>NC_134359.1:295069019-295371648 GCF_048569485.1 Anomaloglossus baeobatrachus
TCTTCGCTGCTCTTTTCTCCCATCCAGCCGGCTCTGGCATGAGAAGTATGGCCTCCTGCGGCTGGCACGGCTTCAGCGAGGCAGCGTGGATGATATTCCCATTGAGGCTGTCACAGATAATCCCCGTCGACCAGTCCAAACCAAAACATCCCATTGTGTTGGGCCGCCGCTGCATATTTTCCCAGCTATACAATGTGGGGCTGCGAGCGAGCGGCTGGAAATCCTAGTGGGGCACAATGATATCCTCGGTATGCCACCCCGGAGACCTCCGATTAACCCCTTCATCCGCACAGCCCCCTTTGATGACTGAAGTGCATTGTGTGCCAACTTTCTGTATAGGAAGCGGCGGCGGTGGCATGACCTACATACCAGACTGCCAAAGTAGGGCGCACCACGCCTGTCACTCAGAGGCAGAGAATATATTATCTGGCGGCACTATGCCACGGCCTACGGCTATATACAGTAACTCCGAAGCCTGTACTCCAATCACATCCAAAGCTGCGCACAGAATTGTGCTCTGGAAGTGACCTGACTATAAGCGTACTATCATATAGTGTCATTAATGAGGTATGTTTCTGAATATTCCTGCCATACCGTGGCAAATCCCACCATACAGTGTCTGTATAACAGGGCCATCGTACCACACAGCGCTCAGAACAGGGTCACGCACGGCCTTACCTTATACAGCAGAGTTCTGTCAGGAGAAGAAGGACCATAGCCTTGAAATATCCTCCAAGTGTAGCCACCAATCCTAGCTCCCAAGCCTTGAGGTGAAACCAAGTGCTATACCTCCACACTGAAGTGCTACCATCAGGACCTGTGCCTCGCCTGCAAAGTGTTACTACCAAGATCTGTGCCTCAGCTCTGACGTATAACCACCAAGCTCTGTACCTCAGCTCCGGAGTGTAACCACCAAGCTCTGTACCTCAGCTCCGGAGTGTAACCACCAAGCTCTGTACCTCAGCTCCGGAGTGTAACCACCAAGCTCTGTACCTCAGCTCTAAAGTGTAACCACCAAGCTCTGTATCTCAGCTTAGGAGTGTAACCACCAAGCTCTGTATCTCAGCTTAGGAGTGTAACCACCAAGCTCTGTATCTCAGCTTAGGAGTGTAACCACCAAGCTCTGTATCTCAGCTTAGGAGTGTAACCACCAAGCTCTGTATCTCAGCTTAGGAGTGTAACCACCAAGCTCTGTATCTCAGCTTAGGAGTGTAACCACCAAGCTCTGTATCTCAGCTTAGGAGTGTAACCACCAAGCTCTGTATCTCAGCTTAGGAGTGTAACCACCAAGCTCTGTATCTCAGCTTAGGAGTGTAACCACCAAGCTCTGTATCTCAGCTTAGGAGTGTAACCACCAAGCTCTGTATCTCAGCTTAGGAGTGTAACCACCAAGCTCTGTATCTCAGCTTAGGAGTGTAACCACCAAGCTCTGTGACTCAGCTCTAAAGTGTAACCACCAAGCTCTGTACCTCAGCTCTGAAGTGTAACCACCAAGCTCTATATCTCAGATCTGACATGTAACCACCAAGCTCTGTACCTCAGCTCTGAAGTGAAACCACCAAGCTCTATATCTCAGATCTGACATGTAACCACCAAGCTCTGTACCTCAGCTCTGAAGTGTAACCACCAAGCTCTATATCTCAGATCTGACATGTAACCACCAAGCTCTATATCTCAGATCTGACATGTAACCACCAAGCTCTGTGCCTCAGCTCTGAAGTGTAACCACCAAGCTCTGTACCTCAGCTCTGAAGTGTAACCACCAAGCTCTGTAGTCTAGCTCTGATGTGTAACCACCAAGCTCTGTACCTCAGCTTAGGAGTGTAACCACCAAGCTCTGTACCTCAGTTTAGGAGTGTAACCACCAAGCTCTATACCTCAGTTCTGACATGTAACCACAAAGCTCCACGCCTAAGCTCTGAAGTGTAACCACCAAGCTCTGTACCTCAGCTCTGAAGTGTAACCACCAAGCTCTGTACCTCAGCTCTGAAGTGTAACCACCAAGCTCTATATCTCAGATCTGACATGTAACCACCAAGCTCTGTACCTCAGCTCTGAAGTGTAACCACCAAGCTCTGTGCCTAACCTCTGAAGTATAGCACAAAGCCCCATATCTAGTACATCACAATATAGGTAAATAGTATAAAGTCAGATAACTGGAATTCCCACTGATCCCAAGCTTGAGCCTCCTGTGTCCCCTGTGTGAATAGGGCATATGATAGTAAAGGCCCGGGGATAATTGCCCCTCTCAATCGAACCCTGACCGTTGTTATGTATCAGGAGGCTCAGGATGAACGTTTATAGCAATTGAGTGTAGTGCATGACACTATGAGGGGTCACCGTGGATATAGGATTAGCACATCTAATATATAAACCTGAATGTGTGTGTGTGTGTGTGTGTGTGTGTGTGTGTGTGTGTGTGTGTGTGTGTGTGTGTGTGTGTGTGTGTGTGTGTGTGTGTGTGTCCGGGATTGGCATCTGCGCCGTCGCAGCTACAGCCACAAAATTTTGGACACTCACACTTCTGGACCCCGAGAGCGTCATAGGCTATGTTTTGAGGGGAAATTTTAACCCCGCACTTTACAGTTATTCACCAAAAAACCTGCCTCCATTAAAGCGAATGGAGCTGGGAGCCACAGTGCAGCCAGAACTTCAGAAGAATGCGCAGCCACGCCCTTATATGGAATGTTGGCGTGTCACAATGCAGCCAGGGAAAGAGACAGACACAGACAGGGAAAGAAACAGACACAGACAGGGTAAGAAACAGACACAGGGAAAGTGACAGACAGGGAAAGAGAGAGACAGGTTAAGAGACAGACACAAACAGGTAAAGAGACAGACAAAGAGACAGAGAGACACAGGGAAAGAGAGGGAAAGAGAGAGACAGGTTAAAAGACAGACACAGACAGGGAAAGAGACAGACAAAGAGACAGACACAGGGAAAGAGACAGACAGGGAAAGAGAGGGGAAGAGACAGACAAAGAGATAGAGAGAGGGACAGAGATATATACAGAGGGGAGACAGACATTATAATTACATTTCTATCTATTTTGCTACAGTTAATTAATCTGAGCTCTGATTGGTTAATATAGGCAACAATTTAATAATTACATTTCTATCTGTTTGTTTTGTGGTTTTTGTGCAGAATACATTTTTGTTAATACATTCTATTTTGTTAACAGCAGTTATTAACCCGGGTGAATCCGGGGAGTACAGCTAGTATATAATAAAAGCGCTGGTTCTCATCGGTACAAGCGCTACATGTGTGGCTGACGATTGTGGGAATCGCTCTTAAAGGGACAGGCGCACCTGGGAGGTAGGAAATGTTCACACGATGAGATATTCCTGCCCAAAACATCTGGCACATGAAATCGTGAAAAAAAAAATAAAACCCAAAGCAGGAGGTTAGGATTTTCCCGTGATGATCAGAGCGGGGGTCCGGGCCCCGGAGGGACAGCACCGTGGGCACAATTTGAGGTTTTGTTCCACTTTCCCAAGTTCTCAGCATAAAAAACACATTTTCACGCATCAATTTTCATTTGATTTGTGCAAAAAAAAAAAAAAAGTCTCTCCGAGGTCTGAGCGCAGCTTCCCATGAAATCCGAGTCCATCGTCTTCCTCTGCTCTGGAATTCCTCCCCATGTAAGAATCATCCACGGAAAAGAGGGGCTTAACCCCTGCCTGTCCAGAACTAAATAAAGGGAAAATTAAAGGGGAACTCCATTTGTCTTTTTAAGGAAGCCATCATTATCATTGATTCCATCGCTCTATGATGTGTCGTCCCTTTGTTATTCCTCCTGGAAATGGATGGACTAATGTTGGTGTTACCAGCTGGGCTGGGGGCGTGTCCCCGCACTCTCTCACGCCATCCAATCAGAGCTCACGGTGTTGGACTGTGTACGGACACACCCCTTTCGTAGCAAGGCCCAGTTGAGAGATGATTCATATATTTCCAGGAGGAATAACTGAGGGATGGAACAACACAAACGCTGCGAGAAAAGTTTTTTCGGAATGGTAATCTAATCAGGAATGGTAATATTTACTAAAACGCTCAGGTCTGGAGCGCTGACCGGTCCCTTCAAATTAATTTTTATCAGATTTTTGGGGGAAAAAAACCCTGACATTTTCAACTGGGAAGTATCCTCATGTCCGGGCCGTTATGGGGTTATGTCCCCTTGTTGTTACCACCCCTAATATATATTTATATATATATCCCAGGGAGTTTACATTTGGGAATTCCGGAGATTTACGCTGACACCTTGTTTCCGGGACATCTGCACTTCTTACCCTCGTGCATCACATCATTTACTGCAACTATTCTCCGCTTCTTCCACCCGTCCCACCTGAGGCGTCAGCAAAAACCCGAAAAGTCATAGGACGACTGGAAATGGCGCAACGCTGAAAAGCCAAAGAATAATCAGCAATTACAGTAATGTAATGCATGTGCACAATGACTGCACCAGCAGAATAGTGAGTGCAGCTCTGGAGTATAATACAGGAGGTAACTCAGGATCAGTAATGTAATGTATGTACACAGTGACTGCACCAGCAGAATAGTGAGTGCAGCTCTGGAGTATAATACAGGATCAGTAATGTAATGTATGTACACAGTGACTGCCCCAGCAGAATAGTGAGTGCAGCTCTGGAGTATAATACAGGAGGTAACTCAGGATCAGTAATGTATATACACAGTGACTGCACCAGCAGAATAGTGAGTGCAGCTCTGGAGTATAATACAGGAGGTAACTCAGGATCAGTAATGTATATACACAGTGACTGCACCAGCAGAATAGTGAGTGCAGCTCTGGAGTATAATACAGGAGGTAACTCAGGATCAGTAATGTATATACACAGTGACTGCACCAGCAGAATAGTGAGTGCAGCTCTGGAGTATAATGCAGGAGGTAACTCAGGATCAGTAATGTAATGTATGTACACAGGGACTGCACCAGCAGAATAGTGAGTGCAGCTCTGGAGGATAATACAGGAGGTAACTCAGGATCAGTAATGTATGTACACAGTGACTGCACCAGCAGAATAGTGAGTGCAGCTCTGGAGTAAAATACAGGAGGTAACTCAGGATCAGAAATGTAATGTATGTACACAGTGACTGCACCAGCAGAATAGTGAGTGCAGCTCTGGAGTATAATACAGGAGGTAACTCAGGATCAGTAATGTATGTACACAGTGACTGCACCAGCAGAATAGTGAGTGCAGCTCTGGAGTATAATACAGTAGGTAACTCAGGATCAGTAATGTAATGTATATACACAGTGACTGCACCAGCAGAATAGTGAGTGCAGCTCTGGAGTATAATACAGGAGGTAACTCAGTATCAGTAATGTAATGTATATACACAGTGACTGCACCAGCAGAATAGTGAGTGCAGCTCTGGAGTATAATACAGGAGGTAACTCAGGATCAGTAATGTATGTACACAGTGACTGCACCAGCAGAATAGTGAGTGCAGCTCTGGAGTATAATACAGGAGGTAACTCAGGATCAGTAATGTACTGTATGTACACAGTGACTGCACCAGCAGAATAGTGAGTGCAGCTCTGGAGTATAATGCAGGATCAGTAATGTATGGACTCCTTGGTAGATCTCATGTCTATACTTCTCTATTTTACCTTCTCTGTAAAATTATCACTCCATTTACTGTAAGTTCTCACATAAATCATCGGTCACAGTTTCCCGGCCTTGTTGCTTGTAGCGCCTGTGTGTAATATGGAACATATGGTCCTGTACTTTCCAATGGACGGGTCTCTGGGAATATATTCGGGGGCTCCCCCCCCATGTACTGCAATCACTTACTATTACTCTGGTTCCCAGCAGGATTCTTCCCTGTGAGGGTTAATCCCCGCACCCCCGGCAATGGGAACTGCACATACACACTGCTCACACGAGGGGCTCACACATTACCTGGACCCGGGGGCACGATCCCACCTCACATCACCCGAGAGTCATATATGTCACCAATCATGTATCTAATCTTCTCCTGTGTGATACTGTCTGCTGAGCTGTGTATCTAATCCCATCCTGTGTGATACTGTCTGCTGAGCTGTGTATCTAATCCTCTCCTGTGTGATACTGTCTGCTGAGCTGTGTATCTAATCCTCTCCTGTGTGATACTGTCTGCAGAGCTGTGTATCTAATCCTCTCCTGTGTGATACTGTCTGCTGAGCTGTGTATCTAATCCTCTCCTGTGTGATACTGTCTGCTGAGCTGTGTATCTAATCCTATCCTGTGTGATACTGTCTGCTGAGCCAAGTATCTAATCCTCTCCTGTGTGATACTGTCTGCTGAGCTGTGTATCTAATCCTCTCCTGTGTGATACTGTCTGCTGAGGTGTGTATCTAATCCTCTCCTGTGTGATACTGTCTGCTGAGCTGTGTATCTAATCCTCTCCTGTGTGATACTGTCTGCTGAGCCGTGTATCTAATCCTCTCCTGTGTGATACTGTCTGCTGAGCTGTGTATCTAATCCTCTCCTGTGTGATACTGTCTGCTGAGCTGTTTATCTAATCCTATCCTGTGTGATACTGTCTGCTGAGCTGTGTATCTAATCCTCTCCTGTGTGATACTGTCTGCTGAGGTGTGTATCTAATCCTCTCCTGTGTGATACTGTCTGCTGAGCTGTGTATCTAATCCTCTCCTGTGTGATACTGTCTGCTGAGCTGTGTATCTAATCCTCTCCTGTGTGATACTGTCTGCTGAGCTGTGTATCTAATCCTCTCCTGTGTGATACTGTCTGCTGAGCTGTGTATCTAATCCTCTCCTGTGTGATACTGTCTGCTGAGCTGTGTATCTAATCCTCTCCTGTGTGATACGGTCTGCTGAGCTGTGTATCTAATCCTCTCCTGTGTGATACTGTCTGCTGAGCTGTGTATCTATTCCTCTCCTGTGTGATACTGTCTGCTGAGCTGTGTATCTAATCCTCTCCTGTGTGATACTGTCTGCTGAGCTGTGTATCTAATCCTCTCCTGTGTGATACTGTCTGCTGAGCTGTGTATCTAATCCTCTCCTGTGTGATACGGTCTGCTGAGCTGTGTATCTAATCCTCTCCTGTGTGATACTGTCTGCTGAGCTGTGTATCTATTCCTCTCCTGTGTGATACTGTCTGCTGAGCTGTGTATCTAATCCTCTCCTGTGTGATACTGTCTGCTGAGCTGTGTATCTAATCCTCTCCTGTGTGATACTGACTGCTGAGCTGTGTATCTAATCCTCTCCTGTGTGATACTGTCTGCTGAGCTGTGTATCTAATCCTATCCTGTGTGATACTGTCTGCTGAGCTGTGTATCTAATCCTCTCCTGTGTGATACTGTCTGCTGAGCCGTGTATCTAATCCTCTGTGTGATCCTGTCTGCTGAGCCGTGTATCTAATCCTCTCCTGTGTGATCCTGTCTGCTGAGCCGTGTATCTAATCCTCTCCTGTGTGATCCTGTCTGCTGAGCCATGTATCTAATCCTCTCCTGTGTGATACCGCCCCATGTGCTGCCGCGGTCTCTTGGGTCGGCTTCGCACTCGCGGTTCTCACAGTCGCTGACACATGGCAGCCGCTCGCACTGTAAATAATGGGTGGCTGGATGCTGCTGCCGGGGGGCCGGGGGGGCTTTATTCTACATTTCCCAGGAGTGTGGAGCGGATTTCTCTTCGGCCGCGTTTATTTATTCTCCCAACTAAAAATACATTGATTTCCTGTTAATAAAGCCCCTGACCCGGTGTGTAAGCCGCGAAACCGCGCAGCGGGACCAGGACGCCCCCGTCTCACGCACGGGGCAAGGAGATTGTAAGATTCTTTTTTTTTTTTCAAAACAAAGTTTATATATAAATGTCAGAGCGGAAGCGGAGTAAATGTGGAGGGGCGCGGAGCAGACGTGAGGGCGGCCGAGGGCCAAAATCAGGACTAATGGCAAAAGAAGGAGAATCCCTGTGATCATAGAGGGACCGGCACTGACCGCCACAGCAGCCGCGGCCAGAACCGACGAGCCCCAGCCCAAAATACGGACCCCGCCAGTATGTCCGCAAGATATGTGGGACATTGTAGGGATCCAGATCCTATGAACAGGGTTGCCCCCATGTAATAATGTCCCTGATCCTGGCCCCTTCCTGTAATAATGTCCCTGATCCTGGCCCCTTTTAGTAATAATTTGCCCCATCCTGGGCTCTTCCCTTGTATAATGTCCCCGTCCTTGCCCCTTCATGGTTTAATATCCTCCATTCTGGCCCCTTCCTGGTATAATTCCCCCATCATATATCTCTAGCCAATGGGTTATTAATCAAATATCAAGGAAAGGAAAAAATATTGTGAGTCAGGCAGAATTCGAGGATATCCAAGAGCAAGCGAGAGTGTTCTTCACATTGTGTTCCCCTGCCATCAACCCAAGGTCATGACGTATGGATGAATATAGAGATTCCACATCAATAGCAACGAGGAAGATTGCTTCCTCAAAGGTCCGTCGTATCTGACAAGTAGGAGTCCAATCCTAAGACAAATGGCTGTAAGATATCATCCAAATAAACCCCTAACCCCGGATATTATAGGTCTACCTTTTAGGGGGATCAACACCCTTAGGCTAAGTTCACATTTCCGTTGATTTGTATCAGTCACATGCGTCGCTTGACGCATGTGACTGATGCGCTGTTCAACGCTGTACAACGGATGACAAAGAACAGAATTCTTTGTCGGATTCCGTTGTGTGCGGGGGGGAGGGGGCGGAGTTCGGGGGGGGCGGAGCCGAGCGGGGCCGTGGCACTGAGGACGTCAGTGCCACAGGGACTGCAGGCCAGGTGAGTGTGTGTGTGTATATATACACATGCTGAACACGGGGGTGGGCGGAGCCGAGCGGGGGGCGGGGCCAGGCGCTGAGGATGTCAGTGGCAGTGCTGTGGTCTGCATGGCTGGGGAAAGGTGAGTGTATGTGTGTGTGTGTGTGTGTATATACACATGCTGAATGCAGTAGGGGGCGGAGCCGAGCGGGGGGCGGGGCCAGGCGCTGAGGATGTCAGTGGCAGTGCTGCGGTCTGCATGGCTGGGGACAGGTGAGTATGTGTGAGTGTGTGTGCACATGTATGTATGTATGTATGTATGTATGTATGTGTGTGCACATGCGGAGTGCGGGAGCGGGCGGAGCCGAGCGGGGGGCGGGGCCAGACGAGGGTGTCAGTGGCAGTGCTTGTCTGCATGGCTGGGGACAGGTGTGTGTGTGTGTGTGTGTACACATGTGCGGAGTGCGGGAGGGGGCGGGGCCGAGCGGGGAAGTGTCGGCCTCCCTGCACGCGTAACCAGACTAAATATCGGGTAACAGCAAAGCACCCGATGTTTACCTTGGTTACCCGATATTTACCTTGGTTACGGGCCTACACCGCTTAGCGCTGGCTCCTTGCACCGTAACCAGGGTAAATATCGGGTAACCAACCAAAGCTGGTGACGTGTGCAGGGAGCCAGAGAGCATGCGCAGCGAAATCCGACGGATCTCGCTGCTCAAAAAACGTTACATGCTGCGTTCCTCCCGCCCGGCGGTCAGTCGTTCCACCACTGATCAGTCGGGCGGAGGGTGCAACGCAGCATCATCAGTCACAATCCGCTGCTCATACAAGTCTATGGGAGCAGCGGAATCCGCTAAACGGATTCCGTTGTTTACAAGAGCAGCGGATTGTGACTGATACATTTTAGCGGAAATGTGAACTTAGCCTTATGCAGTTTCGGCAAACTATAAAAGGTGGCCATCATTGGATGCTTTGGAAAGAGGAAATCAAACTCGGATTTGCTTATCAAGTTTTTTTCAAAGGCGGTTTGAAGAATCAATTTCAGCTCCTTTGAATGCTGCGGTGAGGACTGGACCGAAATTTAGCATATCCGCTAAGATATTATAACACATCTCAGTGTATTTCTCTCGATCCATCACAACAGTGTGTCCCCCCCCTTGTCAGATTGCTTAATAATAATGTCCGTTGCTTTTCCCAAAGTGTCAAGGCTCCTCATCTCCTCCTTAGGGAACTTTCACACTTGCGTTGTTTTCCTTCCGTTACAATCCGCCCTCTTGGAAAACAGTTAACGGATTCCGCTGTTTCCCATAGACTTGTATGGATGACGGATTGTACCAAAAGGACCTGCGTTGCTTCCGCCCAGCGGGAGGAACGCAGCATGTAACGTTGTTTTGAGCAGCGGAATCCTCTGGATTTCACTGCGCATGCTCTTTTTTTGAAATCACAAACTTTATTTATTTACATGCCCGGCCGCCGGCAAGTGACAGCGCTCAGCTGATCACCCGGCGGCCGGCTGCAGGGAGCGATCAGCTGATCACCCGGCGGCCGGCTGCAGGGAGCGATCAGCTGATCACCCGGCGGCCGGCTGCAGGGAGCGATCAGCTGATCACCGGCGGCCGGCTGCAGGGAGCAATCAGCTGATCACCCGGCGTCTGGCTACTGGGAGCGATCAGCTGATCACCCGGCGGCTGGCTGCAGGGAGCAATCACCTGATCACCTGGCGGCCGGCTGCAGGGAGCGATCACCTGATCACCCGGCGGCCAGCTACTGGGAGCAATCAGCTGATCACCCGGCGGCCGGCTGCAGGGAGCGATCACCTGATCACCCGGCGGCCGGCTGCAGGGAGCAATCAGCTGATCACCCGGCGGCCGGCTGCTGGGAGCGATCACCTGATCGTTCACAATAGTCTGCCGCCGGTAAAACTGTAAAAAAAAAAACAAACGGATTCCGTTGTTTTGCAGCATCCGTTGCATCCGTTGATGCAACACATCCGTAGCATCCGTCACACAACGCAATGCAACGGATGCCGTTCACCGTGAGTGTGAAACTAGCCTCAGTCAGATTAAACCTCACTCTATGATTGGGTTTTAACTCTTCCAACTCATGCGAGACCAGATTCCAGAATACGTCAATTGCACAGAGGTCATTCTGGATCGGTGGCATTTTAGTGCTCTTTAATTTGAGATCTGTGAAGGGGCCATGGCCGTCACATCCGGCCCCATCACATCCAAACTCAATAAGAGCCTGACATCCTCAAGTATATCATCCGGAATGCCCAAATCAGCACAAGTCTTTTTATTATCTCTCTTTTATTCTTTTTTGGACTTTGATGTTGGTGGCATCGAGTCATTTGGTGAGACAAGTTCCAATCACTATAGCGGTATTAGCTGAATTATTGGCCTGCACGGGTCTCCTTGTTGGGAGGGGACAAACTCTATATGTATTGTTTGTCTGTTTTTATTGGTTGAGGACCTTTTTAATGAATTTAATAATAAAGGTTAAATTTTAATTGGAGACTTCGGTACTTCAAATTTGCTAATTTCTCTATAATTCCCCCATCCCAGGCACGTACTAGTATAATCTTCACGTTCTGGACCCCTTCCAGGAATAATGTCCCCTATCCTTGGCCCTTTCCAGCAATAATGTACTCCATCCTGTGCCCCATCCTGGTATAATGTCCTCCATCCTGTGCCCCATCCTGGTATAATGTCCCCCATCCTAGACCCCTTCCAGGTATAATGTTCCCCACCCTGGTCCCTTTCCAGGTATAATGTTCCCCACCCTGGTCCCTTTCCAGGTATAAATGTTCCCCACCCTGGTCCCTTTCCAGGTATAATGTTCCCCACCCTGGTCCCTTTCCAGGTATAATGTTCCCCACCCTGGTCCCTTTCCAGGTATAATGTTCCCCACCCTGGTCCCTTTCCAGGTATAATGTTCCCCACCCTGGTCCCTTTCCAGGTATAATGTTCCCCACCCTGGTCCCTTTCCAGGTATAATGTTCCCCATCCTAGACCCCTTCCAGGAATAATGTCCTCCATCCTGGTCCCTTTCCAGGTATAATGTTCCCCACCCTGGTCCCTTTCCAGGTATAATGTTCCCCATCCTAGACCCCTTCCAGGTATAATGTCCCCCATCCTAGACCCCTTCCAGGTATAATGTCCCCCATCCTAGACCCCTTCCAGGTATAATGTTCCCCATCCTAGACCCCTTCCAGGTATAATGTCCTCCATCCTGGGCCCCTTCCAGGTATAATGTCCTCCATCCTGGGCCCCTTCCAGGTATAATGTCCTCCATCCTGGGCCCCTTCCAGGTATAATGTCCTCCATCCTGGGCCCCTTCCTGGAATAATCTCCACACTCTGGGCCCCTTCCAGGTATAATGTCCTCCATCCTGGGCCCCTTCCAGGTATAATGTCCTCCATCCTGGACCCCTTCCAGGTATAATGTTCCCCATCCTGGGCCCCTTCCTGGAATAATCTCCACACTCTGGGCCCCTTCCAGGTATAATGTCCTCCATCCTGGGCCCCTTCCAGGTATAATGTCCGCCATCCTGGCCCTTTCCAGGTATACTGTCCCCCATCCTGGACCCCTTCCAGGTATAATGTTCCCCATCCTGGGCCTCTTCCTGGTATAATCTCCACATTCTGGGCCCCTTCCAGGAATAATGTCTCCTATCCTTCACCCTTTCCAGTAATAATGTCATCCATCCTGTGCCCCACCCTGGTGTAATGTCCCCCATACTGGACCGCTTCCAGGTATAATGTCCCCCATCCTGGGCCTGTTCTTGGTATACTCTCCACATTCTGGGCCTCTTCCAGGAATAATGTACCCTATCCTTAGCCCTTTCCGGTCCCTTCCTGGCATCATTTCCACATTCTGGGCCCCTTCCTGATGTAATATCCTCCATCCTTCGACCCTTCCAGGATAAATGTCCCCTATCCTAGGCCAAGGCTCAAATATGATTCAGACCTATAAATATGAATCAAGCCTTATGAACATAAGTCAGGCTTATGAATATTAGTTAGACCTAAGTATATTAATGATGCCTATAAATATAAGTTATTCCTGTAAATATGTCAGGCCTTACAAATATTAGTCAGGCCTATAAATATCACTCAACCCATTTGAATATCAAATAGGCCTATAAATATTAGTTAGGTCTTTAGCGATTAGTCAGGCCTATAGATACTATTCAGGCCTTCCTGAATATTAGTCAGGCCTATGAATATTAGTCAGGCTTTGAGAACATTAGTCAGGCCTATTTTATTAATCAATCATTTTGAATAATCAGGATTAAAAATATTAGTGAGGCCTTAAGAAAATTTGTAAGGCCTCTAAATATTAGCTAATCCTATAAATATTAATCCGCTTTAAGAATATTAGTCAGGACTAAAAATATTAGTCAGGCCTCTAAATAATAATGAGGCTTACAGATATTAGAGGACATGAATATTAGCCAGTAATGTATGGTCTCCAAATATTTGTCAGGCATGAAGGATATTAGTCAGAGCTCATAGATAATAGTCAGGGGTTATGAATATTAGCCAGCCTCATGAATATTAGTCAGGCCTATAAATATTAGTCAGCCTTTGAGAATATTAGACAGGCTTATACATATTAGTCAGGCTTTGAGAATATTAGTCAGGCCTATAAATATTAGTCAGGCTTTGAGAATATTAGTCAGGCCTATAAATATTTGTCAGGCTTTGAGAATATTAGTCAGGCCTATAAATATTTGTCAGGCTTTGAGAATATTAGTCAGGCCTATAAATATTAGTCAGGCTTTGAGAATATTAGTCAGGCCTATAAATATTAGTCAGGCTTTGAGAATATTAGTCAGGCCTATAAATATTAGTCAGGCTTTGGGAATATTAGCAGGTTTATATATATTTGTCAGGCTTAAAAATATTAATCAGGCCTATAAATATTAGTCAGTCATTGAAAATATTAGTCAGGCCTATAAATATTAGTCAGGCTTTGGGGATATTAGTCAGGTTTATATATATTTGTCAGGCTTTGAGAATATTAGTCAGGCCTATAAATATTAGTCAGGCTTTGGGAATATTAGTCAGGCCTAAAAATATTAATCAGGCCTATAAATATTAGTCAGTCATTGAAAATATTAGTCAGGCCTATAAATATTAGTCAGGCTTTGGGAATATTATTCAGGCCTATAAATATTTGTCAGGCTTTGAGAATATTAGTCAGGCCTATAAATATTTGTCAGGCTTTGGGAATATTAGTCAGGCCTATAAATATTAGTCAGGCTTTGAAAATATTAGTCAGGCCTATAAATATTAGTTAGGCTTTGAAAATATTAGTCAGGCCTATAAATATTAGTTAGGCTTTGAAAATATTAGTCAGGCCTATAAATATTAGTTAGGCTTTGAGAATATTAGTCAGGCCTATAAATATTAGTCAGGCTTTGAGAATATTAGTCAGGCCTATAAATATTAGTCAGGCCTATAAATATTAGTCAGGCTTTGAAAATATTTGTCAGGCCTATAAATATTAGTCAGGCTTTGAGAGTCAAGACAGGTATCAAGAATTTTAGGCCTTCAAATATGTGTGGGAGGTGACAAGCCGCCATGTTGTGGTAGTGCCTCCATCCCATGATCAGGCGGATGCGCTGGCTGCTGCTATTACATAATACCGTACATAATAGCGAGCAGCCGAGCGCCGCAGCGCAGGGGGGCACATACTTTCTCACAGGCCGGGATTTGGTGCAGACTCATCACACAGATTCTCCCTGGAGTTCAGATTTCATAGACGGGTCAGGGAATGTGATATCCAGATAAAATCCAGAAAGGGTAAAGAAATCCAGCCAAATCCTCACACAGGTCACGCTGCACTCATACTTGGCAGAGCGCGATAAGACGGATGAAGTGAGAGAGACAGATGCCAGGAGTACAGACACTCAGGCCCGAGAGACCGGAGAGAAGCCTGACCGCACCGCACAGAAGACCGCACCGCACAGAAGACCACAGCGCACTACTACACCACGAGAGTGAGAGCCACCAATGTACAGAACACACATACACCACCTGATAGAATTATAGCAGTTATATTCTTGTACATAGAGGCAGTATTATAGTAGTTATATTCTTGTACATAGGGGGCAGTATTATAGTAGTTATATTCTTGCATATAGAGGGCAGTATTATAGTAGTTATATTCTTGTATATAGAGGGCAGTATTATAGTAGTTATATTCTTGTACATAGGGGCAGTATTATAGTAGTTATATTCTTGTACATAGGGGGCAGTATTATAGTAGTTATATTCTTGAACATAGGGGCAGTATTATAGTAGTTATATTCTTGTACATAGGGGGCAGTATTATAGTAGTTATATTCTTGAACATAGGGGCAGTATTATAGTAGTTATATTCTTGTACATAGGGGGCAGTATTATAGTAGTTATATTCTTGTACATAGGGGGCAGTATTATAGTAGTTATATTCTTGTACATAGGGGCAGTATTATAGTAGTTATATTCTTGTACATAGGGGGCAGTATTATAGTAGTTATATTCTTGAACATAGGGGCAGTATTATAGTAGTTATATTCTTGTACATAGGGGGCAGTATTATAGTAGTTATATTCTTCTACATAGGAGCAGTATTATAGTAGTTATATTCTTGTACATAGGGGCAGTATTATAGTAATTATATTCTTGTACATAGGGGCAGTATTATAGTAGTTATATTCTTGTACATAGGGGGCAGTATTATAGTAGTTATATTCTTGTACATAGGGGGCAGTATTATAGTAGTTATATTCTTGAACATAGGGGCAGTATTATAGTAGTTATATTCTTGTACATAGGGGGCAGTATTATAGTAGTTATATTCTTGAACATAGGGGCAGTATTATAGTAGTTATATTCTTGTACATAGGAGCAGTATTATAGTAGTTATATTCTTGTACATAGGGGGCAGTATTATAGTAGTTATATTCTTGAACATAGGGGCAGTATTATAGTAGTTATATTCTTGAACATAGGAGCAGTATTATAGTAGTTATATTCTTGTACATAGGGGGCAGTATTATAGTAGTTATATTCTTGAACATAGGGGCAGTATTATAGTAGTTATATTCTTGAACATAGGGGCAGTATTATAGTAGTTATATTCTTGTACATAGGAGCAGTATTATAGTAGTTATATTCTTGTACATAGGAGCAGTATTATAGTAGTTATATTCTTGAACATAGGGGCAGTATTATAGTAGTTATATTCTTGTACATAGGGGGCAGTATTATAGTAGTTATATTCTTGTACATAGGGGGCAGTATTATAGTAGTTATATTCCTGTATATAGGGGCAGTATTATA
This sequence comes from Anomaloglossus baeobatrachus, assembly GCF_048569485.1. Classification (NCBI taxonomy): domain Eukaryota; kingdom Metazoa; phylum Chordata; class Amphibia; order Anura; family Aromobatidae; genus Anomaloglossus; species Anomaloglossus baeobatrachus. The sequence goes on from NC_134359.1 coordinate 295,085,121, forward strand.
GTGGTTATATTCTTGTACATAGGGGGCAGTATTATAGTAGTTATATTCCTGTACATAGGGGCAGTATTATAGTAGTTATATTCCTGTATATAGGGGCAGTATTATAGTAGTTATATTCCTGTACATAGGGGGCAGTATTATAGTAGTTATATTCTTGTACATAGGAGCAGTATTATAGTAGTTATATTCTTGTACATAGGGGCAGTATTATAGTAGTTATATTCCTGTATATAGGGGCAGTATTATAGTAGTTATATTCTTGTACATAGGGGGTAGTATTATAGTAGTTATATTCTTGTACATAGGAGCAGTATTATAGTAGTTATATTCCTGTACATAGGGGCAGTATTATAGTAGTTATATTCTTGTACATAGGGGGCAGTATTATAGTAGTTATATTCTTGTACATAGGGGCAGTATTATAGTAGTTACATTCTTGTACATAGGGGCAGTATTATAGTAGTTATATTCCTGTACATAGGGGGCAGTATTATAGTAGTTATATTCTTGTACATAGGAGCAGTATTATAGTAGTTATATTCTTGTACATAGGGGCAGTATTATAGTAGTTATATTCCTGTACATAGGGGGCAGTATTATAGTAGTTATATTCTTGTATATAGGAGCAGTATTATAGTAGTTATATTCTTGTACATAGGAGCAGTATTATAGTAGTTATATTCTTGTACATAGGAGCAGTATTATAGTAGTTATATTCTTGTACATAGGGGGTAGTATTATAGTAGTTATATTCTTGTACATAGGAGCAGTATTATAGTAGTTATATTCCTGTACATAGGGGCAGTATTATAGTAGTTACCGTATATTCTTGCACATGGTGGCGGTATTATAGTGGCTATATCTGTGTACACAGGAGCGCACGCCTTGTCCTCAGCATTGGGGTAAGGCATTTGCAGTGAATGGTCGGGGTCATGGAGGGACGTGCTGGACGCTGGGCTGCTCTCGGGGGATGTACAGTACCCGCTCTCTTTCGCAGGCCTCTTCTTGGGATCTGTCCTGTGTATTGTGTGTATGTGAGCTGATGGGACGTGTCAGCGTGTGAATGCCGTCCGATGCTTATTCGCAGTATATAGGGAGCATTTCACATCATGAATGCATTAAACTCGCTGTGGAACTAGAATGAACTCTAACTACGTTCAGACTCTCTCCATCCTGAAATGACTGATAACAGGGAGCAATAGACTGAACTCAACAGCACAAAGCATCAGGGCACGGTGTTATGGGGCTGGCGGTCTGTGCCCTCCCCGGGTCTCAGGGCAGCGGTGGTGACGACAGCTGGATGAAGACCATCGTTCCCAACACATAGTGACAAATTCTTTGCATTCACTGCTACTTATCAGCTCAGAGGCCGGGGGCCATTATCCCCGCCGCGCTGCGCTCTATTATTACATCTCTGGGAGGGTTCACCCTCCACCTGCTGCAACCTCACCTAAATAATGAAAAAAGGAAAAAAAAAAATTCCAAAACATCTAGATTTTAATCAGTCAGGAGTATGACCATGTGCAGAAATCCCGGTATCACTGAGGATATTAATGGTGGCCTGAGGAAGGGCCTGCCGCTGAATGCACTTGGGAAAATCATCAAGATCCACTGCTGCCGGCTCCTGTGTAACCACCGACCAATGACGTCCCCTATGTGCTCCATAGCAGCCAAGTCCAGAGGAGATGCAGCCATAGAAGACAAGTTCAGAGGAGCTGCAGCCATGGGAGACAAGCACGGAGACGATGAAGCCATGGGAGACAAGCACGGAGACGATGAAGCCATGGGAGACAAGTCAAAAGATGCTGAAGCCATGGGAGACAAGCACGGAGACGATGAAGCCATGGGAGACAAGCACGGAGACGATGAAGCCATGGGAGACAAGCACGGAGACGATGAAGCCATGGGAGACAAGCACGGAGACGATGAAGCCATGGGAGACAAGCACGGAGACGATGAAGCCATGGGAGACAAGTCAAAACATGCTGAAGCCATGGGAGACAAGCACGGAGACGATGAAGCCATGGGAGACAAGCACGGAGACGATGAAGCCATGGGAGACAAGCACGGAGACGATGAAGCCATGGGAGACAAGTCAAAACATGCTGAAGCCATGGGAGACAAGCACGGAGACGATGAAGCCATGGGAGACAAGCACGGAGACGATGAAGCCATGGGAGACAAGCACGGAGACGATGAAGCCATGGGAGACAAGCACGGAGACGATGAAGCCATGGGAGACAAGCACGGAGACGATGAAGCCATGGGAGACAAGTCAAAAGATGCTGAAGCCATGGGAGACAAGCACGGAGACGATGAAGCCATGGGAGACAAGCACGGAGACGATGAAGCCATGGGAAACAAGCACGGAGACGATGAAGCCATGGGAGACAAGCACGGAGACGATGAAGCCATGGGAGACAAGTCAAAAGATGCTGAAGCCATGGGAGACAAGCACGGAGACGATGAAGCCATGGGAGACAAGCACGGAGACGATGAAGCCATGGGAAACAAGCACGGAGACGATGAAGCCATGGGAGACAAGCACGGAGACGATGAAGCCATGGGAGACAAGCACGGAGACGATGAAGCCATGGGAGACAAGCACGGAGACGATGAAGCCATGGGAGACAAGTCAAAAGATGCTGAAGCCATGGGAGACAAGCACGGAGACGATGAAGCCATGGGAGACAAGCACGGAGACGATGAAGCCATGGGAAACAAGCACGGAGACGATGAAGCCATGGGAGACAAGTCCAAAGATGCTGAAGCCATGGGAGACAAGTCCAAAGATGCTGAAGCCATGGGTGACAAGTTCAAAGATGCTGAAGCCATGGGTGACAAGTCCAAAGATGCTGAAGCCATGGGTGACAAGTCCAGAGATGCTGAAGCCATGGGTGACAAGTCCAGAGATGCTGAAGCCATGGGTGACAAGTCCAAAGATGCTGAAGCCATGGGTGACAAGTCCAAAGATGCTGAAGCCATGGGAGACAAGTCCAAAGATGCTGAAGCCATGGGAGACAAGTCCAAAGATGCTGAAGCCATGGGAGACAAGCACGGAGACGATGAAGCCATGGGAGACAAGCACGGAGACGATGAAGCCATGGGAGACAAGCACGGAGACGATGAAGCCATGGGAGACAAGCACGGAGACGATGAAGCCATGGGAGACAAGCACGGAGACGATGAAGCCATGGGAGACAAGTCAAAAGATGCTGAAGCCATGGGAGACAAGCACGGAGACGATGAAGCCATGGGAGACAAGCACGGAGACGATGAAGCCATGGGAGACAAGCACGGAGACGATGAAGCCATGGGAGACAAGCACGGAGACGATGAAGCCATGGGAGACAAGCACGGAGACGATGAAGCCATGGGAGACAAGCACGGAGACGATGAAGCCATGGGAGACAAGCACGGAGACGATGAAGCCATGGGAGACAAGTCAAAACATGCTGAAGCCATGGGAGACAAGCACGGAGACGATGAAGCCATGGGAGACAAGCACGGAGACGATGAAGCCATGGGAGACAAGCACGGAGACGATGAAGCCATGGGAGACAAGTCAAAACATGCTGAAGCCATGGGAGACAAGCACGGAGACGATGAAGCCATGGGAGACAAGCACGGAGACGATGAAGCCATGGGAGACAAGCACGGAGACGATGAAGCCATGGGAGACAAGCACGGAGACGATGAAGCCATGGGAGACAAGCACGGAGACGATGAAGCCATGGGAGACAAGTCAAAAGATGCTGAAGCCATGGGAGACAAGCACGGAGACGATGAAGCCATGGGAGACAAGCACGGAGACGATGAAGCCATGGGAAACAAGCACGGAGACGATGAAGCCATGGGAGACAAGCACGGAGACGATGAAGCCATGGGAGACAAGTCAAAAGATGCTGAAGCCATGGGAGACAAGCACGGAGACGATGAAGCCATGGGAAACAAGCACGGAGACGATGAAGCCATGGGAGACAAGCACGGAGACGATGAAGCCATGGGAGACAAGCACGGAGACGATGAAGCCATGGGAGACAAGCACGGAGACGATGAAGCCATGGGAGACAAGTCAAAAGATGCTGAAGCCATGGGAGACAAGCACGGAGACGATGAAGCCATGGGAGACAAGCACGGAGACGATGAAGCCATGGGAAACAAGCACGGAGACGATGAAGCCATGGGAGACAAGTCCAAAGATGCTGAAGCCATGGGAGACAAGTCCAAAGATGCTGAAGCCATGGGTGACAAGTTCAAAGATGCTGAAGCCATGGGTGACAAGTCCAAAGATGCTGAAGCCATGGGTGACAAGTCCAGAGATGCTGAAGCCATGGGTGACAAGTCCAGAGATGCTGAAGCCATGGGTGACAAGTCCAAAGATGCTGAAGCCATGGGTGACAAGTCCAAAGATGCTGAAGCCATGGGAGACAAGTCCAGAGACGCTGCAGCCATGGGAAAAAAGTCCAGAGACGCTGCAGCCATGGGAGACAAGTCCAGAGACGCTGCAGCCATGGGAGACAAGTCCAGAGACACTGCAGCCATGGGAGACAAGTCCAAAGATGCTGCAGCCATGGGAGACAAGTCCAAAGATGCTGCAGCCAGGGGACACAAGTCCAAAGATGCTGAAGCCATGGGAGACAAGTCCAAAGATGCTGCAGCCATGGGAGACAAGTCCAGAGACGCTGCAGCCATGGGAGACAAGTCCAGAGACGCTGCAGCCATGGGAGACAAGTCCAGACACGCTGCAGCCATGGGAGACAAAAGCTGAGATGCTGCAGCCATGGGAGACAAGACTGGAGACGCTGCAGGCTATAGCACCAGTAAAATGTGGCAGGTGGGTGGGGCTTAGCATGACCTATCACAGCACAGCAACATGACTATAATGGGGTAGATTTTATTTTGTGGGGCATGACCGGGGGGTTGTAATTTTTAGGTTTGTGTCTGAGACATCAGTCTTGAGAGCTCATTAGGAAGTTGCGTTGTACAACGGCAGTATTTTCGCAGCACGCTAGGGGTTAAGATTCCTCCCGGTCGTCGGTAACAAACGCCAGCTGAAATATTAAGGTGTCAGACTGTATCCTATAACCCATAACGTCCACACAGCTGGCGGGGGTCCGGCATTGCCCCCCATGCCTACCGGCCGCAAGCAGCAGCGCAGCTCCCCTGCAGACAGACAGATGTGCACAGCGGGGATTATGGGTAATGCAGCCTATAAACTATAGTAACCCTTTTATTGCCAGGTCTATGCTTTTTTTATGGAGTGGAGGGATTGGTGCCCCCGCCTGGCAGCTGCTCGTCCTTGGGGTGTCAGTAAGATCCCTGCACCTGTTGACTGGGAGCCCCCAGAGCTAGAGGTAGATGGCGGCCATGCTGCACCTGTTGGGTCTCCATCCAGATGTGTGAGAAAGAAGCCATCTAGATAGGAGATGTGGCAGGCGGCAGGGAGGTGTGCGCCCCTCACTGTCCGCCCCGTACCCCTCCTCTCTCCTAGGCCCACCTTTGTCTCCGCTCATAACTTTCCCACAGCCCCGAGGCCTCAGCGTGAGAATGGCCTTCATTACCACAGGAATCCCGGCTGCAAAGCAGACCAGCGGGAGACACCGGCCACCGGCCACTCACTGCCACGGGCCACTCACCACCCACTCACCGCCACCGGCCACTCACCGCCACCGACCACTCACCACCCACCGACCACTCACCACCCACCGACCACTCACCACCCACCGACCACTCACCACCCACCGACCACTCACCACCCACCGACCACTCACCACCCACCGACCACTCACCACCCACCGACCACTCACCGCCACCGACCACTCACCACCCACCGACCACTCACCACCCACCGACCACTCACCACCCACCGACCACTCACCACCCACCGACCACTCACCGCCACCGGCCACTCACCGCCACCGACCACTCACCGCCACCGACCACTCACCGCCACCGACCACTCACCGCCACCGGCCCACTCACCGCCACCGGCCCACTCACCGCCACCGGCCCACTCACCGCCACCGGCCCACTCACCGCCACCGGCCCACTCACCGCCACCGGCCCACTCACCGCCACCGGTCCACTCACTCACTGCCACCGGCCACTCACCACCCACTCACTGCCACCGGCCACTCACCACCCACTCACTGCCACCGGCCACTCACCGGCCACTCACCACCACCAGCCACTCACCACCCACTCACTGCCACCGGCCACTCATCACCCACTCACTGCCACCGGCCACTCATCACCCACTCACTGCCGCCGGCCACTCACCGCCACCAGCCACTATATATGTAATCATATAGCGTATATACACCCATCACACACTGTATATACTGTACACTCACCGATCATATACATTATATACTACATATACACTATATACACACTAATTATATACTGTATACACAATCATATACACCAATCATACACTGTATGTACTGTATACACATCGATCATATACTATACATACTATACTGTACATGATATCTAATCATAGCGTATATACACCCATCACACTGTATATACTGTACACTCACCGATCATATACATTATATACTATATATACACTGTATACTGTATACACACTAATTATATACTGTATACACAATCATATACACCAATCATACACTGTATGTACTGTATACACATCGATCATATACTATACATACTATATATACTGTACATGATATCTAATCATAGCGTATATACACCCATCACACTGTATATACTGTACACTCACCGATCATATACATTATATACTATATATACACACTGATCATATACAGTATACTATATACACATCGATCATACACAGTATATACACCGATCAAAGTATATACTGATGATAATATACAGTACAGTATATACTGCACACTGATCATACACAATATATACTTTATACACTGATCATATTCAGTATATACTATATATATAGATCATATACAGTATATACACCTTTCAAAGTATATAATGTATACACACGATCATATACTGTAAATACTATATACACACTGTATACACTGATTATATACAGTAGCTACTATACACATCGATCATATATAGCATACACTGATCTTACTCTGTATATACTGTATACACTGATCAATTACAATATATACTATATATAGATCGATCATATACAGTATATACACCTGTCACACAAAGTATATACTGTATACACTTATGATAATATACAGTACAGTATATACTATATATTCACTGATCATACACAATACTTTATACACTGATAATATACAGTATATACTATCTATAGATCGCTCATGTACAGGGTATACTCTATATACATATACTCTAGTAATGCAGAACAGTGCCCCCTCCACATCCTCCTCCGGAGCTTTTCTGACTCTTCTCCCTCATCCATAGACATTAATATGGAGCCGTCCTCGGCAGATGTATAACGCCTCTCGCTGTTGAGGGAAGGATTTTTACAAGATTTTGGAGGCGTCTGTGGGAATTTTTACCCCATCATTCAGAAGAGTTTTTGTGAGGTCAGACCCGGATATTGGGGAGAGGGTGGGGTCACAATCTCCATTCTTGGATGGAGCGGAGGTCCGGGCCCTTTGCAGCCGGTCACCAAACTCCCCTCCTCCATGTTTTTATGGACCATGTGCCTGGGACACAGTCATGGGGAACATAAAAGGGTCTACCCCAAACTGGTCCTACAAAGCCGGAGGCTATAATTGTCCACAATGCCTGGTGTTACAGAATCTAGATTTTCCTTCACAGGAACTAATGGTCCAAGGCCACCCCATGATAACAGCCCAGAGCATTATCCCTCCCTCCCAACAGTACAGTGGGCACAATGCAGGCAGGGGGTAACATGCTCATGGAATCACCAAACCCAGACTTGTCCATCAGATGCCAATAGAGCAGTGTCATCCGCTCCATCCGAATTTCGGCATTGTGCTTGGTGATGTACGGCTCAGCATTGTGCTTGGTGATGTATGGCTCGGCATTGTGCTTGGTGATGTACGGCTCGGCATTGTGCTTGGTGATGTACGGCTCGGCATTGTGCTTGGTGATGTACGGCTCGGCATTGTGCTTGGTGATGTACGGCTCGGCATTGTGCTTGGTGATGTACGGCTCGGCATTGTGCTTGGTGATGTACGGCTCGGCATTGTGCTTGGTGATGTACGGCTCGGCATTGTGCTTGGTGATGTACGGCTCGGCATTGTGCTTGGTGATGTACGGCTCGGCATTGTGCTTGGTGATGTACGGCTCGGCATTGTGCTTGGTGATGTACGGCTCGGCATTGTGCTTGGTGAGGTACGGCTCGGCATTGTGCTTGGTGAGGTACGGCTCGGCATTGTGCTTGGTGATGTACGGCTCGGCATTGTGCTTGGTGATGTACGGCTCGGCATTGTGCTTGGTGATGTACGGCTCGGCATTTTGCTTGGTGATGTACGGCTCGGCATTGTGCTTGGTGATGTACGGCTCGGCATTGTGCTTGGTGATGTACGGCTCGGCATTGTGCTTGGTGATGTACGGCTCGGCATTGTGCTTGGTGATGTACGGCTCGGCATTGTGCTTGGTGATGCACGGCTCGGCATTGTGCTTGGTGATGTACGGCTCGGCATTGTGCTTGGTGATGTACGGCTCGGCATTTTGCTTGGTGATGTACGGCTCGGCATTGTGCTTGGTGATGTACGGCTCGGCATTGTGCTTGGTGATGTACGGCTCGGCATTGTGCTTGGTGATGTACGGCTCGGCATTGTGCTTGGTGATGTACGGCTCGGCATTGTGCTTGGTGATGCACGGCTCGGCATTGTGCTTGGTGATGTACGGCTCGGCATTGTGCTTGGTGATGTACGGCTCGGCATTGTGCTTGGTGATGTACGGCTCGGCATTGTGCTTGGTGATGTACGGCTCGGCATTGTGCTTGGTGATGTACGGCTCGGCATTGTGCTTGGTGAGGTACGGCTCGGTATTGTGCTTGGTGATGTACGGCTCAGCATTGTGCTTGGTGATGTACGGCTCGGCATTGTGCTTGGTGATGTACGGCTCGGCATTGTGCTTGGTGAGGTACGGCTCGGCATTGTGCTTGGTGAGGTACGGCTCGGCATTGTGCTTGGTGATGTACGGCTTGGCATTGTGCTTGGTGATGCACGGCTCGGCATTGTGCTTGGTGATGTATGGCTCGGCATTGTGCTTGGTGATGTACGGCTCGGCATTGTGCTTGGTGATGTACGGCTCGGCATTGTGCTTGGTGACTTTTCTGTCCTCTGCTCCTCAGCACTCGGCCCCCCACTCTGTAACGTTACGGGGTCTCCACTTCGTGGCTGAGTTGCTGCAGTTTCTTCCACTTCTCAGTAATAACCACTCACAGGGGATGGGGGAAGAAATGTCATGAGCGGACTTGTTACACCGGTGACCGTCCTTGTGGCTTTCCTGGTGACCGCTCTGGACACCACCGCTGGGGCCTCAGGAGAAGGTCAGACGTGTCCGCACTTGTCCTGCAGGAACAGATGGGGCCAGTGAGATGTAAATGTCCTGGATGTGGTGGGTTTTCTGCTCTCGGGGGTCACACATCTTCACTATCAGAACCAATAATCACCACACACTGATATTCTGGAACGACCCCCACTGGGACGGAGTCTGAGATCGCCAGGTCCCTGGGTAGCAAGATGGCCGCTGCTCTCCTCATTATAGTCTATAGGAGGTGGAAATAGCGAGGCAGTTAACCCCGGACCCCATTATCCAGAGAATTGGGGTCATGTTTGACCCCAAATATGAGATAAGTTGTCACATCTGGAAGCGGGCGATCTCCCCCCGCAGTTTTAATAGGCTAAACTTAGATCTCCATAGAATCTATGGTCATTTAAGGTCGGTTCACGTGAATAAAAGGGGGAGTCGATCATGGAGCCGTAATTAGTGTATGATCAGAGGATAGTGGACCACCAGGATCAGAGGATAGTGGAGCACCAGGATCAGAGGATAGTGGACCACCAGGATCAGAGGATAGTGGACCACCAGGATCAGAGGATAGTGGACCACCAGGATCAGAGGATAGTGGACCACCAGGATCAGAGGATAGTGGACCACCAGGATCAGAGGATAGTGGACCACCAGGATCAGAGGATAGTGGACCACCAGGATCAGAGGATAGTGGACCACCAGGATCAGAGGATAGTGGACCACCAGGATCAGAGGATAGTGGACCACCAGGATCAGAGGATAGTGGACCACCAGGATCAGAGGATAGTGGACCACCAGGATCAGAGGATAGTGGACCACCAGGATCAGAGGATAGTGGACCACCAGGATCAGAGGATAGTGGCACACCAGGATCAGAGGATAGTGGCACACCAGGATCAGAGGATAGTGGACCACCAGGATCAGAGGATAGTGGACCACCAGGATCAGAGGATAGTGGCACACCAGGATCAGAGGATAGTGGACCACCAGGATCAGAGGATAGTGGCACACCAGGATCAGAGGATAGTGGACCACCAGGATCAGAGGATAGTGGACCACCAGGATCAGAGGATAGTGGACCACCAGGATCAGAGGATAGTGGACCACCAGGATCAGAGGATAGTGGACCACCAGGATCAGAGGATAGTGGCACACCAGGATCAGAGGATAGTGGACCACCAGGATCAGAGGATAGTGGACCACCAGGATCAGAGGATAGTGGACCACCAGGATCAGAGGATAGTGGACCACCAGGATCAGAGGATAGTGGCACACCAGGATCAGAGGATAGTGGCACACCAGGATCAGAGGATAGTGGACCACCAGGATCAGAGATCGCAGCACAAGGCACTGGTGTCAGATCACCATGGCAACATATCTTGCTATTTGTACCACATCACAATAGCTCCCACCTGTCCTGTCGCCTTCATTGCCCCACACACAGATAACACCTGAGGACGTGGCCCGGATCCCATTTCCCTTGAAGTGTCACTTTTGGTTACGTTTTTACACTCGCACTGACCCCGGAGGGTGAATTTCTCCCTTTAAAATGGTGGTCGTGCCGAGGACCCCCGAGGCACCTGCAGGCGACAAGTCCCAACGCATCCCCCGGGTCACACAGCCCGACCCATTGTCACAAAAGCCCCCCAATTTAATCCGGCTCTAGGAGGGGGATTACGGCAAAGAATTGCTAATTGATCCAGTATTTGGATAACTTGGATTTTTGGGACGGAGGGAATTATCCAAAACAATTACTGCGCCAATAGAAGAGGCTGACGGGGATGACGGGAATTAACCTTTAATAACAAGTAGACGTTTGTACATTTATACTCTAGTCACAGCCGAAGCTGCATTTTCAATCCTGCCTAGAGAGCAATGTATCATGGGAGCTCAGGTGTGCTAAAATCATATCCAGCAGAAATGTGAATGCAGCTCTGGAGGTGAATGAAGTATACATTATTATTTCACTCAAAATCATTACAAACCCCCCTGTAAGGGATTTTCGCAGTAGAAGGCGCCATTAGATGTTGTCTTTGGATTGTATGTGTGCAGTGGTAAAGAGCGGCCCCTGGTGCCAATGCCAGGGACTGCAGTGAGATATATGACAAACCAAAAATATAAGCTTCTCCGGGGATCTGGTCTTGATTTGGGGCGCTATTGACTTTTCTTCACAACCGCCCCCCCCCCCTCAAGAAGATGACTGACGGGGCAGCTGGGACTGTTTTGCTCGCAACGAGGAAGACCCCATGTGAAGATGGCGCGTTTTCAAGAGGTGCTTTGATACTTGCAGGGGACAGAAATGCTCATAGGAGGTTTAGTTAAAAAAATAAAATAAAAAAAATATATATATATTATATATATATATATAATTATATATATATATATATATATATTTCATTTTATAATATTTTATATATATATATAATAAAAAATATATAATATATATTTATATATATTACATAATAAAAAATATATATATATATATATATAATATATATATTTTTTATATTATATATATATATATATATATATATATATAATAGTAATATAAAATAATATATATATATTAGTAGTAATATAAAAATATATATAATTTTTATATTACTACTAATATATATATTTTATTTTATATTACTATTATATATATATATATATATATATATATATATATATATATATATATTTTATATATGTAAAAATAGGGTGGGGGTCGTGGTGAGAAATGGGGGCTGTGATGAGAAGTGTCCAAAATGGGCGTTCACACGCTGTGTCGCAGTAAAGGACGGCAGCGACTAGCCGCTTCACACTGCGTTCCTCTCCCCGTTTAGTGGTCCTCTCAAGGCTTCCATCTGAACCCCCTGAAAAATGGGTTCCGGACATATGCGCCGATGGGGGTCATTGACTATAACGGTGCAGACGGTGTCACCATGTCGTCTGTCGTGCACCATTTTCAGTTGCATACGCTTACTGGAGTCGGACACCCAGACGTAGTAGACTGCACCTGGGTGTCTGCGTCCAATAGGGTGTATACTCCTGAAAATGGTGCACAAAAGAGCACACGGTGACGCCGTCTGCACCGTTATCATCAATGACCCCCATTGGCGCATGCGTCCGAAACCCGTTTTGCGGTGGGGTTCAGACGGAAGCCTCGAAGGGACCACTAAACGGGGAGAAAGCTGCCTCAGAATAGTCCATTTAGGCACCAGCCCACCCCACACAGGGTACCGATGGGTGACCACGGCAGCTGGGGCCCACGTGGCTGCCATCTTGGTACTCCGGTGAAGCCCAGCAACAGGCTGAGCTTCATAATATGCCCTATATACAGAGATAACACAGTATACAGTGTGTCCACCCATATCCTGTCCACCGCCATTAACTTGAGAACGGCAGCAGCTATGGGCATAGAAGTGGTGTCTAGGTATAGTAAAGTAGCCATGCGCTACGCAATGAAACCTATAGCGCCACCTGGTGGAAAACAATGGAGTTAGCATTTTTATCTCAAAAACGGAACAAGATAGAGGAAAAAAGTGAATTACAAAGTTGTAGGGCATCATCAATTCAATACGAATCAACACCTTGTATACACAAATGCTATGATATGGAACCCATGACCCCCCCCCCAAAACATTGAATGCTGGTCACACATATGGCGCTCATTAGTGGCCCCCGTCAGCTGCAATGCACATCTGGGCTCTGCACAGCATACTGTATCTTGCTGCACGTTGTGCAATATGGTGGGTGACACGTTTGCACATCTGTGATAAGTCGTCGTAGGTCCTGCAATGTTGGTGGAGGGGTCGCATACACCTGCTGTTTGATGTGACCTCACAGAAAGAAGTCCAATGGGGTCAGGTCAGGTGAGTGGAGGCCACTCCATACAGCCACCATACCCAATGACTTGTAGGAAGGTCTCCATGAGGTGTCGCTTCACGTCCGCAGTCTTGTGAGGTTTACACGTTCTAATCATAGCATTTCTGAATGCAAGGTGTGGATTCGTATTGAATTGATGATGCCCTACAATTTTGTAATTCACTTTTTTTCTCTCTCTCGTTCCGTTTTCAAGATAAAAATGCTAACTCCGTTGTTTTCCACCAGGTGGCGCTATAGGTGGTTTCATTGTGTAGCGCATGGCTACTTTACTATACCTAGACACCACTTCTATGCCTATAGCTGCCGCCGTTCTCATGTTAATGGCGGTGGACAGGATATGGGTGGACACACTGTATATAGGTGCGGTGTATCCAGGATATGGGTGGACACACTGTATATAGGTGCGGTGTATCCAGGATATGGGTGGACACACTGTATATAGGTGCGGTGTATCCAGGATATGGGTGGACACACTGTATATAGGGGCAGTGTATCCAGGATATGGGTGGACACACTGTATATAGGTGCGGTGTATCCAGGATATGGGTGGACACACTGTATATAGGTGCGGTGTATCCAGGATATGGGTGGACACACTGTATATAGGTGCGGTGTATCCAGGATATGGGTGGACACACTGTATATAGGTGCGGTGTATCCAGGATATGGGTGGACACACTGTATATAGGTGCAGTGTATCCAGGATATGGGTGGACACACTGTATATAGGTGCGGTGTATCCAGGATATGGGTGGACACACTGTATATAGGTGCGGTGTATACAGGATACGGGTAGACACACTGTATATAGGTGCAGTGTATCCAGGATATGGGTGGACACACTGTATATAGGTGCGGTGTATCCAGGATATGGGTGGACACACTGTATATAGGTGCGGTGTATCCAGGATATGGGTGGACACACTGTATATAGGTGCGGTGTATCCAGGATATGGGTGGACACACTGTATATAGGTGCAGTGTATCCAGGATATGGGTGGACACACTGTATATAGGTGCAGTGTATCCAGGATATGGGTGGACACACTGTATATAGGTGCGGTGTATACAGGATATGGGTGGACACACTGTATATAGGTGCGGTGTATCCAGGATATGGGTGGACACACTGTATATAGGTGCGGTGTATCCAGGATATGGGTGGACACACTGTATATAGGTGCGGTGTATCCAGGATATGGGTGGACACACTGTATATAGGTGCGGTGTATCCAGGATATGGGTGGACACACTGTATATAGGTGCGGTGTATCCAGGATATGGGTGGACACACTGTATATAGGTGCGGTGTATCCAGGATATGGGTGGACACACTGTATATAGGTGCGGTGTATCCAGGATATGGGTGGACACACTGTATATAGGTGCGGTGTATCCAGGATATGGGTGGACACACTGTATATAGGTGCGGTGTATACAGGAGATGGGTGGACACACTGTATATAGGTGCGGTGTATACAGGAGATGGGTGGACACACTGTATATAGGTGCGGTGTATACAGGAGATGGGTGGACACACTGTATATAGGTGCGGTGTATACAGGAGATGGGTGGACACACTGTATATAGGTGCGGTGTATACAGGAGATGGGTGGACACACTGTATATAGGTGTGGTGTATACAGGAGATGGGTGGACACACTGTATATAGGTGCGGTGTATACAGGAGATGGGTGGACACACTGTATATAGGTGTGGTGTATACAGGAGATGGGTGGACACACTGTATATAGGTGTGGTGTATACAGGAGATGGGTGGACACACTGTATATAGGTGCGGTGTATACAGGAGATGGGTGGACACACTGTATAGAACAAGCAATCGCAGGCTAAAGACTAAAACAGTCAAAATATTCTAATAATCCCCTTTTATACGTAAATATAATCAAATTCGGCAGCGCCATTACCGTCTGATTTATCAAAACATAGAATAATTTAACCCATAAGCTAATAGCTGTAAAAAAAAAAACTTTTTTTTGGTTGCACTTTCCCAAAAAATGCAATAAAAGCGATGAAAACGCTGTACCCCGAATAACGCCGATAAAAATATCAATAAACAAGAGGAAAATAACCATTGAACCACTGCAGCGGCCGCAGAGGTGACATAGAGGAGGGCGCATTGCAAATACTGATGATATCAGGGGACATAATAGATAGAAACCTGATTTTCTTTAGAAAATGGAGCCTCTCCTGATTTTGCTGGGGTTTGGGGGTCTCTAGATCAGTTTCGGCTCAGCGCCCCCTCCTGTGCACACAGACACAGCAAATCCCAGACACCACCGTCCACAGCAGATCAGTTCACAAAGCTAACAGTTACAACATCACCTACGTGGAACTGAAGCAGTCAGACATGGTTTCCGGAGGGACAGCATTACGACGTGTGCACTTCCGGTTCTGCCGGCCGAGGTAAGAGGGGGTGAGACGCGCTGTCGTTGCTATGGTGATCACAATAGGGAAAGATAAGGGGCAGATGGAGAGACTGACAGCCTGCGCGGGGGATTGTGGGAGTGTTTGGGCGGGAAAACGGGTTACTAGAGATACAGACGGACACGTGACCTAGAGTGCTGAGGGCTGATAGCAATGGAGGTCGTGCTGCTGACTGGAGGCCCCTGTACAGGCTCATGTGCCCAAAACATGGAGGACGTGTATAATCATATCATACTGACACCCACACACACAGTCCTATGTAACAGCACAAAAAACGTAGTAATGTCACCTGCAGTCCCATGTAACACCACATATAATGTAGTAACGTCACCTGCAGTCCTATGTAACACCCAGATAATGTAGTAATGTCACCTGCAGTCCTATGTAACACCCAGATAATGTAGTAACGTCACCTGCAGTCCTATGTAACACCCAGATAATGTAGTAACGTCACCTGCAGTCCTATGTAACGCCACATATAATGTAGTAACGTCACCTGCAGTCCTATGTAACGCCACATATAATGTAGTAACGTCACCTGCAGTCCTCTGTAACACCCAGATAATGTAGTAACGTAATCTGCAGTCCTATGTAACGCCACAGATAATGTAGTAACATCACCCGCAGTCCTCTGTAACACCCAGATAATGTAGTAACGTCACCCGCAGTCCTATGTAACGCCACAGATAATGTAGTAACGTCACCCGCAGTCCTCTGTAACACCCAGATAATGTAGTAACGTCACCTGCAGTCCTATGTAACACCCAGATAATGTAGTAACGTCACCTGCAGTCCTATGTAACACCCAGATAATGTAGTAACGTCACCTGCAGTCCTATGTAACGCCACAGATAATGTAGTAATGTCACCTGCAGTCCTATGTAACGCCACATATAATGTAGTAACGTCACCTGCAGTCCTATGTAACGCCACATATAATGTAGCAACGTCACCTGCAGTCCTCTGTAACACCCAGATAATGTAGTAACGTCACCTGCAGTCCTATGTAACGCCACAGATAATGTAGTAATGTCACCTGCAGTCCTATGTAACGCCACATATAATGTAGTAACGTCACCTGCAGTCCTCTGTAACACCCAGATAATGTAGTAACGTCACCTGCAGTCCTATGTAACGCCACATATAATGTAGTAACATCACCCGCAGTCCTCTGTAACACCCAGATAATGTAGTAACGTCACCTGCAGTCCTATGTAACGCCACAGATAATGTAGTAACATTATTATTATTATTATTATTATTTATTATTATAGCGCCATTTATTCCATGGCGCTTTACAAGTGAAAGAGGGTATACGTACAACAATCATTAACAGTACAAGACAGACTGGTACAGGAGGAGAGAGGACCCTGCCCGCGAGGGCTCACAGTCTACAGGGAATGGGTGATGGTACAATAGGTGAGGACAGAGCTGGTTGCGCAGTGGTCTACTGGGCTGAGGGCTATTGTAGGTTGTAGGCTTGTTGGAAGAGGTGGGTCTTGAGGTTCCTCTTGAAGCTTTCCACGGTAGTGGAGAGTCTGATGTGCTGAGGTAGAGCGTTCCAGAGTATGGGGGATGCACGGGAGAAATCTTGTACACGATTGTGGGAAGAGGAAATAAGAGAGGAGCAGAGAAGGAGATCTTGTGAGGATCTAAGGTTGCGTGCAGGTAGGTACTGGGAGACTAGGTCACAGATGTAGGGAGGAGACAGGTTGTGCATGGCTTTGTATGTCATGGTTAATGTTTTGAACTGGAGTCGTTGGGCGATGGGAAGCCAGTGAAGGGATTGGCAGAGTGGCGAGGCTGGGGAGTAGCGAGGGGAGAGGTGGATTAAGCGGGCTGCAGAGTTTAGGATAGATTGGAGGGGTGCAAGAGTGTTGGAAGGGAGGCCAGAGAGCAGGAGGTTGCAGTAGTCGAGGCGGGAGATGATGAGGGCATGCACTAATGTTTTTGAAGATTCTTGGTTAAGAAAAGCACGAATCCGGGAGATATTTTTGAGTTGTAGTCTGCTAGAGGTGAAGAGGGCTTGGATGTGTGGCTTGAAGGATAGAGCAGAGTCGAGGGTTACTCCAAGGCAACGAGCTTGTGAGACTGGGGTGAGTGAGGAGCCATCAAGTTTGATGGAAAGGCTTGTTGGAGGAGGTGAGTGAGGAGGAGGAAAGACAATAAACTCTGTTTTGTCCATGTTAAGTTTTAGGAATCGTGCAGAGAAGAAGGATGAAATAGCAGACAGACATTGTGGTATTTTGGTTAGTAGAGAGGTAATGTCAGGTCCAGAGAGGTAGATCTGTGTGTCATCGGCATAGAGATGATACTGGAAGCCGTGGGACTCTATGAGCTGTCCCAAGCCGAAGGTATAGATGGAGAACAGCAGGGGTCCAAGAACTGAGCCTTGGGGGACACCGACAGATAGGGGGCGGGATGAGGAAGTGGTGTGAGAATGGGAGACGCTGAAAGTTCGGTCGGTTAGGTATGAGGAGATCCGAGATAGGGCCAAGTCTGTGATGCCCAGAGATGAGAGAATCTGTAGTAGGAGGGAATGGTCTACTGTGTCGAAGGCAGAGGACAGGTCCAGGAGGAGGAGGATAGAGTAGTGTCGCTTGGCTTTGGCGGTTAGTAGATCATTGGTGACTTTGGTTAGGGCAGTTTCGGTAGAATGATGTGGTCGGAAGCCAGATTGAAGCCGGTCAAAGAGGGAGCAGGAGGAGAGGTATGAGGACAATTCAAGATGGACATGCTGTTCCAGTAGTTTTGAGGCATAGGGGAGAAGGGATATGGGGCGATAGTTTGACACAGAGGATGGGTCAAGGGAGGGCTTTTTGAGGATGGGTGTAATAGAGGCATGTTTAAAGCATGAAGGGAATACACCACTTGCTAGTGATAGGTTGAAGAGATGGGTTAGGGCTGGGATGAGGACTGCGGTGATGTTGGGGATGAGGTGCGATGGGAGCGGGTCCAGTGCACAGGTGGTTAGATGTGTTCTTGAGAGTAGAGTGGAGAGATTGTTTTCTGTCATGGTGGAGAAGCTGGATTTGGAGGAAGAGGGATGAGTAGCTACGATGAGGGGCCGTGGTGATTGTGGGCCAAAGCTTGCTCTGATGTTGTCAATCTTCCGCTTGAAGAAAGAGGCAAAGTCTTCAGCTGAGATGAGAGGAGAGGGAGGTGGTGCCGGAGGACGGAGGAGAGAATTGAAAGTGTTGAATAGCTGTTTAGGGTTGTGAGAGAGAGAGGATATGAGGGATGAGAAGTAGGTTTGTTTTGCAGCAGTGAGTGTGGACTTGAAAGTGGTGAGGGACTCTTTATATGCAATGAAGTGCTCAGTGGAATGAGACCTCTTCCATCTGCGCTCAGCAATTCTGGAAGCCCGTCTAAGTTCTTTAGTCTGCCTTGTGTGCCAGGGTTGCCTGTTGATTGTGCGGGTTTTAGTGTGTATGAGGGGGGCAGCTGATTTGAGAGCTGCAGAGATTGTAGTGTTGTATAAAGTTGCAGCGGCATCTGCATCATGTAGAAATGCAATGTCTGTGAGGGGGAGAAGGGACTGAGAAAGGGCGTGTAAATCAATGTGTTTGATATTTCTGCGAGGGTATGAAAATTTGTGGAGGGGGGGTTGCATACTTGGAGAAGAGAGGGAAGAGAATGTGAGTAGGTTGTGGTCAGACAGGGGGAGAGGTGAGTTAGAGAGGTTAGATAGGGAACAGAGGCGAGTGAAGATGAGGTCCAGCGTGTGGCCATCTTTGTGAGTAGCTGCAGAAGACCATTGGGTGAGGCTGAAGGAGGAAGCGAGTGTTAGAAGTTTGGAGACAGATGAGTGGGAAGCGTCAATGGGGATATTGAAATCACCCATAATGATGGTGGGGATGTCGGTGGAAAGGAAGTGTAGTAGCCAGGTGGTGAAATGGTCAAAAAAGGCAGTGGCTGGCCCTGGAGGGCGGTAAATGACAGCCAGTTGAAGGTTGGAGGGGGCGTAGATGCGTACATCACCCGCAGTCCTCTGTAACACCCAGATAATGTAGTAACGTCACCCGCAGTCCTATGTAACACCCAGATAATGTAGTAACGTCACCTGCAGTCCTATGTAACACCCAGATAATGTAGTAACGTCACCTGCAGTCCTATGTAACACCCAGATAATGTAGTAACGTCACCTGCAGTCCTATGTAACGCCACAGATAATGTAGTAACGTCACCTGCAGTCCTATGTAACAACAATGTATTAGATGTCACCCGCAGTCCTATGTAACACCTCAGATAATGTAGTAATGTCACCTGCAGTCCTATGTAACAACATAATGTAGTAGATGACACCTGCAGTCCTATGTAACACCACAGATAACACAGTAATATCTCTCTGAGTACAAATAATGTAGTAGATGTCTCCGGCAGTCCCATGTAACGTAATATTAACAGTTGTCTTTCCTGTGCAGGAATGGATGATGATGGGGCCCAGGACGTGGTGTCGGAGCTGGCGGGGCAGGGGTTGGGGGCCTGGGGGCTGCTGCAGATCGCGGGGTGCACTGGACTGGCGGCGTACTCGGTCTGGGCGCTGGTGCTGATGCCCGGCTTCCGGAAAGTGCCGCTAAAGCTGCAGGTGAGTATCGGTGATGTCACTCGCGTCCTGCCATTTGATTGGCCGGCTGATGCCCGCAGCTTCTCCCCCTCTTGTGCCCAGGTGCCGTACATGCCCGCCAGTGCCCGACAGGTGGAGAACGTGATGACGCTGCTGAAGGGGCGCGCAGGGAAGATGGCGGACCTGGGCTCCGGGGACGGCCGGATTGTGAGGCTCGTTCACACCGCGCTGTACCGTTACACCGACGCTGCCGCCCTCCTCGCTGACTGTCTCCCTCCCGCAGGTCCTGGAGGCCGCCAGGAGGGGCTTCCACCCGGCCGTGGGCTACGAGCTGAACCCCTGGCTGCTGCGCCTGTCCTACTTCTACGCCTGGAGGTCCGGGTACGAGCGGAGGGTCACCTACCTACGCGAGGACCTGTGGAAGGTGCGGACACCGCCTCATTAACCCTTTCCCAGCTTTCATTTTTATTATTAATTATTATTTTATATTTTTATTTTATATATATATATATATAATTTATTATTATTATGAATTATTAGTATTTATTTATATTTATTAATTATGAATTATTATATATTTATTGTATATTGTTTATTATATATTTTTTATATATTATTTATTAAATATTTATTATAGATTATTTATTAATGCTATTATTTATTATATATTATTATTTATGTGTTGTTATTATTATTATTTATTATATATTATGTATTATTATTTATTATTTATTATATATTATTATTTATATATTATGATTATTTATTATATATTATGTATTATTATTATTATTATTTATTTATTTGTTTTTCCTCCTCTTCTTCCAAGAGTCAGAACTTTTTGTCTTGAGCTTGAACCTAAAGCTCGCTGTGTGCCATGAAGCCGAGCCTGAGGCTCCTAGGAGCCCCAATATGGCAGCCATGGGGGTCTCAGCAAGACCCCCACTGTCATGGCAGCCATCAGCACCGAGCAGAATTCAGTAAATCAGAGCATAAATCATCCTCCATATACATGTAACACCGCGTTGTCGTCTGCGCAGGTGAAGCTCCACGACTGTGACAACGTGTCCGTGTTCCTGGCCCCCAGCGTGGTAAGTGGCTGCTGTTTACTGATCCGTGTCGGGACCGTGCGGAGTATAACGGTATTATCGCCCGCAGCTCACGTTGTTGGAGAACAAGATGCTGGCGGAGCTTCCCGCCGACGCCCGGGTGGTGACCGGACGTTTCCCTCTACCCACGTGGGCGCCCAGTGCCATCATCGGAGAGGGCACAGACCGAGCCTGGGCCTATGACATCAGGACCATCCGCCGGACGGGGACGACCCCAGAACTCGGCACCGAGGTGTGACCACTGGAAACAGTCAGCAAGCTGGTTATGACAGACACCTCCCTGCACTGTATGTAGGGGGACGGGGTGCGGTATGTGTTCCTAACATCGGATTACTGTACAGTGCATAGGACAAGAAGGGGATTCTGGGAGATTTCAGCTCTGAAATCTGCAGAATTATGAATGCTGCTCTGGAGTATAATCCAAACTAATATATTTTACGATTGTAACGTTATATATCTATTTTAAAAGCATTTTATTGATATTTATATTAATTTTCATCCTTTTATTTTAAAATGTACAATTATTTTTACATTTATGCCAAATAAAAAATAAATAAATTGGTAAATATTATATATTCCCATTTTATAAGCTCCTCCCCCTTATAGAGGCTCCTCCCATTATAGAAGCTGCTCCCTTCAGCCCTGGTAATTGCCTTTTATAATCTTCTTTCATAACATGGTAATTAGATTTCCATATACTGACCTGCAGTGTAAAGCATGGAGGACAGAACAGACGTCATTCTCTAATGAGAGATTCCATGTAGCGTCTTCCTGGTGAATTTGTATACAGAAACGGATCTAACCTAGCACAGCTGCAGTGTAAAGCATGGGGGACAGAGCAGCGGTCTGATGACAGTCTTCATGTATTGAGTAACTGATGAGTTTGTACTGAAGCAGAGCTGCAGTGTAAAGCATGGGGGACAGAGCAGCGGTCTGATGACAGTCTCCATGTATTGAGTAACTGGTAAGATTGTACTGAAGCAGGGCTGCAGTGTAAAGCATGGGGGACAGAGCAGCGGTCTGATGACAGTCTCCATGTATTGAGTTACTGGTGAGTTTGTACTCAGGCAGAGCTGCAGTGTAAAGCATGGGGGACAGAGCAGCGGTCTGATGACAGTCTTCATGTATTGAGTAACTGATGAGTTTGTACTGAAGCAGGGCTGCAGTGTAAAGCATGGAGGACAGAGCAGCGGTCTGATAACAGTCTCCATGTATTGAGTAACTGGTAAGATTGTACTGAAGCAGGGCTGCAGTGTAAAGCATGGAGGACAGAGCAGCGGTCTGATGACAGTCTCCATGTATTGAGTTACTGGTGAGATTGTACTGAAGCAGAGCTGCAGTGTAAAGCATGGAGGACAGAGCAGCGGTCTGATGACAGTCTCCATGTATTGAGTTACTGGTGAGTTTGTACTCAGGCAGAGCTGCAGTGTAAAGCATGGGGGACAGAGCAGCGGTCTGATGACAGTCTTCATGTATTGAGTAACTGATGAGTTTGTACTGAAGCAGGGCTGCAGTGTAAAGCATGGAGGACAGAGCAGCGGTCTGATAACAGTCTCCATGTATTGAGTAACTGGTAAGATTGTACTGAAGCAGGGCTGCAGTGTAAAGCATGGAGGACAGAGCAGCGGTCTGATGACAGTCTCCATGTATTGAGTTACTGGTGAGATTGTACTGAAGCAGAGCTGCAGTGTAAAGCATGGAGGACAGAGCAGCGGTCTGATGACAGTCTCCATGTATTGAGTTACTGGTGAGTTTGTACTGAAGCAGAGCTGCAGTGTAAAGTATGGGGGACAGAGCAGCCGTCTGATGACAGTCTCCATGTATTGAGTTACTGGTGAGTTTGTACTGAAGCAGAGCTGCAGTGTAAAGCATAGGGGACAGAGCAGCGGTCTGATGACAGTCTCCATGTATTGAGTTACTGGTGAGTTTGTACTGAAGCAGGGCTGCAGTGTAAAGCATGGAGGACAGTACAGCAGTCTGATGACAGTCTCCATGTATTGAGTTACTGGTGAGTTTGTACGGAAGCAGGGCTGCAGTGTAAAGCATGGGGGACAGAGGAGCGGTCTGATGACAGTCTCCATGTATTGAGTAACTGGTGAGTTTGTACTCAGGCAGAGCTGCAGTGTAAAGCATGGAGGACAGTGCAGCGGTCTGATGACAGTCTCCATGTATTGAGTTACTGGTGAGTTTGTACTCAGGCAGAGCTGCAGTGTAAAGCATGGGGGACAGAGCAGCGGTCTGATGACAGTCTCCATGTATTGAGTTACTGGTGAGTTTGTACTCAGGCAGAGCTGCAGTGTAAAGCATGGGGGACAGAGCAGCAGTCTGATGACAGTCTCCATGTATTGAGTTACTGGTGAGTTTGTCCTCAGGCAGAGCTGCAGTGTAAAGCATGGAGGACAGTGCAGCGGTCTGATGACAGTCTCCATGTATTGAGTTACTGGTGAGTTTGTACTGAAGCAGAGCTGCAGTGTAAAGCATGGAGGACAGTGCAGCAGTCTGATGACAGTCTCCATGTATTGAGTTACTGGTGAGTTTGTACTGAAGCAGGGCTGCAGTGTAAAGCATGGAGGACAGAGCAGCGGTCTGATGACAGTCTCCATGTATTGAGTTACTGGTGAGTTTGTACTCAGGCAGAGCTGCAGTGTAAAGCATGGAGGACAGTGCAGCAGTCTGATGACAGTCTCCATGTATTGAGTTACTGGTGAGTTTGTACTGAAGCAGAGCTGCAGTGTAAAGCATGGGGGACAGAGCAGCGGTCTGATGACAGTCTCCATGTATTGAGTTACTGGTGAGTTTGTACTGAAGCAGGGCTGCAGTGTAAAGCATGGAGGACAGTGCAGCCGTCTGATGACAGTCTCCATGTATTGAGTTACTGGTGAGTTTGTACTGAAGCAGGGCTGCAGTGTAAAGCATAGGGGACAGAGCAGCGGTCTGATGACAGTCTCCATTTATTGAGTTACTGGTGAGTTTGTACTGAAGCAGGGCTGCAGTGTAAAGCATGGAGGACAGTGCAGCGGTCTGATGACAGTCTCCATGTATTGAGTTACTGGTGAGTTTGTACTGAAGCAGGGCTGCAGTGTAAAGCATGGAGGACAGTGCAGCAGTCTGATGACAGTCTCCATGTATTGAGTTACTGGTGAGTTTGTACTGAAGCAGGGCTGCAGTGTAAAGCATGGAGGACAGAGCAGCGGTCTGATGACAGTCTCCATGTATTGAGTTACTGGTGAGTTTGTACTCAGGCAGAGCTGCAGTGTAAAGCATGGAGGACAGTGCAGCAGTCTGATGACAGTCTCCATGTATTGAGTTACTGGTGAGTTTGTACTGAAGCAGAGCTGCAGTGTAAAGCATGGGGGACAGAGCAGCGGTCTGATGACAGTCTCCATGTATTGAGTTACTGGTGAGTTTGTACTGAAGCAGGGCTGCAGTGTAAAGCATGGGGGACAGAGCAGCGGTCTGATGACAGTCTCCATGTATTGAGTTACTGGTGAGTTTGTACTGAAGCAGGGCTGCAGTGTAAAGCATGGAGGACAGTGCAGCCGTCTGATGACAGTCTCCATGTATTGAGTTACTGGTGAGTTTGTACTGAAGCAGGGCTGCAGTGTAAAGCATAGGGGACAGAGCAGCGGTCTGATGACAGTCTCCATTTATTGAGTTACTGGTGAGTTTGTACTGAAGCAGGGCTGCAGTGTAAAGCATGGAGGACAGTGCAGCGGTCTGATGACAGTCTCCATGTATTGAGTTACTGGTGAGTTTGTACTGAAGCAGGGCTGCAGTGTAAAGCATGGGGGACGGAGCAGCAGTCTGATGACAGTCTCCATGTATTGAGTTACTGGTGAGTTTGTACTGAAGCAGGGCTGCATTGTAAAGCATAGGGGACAGAGCAGCGGTCTGATGACAGTCTCCATGTATTGAGTTACTGGTGAGTTTGTACACAGGCAGAGCTGCAGTGTAAAGCATGGAGGACAGTGCAGCGGTCTGATGACAGTCTCCATGTATTGAGTTACTGGTGAGTTTGTACTGAAGCAGAGCTGCAGTGTAAAGCATGGGGGACAGAGCAGCGGTCTGATGACAGTCTCCATGTATTGAGTTACTGGTTTGTACTGAAGCAGGGCTGCAGTGTAAAGCATGGAGGACAGTGCAGCAGTCTGATGACAGTCTCCATGTATTGAGTAACTGGTGAGTTTGTACTGAAGCAGGGCTGCAGTGTAAAGCATGGAGGACAGAGCAGCAGTCTGATGACAGTCTCCATGTATTGAGTTACTGGTGAGTTTGTACTGAAGCAGGGCTGCAGTGTAAAGCATGGGGGACAGAGCAGCGGTCTGATGACAGTCTCCATGTATTGAGTAACTGGTGAGTTTATACACAAGCAGGGCTGCAGTGTAAAGCATGGGGGACAGAGCAGCGGTCTGATGACAGTCTCCATGTATTGAGTTACTGGTGAGTTTGTACTGAAGCAGGGCTGCAGTGTAAAGCATGGAGGACAGTGCAGCAGTCTGATGACAGTCTCCATGTATTGAGTAACTGGTGAGTTTGTACTGAAGCAGGGCTGCAGTGTAAAGCATGGAGGACAGTGCAGCGGTCTGATGACAGCCTCCATGTATTGAGTTACTGATGAGTTTGTACTGAAGCAGGGCTGCAGTGTAAAGCATGGAGGACAGAGCAGCAGTCTGATGACAGTCTCCATGTATTGAGTTACTGGTGAGTTTGTACTGAAACAGGGCTGCAGTGTAAAGCATGGGGGACAGAGCAGCGGTCTGATGACAGTCTCCATGTATTGAGTAACTGGTGAGTTTGTACTGAAGCAGAGCTGCAGTGTAAAGTATGGAGGACAGAGCAGCGGTCTGATGACAGTCTCCATGTATTGAGTTACTGGTGAGTTTGTACTGAAGCAGAGCTGCAGTGTAAAGCATGGAGGACAGTGCAGCGGTCTGATGACAGTCTCCATGTATTGAGTTACTGGTGAGTTTGTACTGAAGCAGGGCTGCAGTGTAAAGCATGGAGGACAGTGCAGCAGTCTGATGACAGTCTCCATGTATTGAGTAACTGGTGAGTTTATACACAAGCAGAGCTGCAGTGTAAAGCATGGAGGACAGAGCAGCCGTCTGATGACAGTCTCCATGTATTGAGTTACTGGTGAGTTTGTACTGAAGCAGGGCTGCAGTGTAAAGCATGGAGGACAGTGCAGCAGTCTGATGACAGTCTCCATGTATTGAGTAACTGGTGAGTTTGTACTGAAGCAGGGCTGCAGTGTAAAGCATGGGGGACAGAGCAGCGGTCTGATGACAGTCTCCATGTATTGAGTTACTGGTGAGTTTGTACTGAAGCAGGGCTGCAGTGTAAAGCATGGGGGACAGTGCAGCGGTCTGATGACAGTCTCCATGTATTGAGTTACTGGTGAGTTTGTACTGAAGCAGGGCTGCAGTGTAAAGCATGGGGGACAGTGCAGCGGTCTGATGACAGTCTCCATGTATTGAGTTACTGGTGAGTTTGTACTGAAGCAGGGCTGCAGTGTAAAGCATGGGGGACAGAGCAGCGGTCTGATGACAGTCTTCATGTATTGAGTTACTGGTGAGTTTGTACTGAAGCAGGGCTGCAGTGTAAAGCATGGGGGACAGTGCAGCGGTCTGATGACAGTCTCCATGTATTGAGTTACTGGTGAGTTTGTACTGAAGCAGGGCTGCAGTGTAAAGCATGGGGGACAGAGCAGCGGTCTGATGACAGTCTCCATGTATTGAGTTACTGGTGAGTTTGTACTGAAGCAGGGCTGCAGTGTAAAGCATGGGGGACAGAGCAGGAGCTTGATGAGACAGGAGGGGGCGTCACCATTTGTAGCTGGCACCTCATGCAGCAGCACAAAAAGCTGATCCTAAAGAGAATGAATATTTTCCAGGCCTCAGTGTAAAAATAAATATACCTTTAATTAAAAGTGAGAGGAGGCTCCGCCCCCGATCAGTGCTGATTATACAGCGGGTCCTCCGCAGGTCACAGAGTGTGCTGTGCAGTACCAGTCACCGCCAGCGGGGGCAGTCACATCTCATGGCTGCTTCTCCTTGTGTGACGGACAAGCAGTGACTGGGGAGCGTCAGCGCTGAAGGCTCTCTGCCCGTCACTGCCCATCAGCCTCCGCAGCCGCATTATCTCCTGCTTATACCTGGGGAGAGAAAAGGTATGTACACAGTGAGTGCAGCTCTGGAGTATAATACAGGAGGTAACTCAGGATCAGTAATGTAATGTATGTACACAGTGACTGCACCAGCAGAATAGTGAGTGCAGCTCTGGAGTATAATACAGGAGGTAACTCAGGATCAGTAATGTAATGTATGTACACAGTGACTGCACCAGCAGAATAGTGAGTGCAGCTCTGGAGTATAATACAGGAGGTAACTCAGGATCAGTAATGTACACAGTGACTGCACCAGCAGAATAGTGAGTGCAGCTCTGGGGTATAATACAGGAGGTAACTCAGTATCAGTAATGTAATGTATGTACACAGTGGCTGCACCAGCAGAATAGTGAGTGCAGCTCTGGAGTATAATACAGGAGGTAACTCAGTATCAGTAATGTAATGTATGTACACAGTGGCTGCACCAGCAGAATAGTGAGTGCAGCTCTGGAGGATAATACAGGAGGTAACTCAGGATCAGTAATATAATGTATGTACACAGTGACTGCACCAGCAGAATAGTGAGTGCAGCTCTGGAGTATAATACAGGATTAGTAATGTAATGTATGTACACAGTGACTGCACCAGCAGAATAGTGAGTGCAGCTCTGGAGTATAATACAGGAGGTAACTCAGGATCTGTAATGTATGTACACAGTGGCTGCACCAGCAGAATAGTGAGTGCAGCTCTGGAGTATAATACAGGAGGTAACTCAGGATCAGTAATATAATGTATGTACACAGTGACTGCACCAGCAGAATAGTGAGTGCAGCTCTGGAGTATAATACAGGAGGTAACTCAGTATCAGTAATGTAATGTATGTACACAGTGGCTGCACCAGCAGAATAGTGAGTGCAGCTCTGGAGTATAATACAGGAGGTAACTCAGGATCAGTAATGTATGTACACAGTGACTGCACCAGCAGAATAGTGAGTGCAGCTCTGGAGTATAATACAGGAGGTAACTCAGTATCAGTAATGTAATGTATGTACACAGTGGCTGCACCAGCAGAATAGTGAGTGCAGCTCTGGAGGATAATACAGGAGGTAACTCAGGATCAGTAATATAATGTATGTACACAGTGACTGCACCAGCAGAATAGTGAGTGCAGCTCTGGAGTATAATACAGGATTAGTAATGTAATGTATGTACACAGTGACTGCACCAGCAGAATAGTGAGTGCAGCTCTGGAGTATAATACAGGAGGTAACTCAGGATCTGTAATGTATGTACACAGTGGCTGCACCAGCAGAATAGTGAGTGCAGCTCTGGAGTATAATACAGGAGGTAACTCAGGATCAGTAATATAATGTATGTACACAGTGACTGCACCAGCAGAATAGTGAGTGCAGCTCTGGAGTATAATACAGGAGGTAACTCAGTATCAGTAATGTAATGTATGTACACAGTGGCTGCACCAGCAGAATAGTGAGTGCAGCTCTGGAGTATAATACAGGAGGTAACTCAGGATCAGTAATGTATGTACACAGTGACTGCACCAGCAGAATAGTGAGTGCAGCTCTGGAGTATAATACAGGAGGTAACTCAGGATCTGTAATGTATGTACACAGTGACTGCACCAGCAGAATAGTGAGTGCAGCTCTGGAGTATAATACAGGAGGTAACTCAGGATCAGTAATGTATGTACACAGTGACTGCACCAGCAGAATAGTGAGTGCAGCTCTGGAGTATAATACAGGAGGTAACTCAGGATCAGTAAGGTATGTACACAGTGACTGCACCAGCAGAATAGTGAGTGCAGCTCTGGAGTATAATACAGGAGGTAACTCAGGATCAGTAATGTATGTACACAGTGACTGCACCAGCAGAATAGTGAGTGCAGCTCTGGAGTATAATACAGGAGGTAACTCAGGATCAGTAAGGTATGTACACAGTGACTGCACCAGCAGAATAGTGAGTGCAGCTCTGGAGTATAATACAGGAGGTAACTCAGGATCAGTAATGTATGTACACAGTGACTGCACCAGCAGAATAGTGAGTGCAGCTCTGGAGTATAATACAGGAGGTAACTCAGGATCAGTAATGTATGTACACAGTGACTGCACCAGCAGAATAGTGAGTGCAGCTCTGGAGTATAATACAGGAGGTAACTCAGGATCAGTAATGTAATGTATGTACACAGTGACTGCAGCAGCAGAATAGTGAGTGCAGCTCTGGAGTATAATACAGGATGTAACTCAGGATCAGTAATGTATGCACACAGTGACTGCACCAGCAGAATAGTGAGTGCAGCTCTGGAGTATAATACAGGAGGTAACTCAGGATCAGTAATGTATGTACACAGTGACTGCACCAGCAGAATAGTGAGTGCAGCTCTGGAGTATAATACAGGAGGTAACTCAGGATCTGTAATGTATGTACACAGTGACTGCACCAGCAGAATAGTGAGTGCAGCTCTGGAGTATAATACAGGAGGTAACTCAGGATCAGTAATGTAATGTATGTACACAGTGACTGCAGCAGCAGAATAGTGAGTGCAGCTCTGGAGTATAATACAGGATGTAACTCAGGATCAGTAATGTATGCACACAGTGACTGCACCAGCAGAATAGTGAGTGCAGCTCTGGAGTATGATACAGATGGAGCTGTCCTCACCTTCCTAGGTGCTTGTCCACATACTCCTGCAGCTCCGCCACCTGCTCCTCCGCTATCACCGCTCTCGCCAGCAGTTGACTTCTCTCCTTCTCTAAATCCTCCTAATTGACCCAAAAAATAGCAATGACCTGTGATGTGAGCTGTGGCCCGTGCGATGCTCAGTAATGAAATATATGACATATCCTGCAGCTTCTGGGTGTAAGATGCCGTCCTCCCACCAGGTGGCAGCAGCGGCCGTCCCTCCTGCAGATCTGGCCGTGTTCAGTGCAGGGCGCCCTCTTATACCTGTGTGTTGTGGGTGAACTCTCTCAGCTGCTTCCGGATCTCGGCCCAGTTCTCCTCGCTCAGCTGACTGCGCTGTCTGCGTATTAAAGGGACAAACGTCACCGTCAGGACAAGTAGGATGCCCAAGTGTCATTAATTGCACCTCTGGGTGCCTTCTTCTCAGGATCAGCGCCACCCCGGCTCACAGGTTGTGCATGGTAGTGCATTACTTTTTTAGATGAAGGTAAAACAAGCAGTAGAAAAAGCATGGACATGCCCTCTAAGCCACGCCCGTTGCGATTTTACTCACTGTTGATTGGACATCGTATTGTCATTTATTCTTCTCTGGAACGTAAAACAGAACAATAAGTATTTTGCATAATGAATGGGTAACTCCGCCCACAATCCATGATTTACATATCGCACCAACCTTCTCCTTCAGGTCCTGGATCTGGGACTCCAGCCGGGCCTTGTCCTCCCGCAGTCGGTTTAGCTCCATGGATGACTGGGACTGTAGATCGGGGTCAGTGATGGAGAAGTGATGTTCTGGGGGGCCGGGGTCCACGTCATTGCTCCCCAGAGCCATGATCTGCTCCCTCTGCATGCTGGAAATGGATGGAAACCATCATCAGAGTCTGTATGCCAGCTCTGGGGTGGGACTACAACCCCCAGTATGACATGGTTACCCAGGCAACCACGAGGAGACATCTTGGTGATGGCCCCGGCAGGAACTAACTGGGACATGGACACTAGTACCGGACATAGTGACCATACTGGGCCCTCACTAGGATTCCTGCTCGGGGCCACAACAGTGTCTCATCCGGGTCTGACATTACCGATACGCAATCATCAGGCTCTCGTGTTTCTTGATGAGGTTCTGCATCCTCTTCTTGTACTGCCTCGTCGCCGTCGCCAGCTGCTCCTCCCGAGACCTGTGCGAAGCTTTCATGTCACTGAGCATGCTGTCCACGTACTGCTTCATACGTGTGGCCTCCATCTTCCCTCCTGTACCATTTCTCAGGTTCCCATCCACGTAATCCTACAAGGGAACAAAAGCTTCATCCTATATCCCACCATTGTCCTACATCCCACCGTCATTCTACATCCCACCATTGTCCTACATTCCACCATTGTCCTACATCCCACCGTCATTCTACATCCCACCATTGTCCTACATTCCACCATTGTCCTACATCCCACCATCATCCTACATCCCACTGTCATTCTACATTCCACCATTGTCCTTCATCCCACCATCATCCTACATCCCACCGTCATCCTACATCCCACCGTCATCCTACATCCCACCGTCATCCTACATCCCACCGTCATTCTACATTCCACCATCATCCTACATCTCACAGTCATCCCACATCATCCTACATCCCACTATCATCTTTCATCACACCATCATCCTACAATCCATAAACACACCAGCATCCTACAACCCATCATCGTCCTACATCACACCATGATCCTACCATCGTCCTACATCCCACCAACGTCCTACATCTTCACCATCGTCCCACATCCCACCATCATCCTACATCCACCATCGTCCTATATCCTACCATCGTCCTACATCTCACTATCGTCCCACATTCCACCATCGTCCTACATCTCACCATCATCCTATATCTCACCATCGTCCTACATCCACCATCATCCATCATCACACCATCATCCTACATCCACCATCGTCCTATATCCCACCATCGTCCTACATCCCATGATCGCCTTACATCCAACCATCGTCCTACATCCACCATCGTCCTATATCCCACCATCGTTCTACATCCCATCATCGCCTTACATCCAACCATCGCCTTACATCCAACCATCGTCCTACATCTCACCATCGTCCTACATCTCACCATCGTTTTACATCACACCATCGTCCCACTCCCACCATCGTCCTACATCACACGATCGTTCTAAATCCCGTCATCATCGTACATCCCAGAATCGCCTTACATTGAACCATCGTCCCACATCCCACCATCGTCCGACATCCCACCATCGTCCGACATCCCACCATCGTCCCACATCCCACCATCGTCCCACATCCCACCATCGTCCCACATCCCACCATCGTCCCACATCCCACCATCGTCCCACATCCCACCATCGTCCCACATCCCACCATCGTCCACATCCCACCATCGTCCCACATCCCACCATCCTACCACATCCCACCATCATCCCACCATCGTCCCACATCCCACCATCGTCCCACATCCCACCATCGTCCCACATCCCACCATCGTCCCACATCCCACCAACGTCCTACATCCCACCATCATCCTACATCCCGCCATCGCCTTACATTCCCTCATCCTACCGTCTTCTTACATCTCTCACCATCATTTACATCCCCTCTGTCATCCTGTAATCCTCTCACACCCCCGCCACCCTCCTACATTTAGGAGAAGCTATATTTTTGGACCCTCACCGCTAGGTCCTGGATGTAGCGGTTGAGTCTGGAGCGATACTCCTCATTAAGCTCCTTCAGTTGCATCTGGAGACGCGAGTTTTCTGCCTCAACCTCCTTGAGCTGACTTTGCGACGTCAAGAGAACCTGAAGAATAGACAGACATGTATCCTAAGATACCCCTCTGCTCTGGTGATAGAGAAGAACCATAGGCTATAGTTAAAAATGGTGCCCCAGCCCCGTCACTCACTGCGGACTGTTCGGCCATCTTGTGCTGTGTGTTGCGGATGGCTCTTTTCGCCTCTTGCAGCTCCTTACCCATGGCGATCCTGTGGTTACAGGTAATATATGAGACTGGTGATGTCTTACTTGTTTCCTGGATCTTGGAGGACCCTTGGGTGCTGCTTACACTCGCTCCTCTAGCTTATGCTGCTGAGTGTCATGGATCTTCTTCATGCTCTCAATCTCTTCCTTAATTTCATCCTGGTTTCCGAAAAGCTGCAGAGACGTAAAGTTCCAAGTGTTGAAGAAGTCAAGAATGAGAAAGATTGCTCATGTATCTGCCATTCTATCAATATCATGAGCAAGCGGGAAATCACGACTTACATTTCTTTCCAGTTTTTTCCGCTCGTGCTCTGAGGCCACCAACTCTTCAGGCTGAGAAAAACACAACATCTCAGGAGTTTTAGGTCAACTACAAGCCAGTTTTACCTGTGATTCCTTTTACCAACCCTGTCTTAAAGGGAATGTTAGGGATTTTAAGTGACTTTAAGGAAACCTCATAAAAGTAACTTCTAAAAGTTCAGAATCTGAAAACTTTTTGTTTGTATCTTACTTCTAGGCCGAGATATATTGTATTAAAGTTGTAGGCCTGAAGCCTGAATAGAGTATCTGATGAAAACTTCTCTCCTCCTCATTCCTGTCAGGTGCAGTGCTTTTATGGACAGGTGCTGTCCTGGTAGGACAGCCTCTTTAGGAACCAGAGAAGGTCTTCATGACAACCGTGCATCTGATACATCGACATGGAAAGCCCCTTTAAGCCAGACACAGCAATGATGTGGATCTGACCTACGTACCTTGATCTTACGAGCTGATAGGCGGTTAACCATGGCTCGCACCCTGTCCAGTTCTGCTGTGGCCTCGTTGACCAGAGCTCGAGACTGGGCGTAGGTGTCGTCTTTCTCTCGGTTGACCAGATTGAGAAGCTCCATGCTCAGCTCATCATTTTTGCCCACCTGTCAGTAGAGGGATGAAGACGTCAAGAGGATTCCATGAAGCCCCATAGATACACATGGCTGATGGGGCAGGGAATGTTACTAAACCTCTTTGTTCCTCACCTCATGCTCATGCTCTTTGCTCAATGCCAAGTAATTACTCTTCAGAACGATGTACTCGTCAGCCAACTCCTTACGGTTGATCTCCACCGATCGGAGACGATCCTTCAAAGCCTCGTACTCTCCACTCAGCTTCTCCTTGTGAAGCTCCACAGTCATCAGCCGGTTCTCCAATGTCAAGATCTACAGGTTAAGTAGAAGGAACCTTCTATTTTACCAGATACTTCTGATACTTCCACCCAGCTTGGCTCCTGGGTACCAGAAAAAGCTCAGCCAGAAGATGATCTCCATTCCTAACTTCTTGGGTACAACTCACCGTATTCTTGAGTTCGAATGTCTCGGCCTCGTAGTGCTCCCTGATTTTGTTGGTTTCAATCTGAAGTTCGATCAACTCTTTAGAAATCTGTGAAGGATGAAATGTAGGAGTCACCGAACACCGAGTTACCGAACTTGGGGGTACAGTAAAAATAAAAGTTCCGATATATCGATGACCATGGAGTTTCCTAAATGTCTCATCAAACAGCTTCTCCTATCTCAGCTTTCTAGACCCCAATGAAGGGTGGCACACAGAGAGTCGGAGTGATACGTCTGCATCTCCCGTGCCCAAATCCATGACATGGAGGGTTAGAGAATATATGGGGCAGGTTCTACATAATGGGACAGCAGAGTTCTAGAACATACAGCCGTAACCATCTACATCTAAACCATGCACCTTCAACCATCCGGTTCTAGAGTATACAATGTAAACCATCTAGTTCGAGAAATACAACCACAGCCACTCTATTTCTAGACCATACAACCTTAATTATCTAGATCTAGTTCTAGAACACCCAACTTTCACCAACTAGGATCAAAACATACAACTGTAACCATCTAAATCTAGAACATAGAACCATAACTATCTAAATCTAGAACATGCAATCGTAACCACCTAGATCTTGAGCATACAACTGTAACAATATAGAACTAGAACATACAACTGTAACCCAATATTTATAGAACCGTGACCACCTAGATCTAGAACATAGAAGCATTATCATCCATTTCTAGACATACAACTTTAAATACATCTAGAACATAAAATCAAAACCTTCTAAATCTGGAACATGTAACTGTAAATATGTAGTTCTAGGACATACACCCATAACCATCTATTTCTAGAACATACAACATTAACCAACTAGATCTAGAACATACAACCCTAACTGCCCAGATTTGGAACAAGCAACCATAAACATGTCATTCTAGAAAAAAAAACATCTGTAACTAGATATTTCTGGAAGACACAACCATTACGATCCTGATGTAGAACATGCAACCTTAACCATCTATTTCTAGAGCATAAAACTATTACCACCCAGATCTAGAATATACAACCCTAACCATCTAGATCTGGAACCTTTAGCCATAAACATGTTGTTCTAGATAATACAACCATAACAATCTATTTCTACAACATCCAAATCTAGAAGATGCAACTCTAACCATCTGGATCTAGAACATACAGTTGTAACTATACAGATCTAGAAAATGCAACTTAACCATCTAATTCTAGAACATAGAACCGTAACCACCCAGATTTAGAATATACAACCATAACGGCCCAGATCTAGAAAATACAACCGTAACCGTCTATTTCTAGTTTATACAACCTTGCCCAACCAGATCTAGAAAATACAACCATAACCATCTATTTCTAGAGCATACAACCATACCCACCCAGCTCTAGAATATACAACCATATCTAGAACATATGGCCATAAACATGCAGTTCTAGCTAATACAACCATAACCATCTCTTTCTAAAATATACAACCGTAACGATCCAGATCTAGAACATGCCATGGTAGCTATCCAGATCTACAACATATGGCCGTAACATCTAGATCTAGAACATGAATGGTAACTATCCAGATCTACAGACTACAACAGGAATCATCTAATTCTAGAACATTACATCTTATCCACCCAGATCTAGAATATTAAACCATAATGACCCAGTTCTAGAAAATAACACTAATCTAGAACATTGAATATTAACAAACTAGATCTAGAATATACTACTTGAACTATCTACAATCTTGATCAACAACCCAACACATCTTCCAGATCCCTCATACCTTGAGCTTCTCCTCCTCACTGAGCACCAGCCGCGAGGACAGGTCCGTCTTGGACCCGGCCAGTTTCCCCATCTTGTCCTGCAGTTCGGTCATCTTGGCGTACAACCTCTCGTTACGATCCTGCAGCTGAATCTGAGAGGGAGAAAAAAAACAGACTCAGGTCAACACCGGCCGAGCGTGGAAGGGTCTCCCAACTATGGAGGTCCTTGGTTGTCCATGTCAGGTTGGGTCACAGACCCCCTTATCCTGGCCGACCATTGATGGAGTGACACAGAAACACGTTTCGAGGTAAATACCGTCCCAACCCCATATCTGATGATGGGCGTTGGTGTGGACCCCATGTTGGCTCCACAGAAGACCTATATGTATCTAGAGCATAGAGATCCACCCGTTTCGCAGTCCTTGTTGACCCTTCATCAGCTTTTCTACATGTTTACGATAGTGGGGAGCCCCCGAATATGTGCGGTCTGAGGGCGTAACCTGGGGCCCCACCAAGAGCCCCCAGATCTTGACCATCCAGGACAGACCTGACTGATGGACCCCCCGGATCACAGCCCCCCGCGGCCGCCATGTTTAGCCGGAGGTTATTTGTGAAGGACTCACGTTCTCGTTGCTCAGCTGCCGGACCTGCTCCTTCAGAGACACGTCGCTGTCTACAGAGGCGTCCATGGTTGTCACACACCACCGAGCCACAGGAGTCACCCGGGGCAGGATATGTTTACAGCAGGGAGAGCGGTTACCACGGAGACCTGGCGAACAGATAGCGACAGGGAGGGGAAACACAAGGATTACAGCTCCGGAGGGGCCCAATAATTAAAGGGACGGCGACGTCACCTATACTAAATCTAATAATAATGGAGGGACGATAAAAGGCAGACTACAACTCCCAGCATGCCCGGGAGACACAGGATTCTGTAGGTTTTCTGGCAGGAATCTCACTCTATATAACCCAAAGAAAAAGAGTCTGATGTATATAAAGCGGAGGGAAAACAATGCACGAGACAAGCCTTAATGTGCAGCCGTAGCTTTATGGTTGCTAAGCAACAATGACTTCCTGTTATACCCGGAAACAGGAAGTGACTTGCGTTCCACACACAGTTCTGCCTGGTTACCTAGGAAACGCAATCACAAGCTTCTAGGAACAGCTGATAGAGTCCCTGGGCGGGGCTTTGTTGCTTAGTAACCAGTAAATCATTTAAAGAGACAGTGCTGAAATATAGAGAGATAAGTCCTCACCTATTGTACCATCACCCATTCCCTGTAGACTGTGAGCCCTCGCGGGCAGGGTCCTCTCTCCTCCTGTAGACTGTGAGCCCTCGCGGGCAGGGTCCTCTCTCCTCCTGTAGACTGTGAGCCCTCGCGGGCAGGGTCCTCTCTCCTCCTGTAGACTGTGAGCCCTCGCGGGCAGGGTCCTCTCTCCTCCTGTACCAGTCTGTTATGTACTGTTAATGATTGTTGTACGTATACCCTTTCACTTGTAAAGCGCCATGGAATAAATGGCGCTATAATAATAAATAATAATAATAATAATAAGGATATATGTCAGGAAACCCAACAAGCCCCATTATAGAAACAGGTGAGTACAATCTATTACTCCCTGTTATCAGCCAGTACTAGGGGAGGAGACTGTAGGAGAGGTGAGTACAATCTATTACTCTCTATTATCAGCCATTACTGGGGGAGGAGACTGTAGGACAGGTGAGTACAATCTATTACTCTCTGTTATCAGCCATTACTGGGAGAGGAGACTAGGACAGGTGAGTACAATCTATTACTCTCTGTTATCAGCCATTACTGGGGAAGGAGACTGTAGGACAGGTGAGTACAATCTATTACTCCCTGTTATCAGCCATTACTGGGGGAGGAGACTGTAGGACAGGTGAGTACAATCTATTACACCCTGTTATCAGCCATTACTGGGGGAGGAGACAGTAGGACAGGTGAGTGCAATCTATTACTCCGTGTTATCAGCCAGTACTGCGGGAGGAGACTGTAGAACAGGTGACTACAATCTATTACTCTCTGTTATCAGCCATTACTGGGGGAGGAGACTGTAGGACAGGTGAGTACAAGCTATTACTCCCTGTTATCAGCCATTACTGGGGGGAGGAGACTGTAGGACAGGTGAGTACAAGCTATTACTCCCTGTTATCAGCAATTACTGGGGGAGGAGACTGTAGAACAGGTGAGTACAATCTATTACTCCCTGTTATCAGCCATTACTGGGGGAGGAGACAGTAGGACAGGTGAGTGCAATCTATTACTCCCTGTTATCAGCCATTACTGGGGTAGGAGACTGTAGGACAGGTGAGTACAATCTATTACTCTCTGTTATCAGCCATTACTGGGGGGAGGAGACTGTAGGACAGGTGAGTACAAGCTATTACTCCCTGTTATCAGCCATTACTGGGGGAGGAGACTGTAGAACAGGTGAGTACAATCTATTACTCCCTGTTATCAGCCATTACTGGGGGAGGAGACAGTAGGACAGGTGAGTGCAATCTATTACTCCCTGTTATCAGCCATTACTGGGGTAGGAGACTGTAGGACAGATGAGTACCATCTATTACTCTTTATTATCAGCCATTATTGGGGGAGGAGACTGTAGGACAGATGACTACTATAGTCTATTACTCCCTGTTATCAGCCATTATTGGGGGAGGAGACTGTAGGACAGGTGACTACAAT
This sequence comes from Anomaloglossus baeobatrachus, assembly GCF_048569485.1. Taxonomy (NCBI): domain Eukaryota; kingdom Metazoa; phylum Chordata; class Amphibia; order Anura; family Aromobatidae; genus Anomaloglossus; species Anomaloglossus baeobatrachus. The sequence goes on from NC_134359.1 coordinate 295,124,181, forward strand.
CTATTACTCCCTGTTATCAGCCATTACTGGGGGAGGAGACTGTAGGACAGGTGAGTACAAGCTAAGACTCCCTGTTATCAGCCATTACTGGGGGAGGAGACTGTAGAACAGGATAGTACAATCTATTACTCCCTGTTATCAGCCATTACTAGGGGAGGAGACTGTAGGATAGGTGAGTACAAGCTATTACTCCCTGTTATAAGCCATTACTGGGGGAGGAGACTGTAGGACAGGTGGGTACAAGCTATTACTCCCTGTTATCAGCCATTAGTGGGGGAGGAGACTGTGGGACAGGTGAGTACAAGCTATTACTCCCTGTTATCAGCCATTACTGGGGGAGGAGACTGTAGAACAGGTGACTACAATCTATTACTCCCTGTTGTCAGCCATTACTGGTGGAGAAGACTGTAGGACAGTTGAGTACCATCTATTACTCTCTATTATCAGCCATTACTGGGGGCGGAGACTTTAGGACAGGTGACTACAATCTATTACTCTCTGTTATCAACCATTACTGGGGGAGGAGACTGTAGGACAGATGAGTACAAGCTATTATTCCCTGTTATCAACCATTACTGAGGGCGGAGACTGTAGAACAGGTGACTACTACAGTCTATTACTCCCTGTTATCAGCCATTATTGGGGGAGGAGACTGTAGGACAGGTGACTACAATCTATTACTCCCTGTTATCAGCCATTACTGGGGGAGGAGACTGTAGGACAGGTGAGTACAAGCTAAGACTCCCTGTTATCAGCCATTACTGGGGGAGGAGACTGTAGGACAGGTGAGTACAAGCTATTACTCCCTGTTATCAGCCATTAGTGGGGGAGGAGACTGTAGGACAGGTGAGTACAAGCTATTACTCCCTGTTATCAGCCATTAGTGGGGGAGGAGACTGTAGGACAGGTGAGTACAAGCTATTACTCCCTGTTATCAGCCATTACTGGTGGAGGAGACTGTAGGACAGGTGAGTACAATCTATTACTCTCTGTTATCAGCCATTACTGGGGTAGGAGACTGTAGGACAGATGAGTACCATCTATTACTCTCTATTATCAGCCATTACTGAGGGAGGAGATAGTAGGACAGGTGACTACAATCTATTACTCTCTGTTATCAACCATTACTGGGGGAGGAGACTGTAGGACAGGTGACTACAATCTATTACTCCCTGTTCTCAGCCATTATTGGGGGAGGAGACTGTAGAACAGGATAGTACAATCTATTACTCCCTGTTATCAGCCATTACTGGGGGAGGAGACTGTAGGACAGGTGAGTACAAGCTATTACTCCCTGTTATCAGCCATTAGTGGGGGAGGAGACTGTAGGACAGGTGAGTACAATCTATTACTCTCTGTTATCAGCCAGTACTGGCGGCGGAGGGGTAGGAGACTGTAGGACAGGTGAGTACAAGCTATTACTCCCTGTTATCAGCCATTACTGGTGGAGGAGACTGTAGGACAGGTGAGTACAATCTATTACTCTCTGTTATCAGCCAATACTGGGGTAGGAGACTGTAGAACAGGTGACTACAATCTATGACTCTCTGTTATCAACCATTACTGAGGGCGGAGACTGTAGGACAGGTGACTACAATCTATTACTCCCTGTTATCAGCCATTACTGGGGGAGGAGACTGTAGGACAGATGAGTACAAGCTATTACTCCCTGTTATCAACCATTACTGAGGTCGTAGACTGTAGGATAGGTGACTACTACAGTCTATTACTCCCTGTTATCAGCCATTATTGGGGGAGGAGACTGTAGGACATGTGACTACAATCTATTACTCCCTCTTATCAGCCATTACTGGGGGAAGTAACTGTAGGACAGGTGAGTACAAGCTATTACTCCCTGTTATCAGCCATTACTGGGGGAAGAGACTGTAGGACAGGTGAGTACAAGCTATTACTCCCTGTTATCAGCCATTACTGGGGGAGGAGACTGTAGAACAGGATAGTACAATCTATTACTCCCTGTTATCAGCCATTACTGGGGGAGGAGACTGTAGGACAGGTGAGTACAAGCTATTACTCCCTGTTATCAGCCATTACTGGGAAAGGAGACTGTAGGACAGGTGAGTACAATCTATTACTCCCTGTTATCAGCCAGTACTGGGGGAGGAGACTGTAGGACAGGTGAGTACAAGCTATTACTCCCTGTTATCAGCCAGTACTGGGGGATGAGACTGTAGGACAGGTGAGTACAATCTATTACTCCCTGTTATCAGCCATTAGTGGGGGAGGAGACTGTAGGACAGGTGAGTACAATCTATTACACTCTGTTATCAGCCAGTACTGGGGGCGGAGGGGTAGGAGACTGTAGGACAGGTGAGTACAATCTATTACTCCCTGTTATCAGCCAGTACTGGGGGAGGAGACTGTAGGACAGGTGAGTACAAGCTATTACTCCCTGTTATCAGCCAGTACTGGGGGATGAGACTGTAGGACAGGTGAGTACAATCTATTACTCCCTGTTATCAGCCATTACTGGGGGAGGAGACTGTAGGACAGGTGAGTACAAGCTAAGACTCCCTGTTATCAGCCATTACTGGGGGCGGAGACTGTAGAACAGGATAGTACAATCTATTACTCCCTGTTATCAGCCATTACTGGGGGCGGAGGGGTAGGAGACTGTAGGACAGGTGAGTACAAGCTATTACTCCCTGTTATCAGCCATTACTGGTGGAGGAGACTGTAGGACAGGTGAGTACAATCTATAACTCCCTGTTATCAGCCATTACGGGGGGAGGAGACTGTAGGACAGATGAGTACAAGCTATTACTCCCTGTTATCAACCATTACTGAGGTCGGAGACTGTAGGATAGTGACTACTACAGTCTATTACTCCCTGTTATCAGCCATTATTGGGGGAGGAGACTGTAGGACAGGTGACTACAATCTATTACTCCCTGTTATCAACCATTACTGGGGGAGGAGACTAGAACAGGATAGTACAAGCTATTACTCCCTGTTATCAGCCATTAATGAGGGACGAGATTAGACGACCAGTGAGTACAATCTATTATTCCCTGTTATCAGCCATTACTGAGGTAGGAGACTGTAGGACAGTTGACTACAATCTATTACTCTCTGTTATCAGCCAGTAGTGGGTGAGGAGACTGTAGCACAGGTGACTGCAATCCTTTACTCTCTGTTGTCAGCCATTACTGGGGGAGGTGACTGTAGGACAAGACTACAATCTATATCTTCCTGTTATCAGCCATCACACTTCGCTTTTCTGTCTTTGCCCCCTGTGTCTTCTCTAGGATGTGATGTTCTGCAGACACTGACATACGACCAATGGTGGCAGGCCACATGACCGCTATGGGACCAGTGAGTCAAAGGGGCCCCAATACCAGCTCTGGGACCGGGCCCCCCCCCCCCCCCGCCGAGGACCACACTTTCAGTTGTATTAGCATCACAGATACCGATGCATTTAAAAGCAATGATGAGAGAAGGAGCGGAGCACTGTCTCACTCATCATTCTCCAGCTGTGTCTGCAGCGCTTTGACTTGTGGAGCATGATGACATCACTACTGCGCGCCTGCTGTACGGAGATGTGCAGAGCAGTAGAACAGTGGACATGCTGAGGAGACCGGAGCAGTGGGGGAATAGTGAAGTGAGGAGAAGTGAGTATTTATGTAATCACGATGGCCAGACAACTGAGGGTGCATAATGCTATATGAGGCTGCATAATACTATATGGGGGTGTATAATACTATATGGGGGCTGCATAATACTATATGGGGGCTGCATAATACTATACGCGGGCTGTATACTACAATATGGGTGTTGCATAATGCTATATGGGGGATACATGATACTAAAGGGGTTGCATAATACTATATGGGGACTGCATGCTACTATATGGGGGTGTATACTACAATATGGGTGTTGCATAATGCTATATGGGGGATACATGATACTAAAGGGGATTGCATAATACTATATGGAGGAATATAAGGGCTGCATATTACTATATGGTGGCTGCATAATGCTATATGGTGGCTGCATAATGCTATATGTGGCTGCATAAGACTAAATGGGGGCTGCATAAGACTATATGGGGGCTGCATACTACTATATGGGGGCTGCATACTACTATATGCGGGCTGTATAATACTATATGGGGACTGTATGCTACTATATGGGGGCTGCATACTACTATATGGGGGCTGCATAATACTATACGCGGGCTGTATACTACAATATGGGTGTTGCATAATGCTATATGGGGGATACATGATACTAAAGGGGGTTGCATAATACTATATGGGGACTGCATGCTACTATATGGGGGTGTATACTACAATATGGGTGTTGCATAATGCTATATGGGGGATACATGATACTAAAGGGGGTTGCATAATACTATATGGAGGAATATAAGGGCTGCATATTACTATATGGTGGCTGCATAATGCTATATGGTGGCTGCATAATGCTATATGTGGCTGCATAAGACTAAATGGGGTCTGCATAAGACTATATGGGGGCTGCATACTACTATATGGGGGCTGCATACTACTATATGCGGGCTGTATAATACTATATGGGGACTGTATGCTACTATATGGGGGCTGCATACTACTATATGGGGGCTGCATAATACTATATGCGGGCTGTATACTACAATATGGGTGTTGCATAATGCTATATGGGGGATACATGATACTAAAGGGGGTTGCATAATACTATATGGAGGAATATAAGGGCTGCATACTACTATATGGTGGCTGCATAATGCTATATTGGGGCTGCATAAGACAATATAGGGGCTGCATAATACTATATGGGGCTGCATAAAGCTATATGAGGATGCATAATACTATATGGGGCTGCATACTACTATATGGGGGCTACATACTACAATATGGGGGCTGCATAATACTATATGCGGGCTGTATACTACAATATGGGTGTTGCATAATGCTATATGGGGGATACATGATACTAAAGGGGGTTGCATAATACTATATGGAGGAATATAAGGGCTGCATACTACTATATGGGGGCTGCATAATACTATATGGGGGCTGCATAATGCTATATGGGGGCTACTTGATACTACAGGGGGGTTGCATAATACTATATGGTGGAATATGGGACTATGTGTGGGCCATTATACTATATGGAAGGCTTTGTGGGGCCATTCTGTTATTTGGAAGGCTATGAGTTAGCCTTTATACTTTATCTACAGATATTTGATATTATACTGTATGGAGGGCTGTGTGGGGGTCACAGTTGGGGATCTTGCTGTGTTGGGGGTCACCATTTATAGCTGTGGTAGTTGAAGGGGGTACAGTAGGGCCATCATACAGTGTCTGTTGGCATCATACTTTACGGCTGCAATGAAAAGGGAATCTAGGGGCTTCAATAGGAGGGAAATTACGCTCTTCTGTGACACAGCCGAATATTTTTTTTATTCTTTTGGGGCGGGGTATTAGAAATTCTGCTATGGGGTCTCATGATTTCTATGTACGCCCCTGTGTATATTTCTTCCCCCTCTTGCAGGGTGATATATTCCTCGATATCCTCGCTCCCGGGATATGGCCGTGGATAATACAGGAGGGGATAGTCGCCCCAGAACATTGTGTTCCACCAAAATCCTGGAAATGTCTCGTCTCGGCCGCTCTTATCTGACCCCGACCTGATCCGCAAACAGCGGGAGAACCACTTATCAGTGTCCTGACCAGCAGACACAGACCCGCAGACCATTACCCCATCACTGGCCGCAGACGCGGTATCTGATCCTGCTAAGCCACGTATCTAATCTTATCATGTGTAATGTCTGCTGAGCTATGTATCTAATCCTGTCCTGTGTAATACTGTCTGCTGAGCTATGTATCTAATCCTGTCCTGTGTAATACTGTCTGCTGAGCTGTGTATCTAATCCTATCCTGTGTGATACTGTCTGCTGAGCTGTGTATCTAATCCCATCATGTGTAATACTGTCTGCTGAGCTGTGTATCTAATCCTATCCTGTGTAAAACTGTCTGCTGAGCTGTGTATCTAATCCTATCCTGTGTAAAACTGTCTGCTGAGCTGTGTATCTAATCCTATCCTGTGTAAAACTGTCTGCTGAGCTGTGTATCTAATCCTGTCCTGTGTAAAACTGTCTGCTGAGCTGTGTATCTAATCCTATCCTGTGTAAAACTGTCTGCTGAGCTGTGTATCTAATCCTATCCTGTGTGATACTGTCTGCTGAGCTGTGTATCTAATCCCATCATGTGTAATACTGTCTGCTGAGCTGTGTATCTAATCCCATCATGTGTAATACTGTCTGCTGAGCCGTGTATCTAATCCTGTCCTGTGTGATACTGTCTGCTGAGCTGTGTATCTAATCTTATCATGTGTAATACTGTCTGCTGAGCCGTGTATCTAATCCTCTCCTGTGTGATACGGTCTGCTGAGCTGTGTATCTAATCCTATCCTGTGTGATACTGTCTGCTGAGCTGTGTATCTAATCCTGTCCTGTGTGATACTGTCTGCTGAGCTGTGTATCTAATCCTCTCCTGTGTGATACTGTCTGCTGAGCTGTGTATCTAATCCTCTCCTGTGTGATACTGTCTGCTGAGCCGTGTATCTAATCCTGTCCTGTGTGATACTGTCTGCTGAGCTGTGCATCTAATCCTCTCCTGTGTGATACTGTCTGCTGAGCCGTGTATCTAATCCTGTCCTGTGTAATACTGTCTGCTGAGCTGTGTATCTAATCTTATCATGTGTAATACTGTCTGCTGAGCCGTGTATCTAATCCTCTCCTGTGTGATACGGTCTGCTGAGCTGTGTATCTAATCCTATCCTGTGTGATACTGTCTGCTGAGCTGTGTATCTAATCCTGTCCCGTGTGATACTGTCTGTTGAGCCGTGTATCTAATCCTGTGCTGTGTGATACTGTCTGCTAAACCATGTATCTAATCCTATCCTGTGTGATACTGTCTGCTGAGCTGTGTATCTAATCCTCTCCTGTATGATACTGTCTGCTGAGCCGTGTATCTAATCCCACCATGTGTGATACTGGCTGCTGAGCCGTGTATCTAATTCTCTCCTGTGTGATACTGTTTGCTGAGCTGTGTATCTAATCCTCTCCTGTGTGATACTGTCTGCTGATCGGTGTATCTAATCCTCTCCTGTGTGATACTGTCTGCTGAGCCATGTATCTAATCCTATCAGTAGGTGGGGAGATATCTGCATACCCTTGTCCCCCCATACATTGTCCTCCAGGACCCATTAACCCTTTGTTGCGCTGCTCGGGGTCTGCACGGCGGCTGTTGTGACGAGCTTCTGCTCTCCTCGGGGCAGTGACCGCACGGTCATCACTGGACACAGAAGACGCTGCCAAAATCACAGAAATCAAACAAACTTTTATTGATTGAAAGACGCCACAAGTACAAGACATGACCTGACGGGCACCGCAAGAGCCGCACGCCACCCCAACACTGCATCTAATCCTGTCATGTGTGATACTGTCTGCTGAGCTGTGTATCTAATCCTGTCATGTGTGATACTGTCTGCTGAGCTGTGTATCTAATCCTATCCTGTGTGATACTGTCTGCTGAGCGGTGTATCTAATCCTATCCTGTGTGATACTATCTGCTGAGCCATGTATCTAATCCTCTCCTGTGTGATACTGTCTGCTGAGCTGTGTATCTAATCCTCTCCTGTGTGATACTGTCTGCTGAGCCGTGTATCTAATCCTCTCCTGTGTGATACTGTCTGCTGAGCTGTGTATCTAATCCTCTCCTGTGTGATACTGTCTGCTGAGCTGTGTATCTAATCCTCTCCTGTGTGATACTGTCTGCTGAGCTGTGTATCTAATCCTCTCCTGTGTGATACTGTCTGCTGAGCTGTGTATCTAATCCTATCCTGTGTGATACTGTCTGCTGAGTCGTGTATCTAATCCTCTCCTGTGTGATACTATCTGCTGAGCCATGTATCTAATCCTCCCCTGTGATACTGTCTGCTGAGCTGTGTATCTAATCCTATCCTGTGTGATACTGTTTGCTGAGCCTTGTATCTAATCCTATTCTGTGTGATACTGTCTGCTGAGCTGTGTATCTAATCCTCTCCTGTGTGATACTGTCTGCTGAGCTGTGTATCTAATCCTATCCTGTGTGATACTGTCTGCTGAGCCGTCTATCTAATCCTATCCTGCGTGATACTGTCTGCTGAGCTGTGTATCTAATCCTCTCCTGTGTGATACTGTCTGCTGAGCTGTGTATCTAATCCTCTCCTGTGTGATACTGTCTGCTGAGCTGTGTATCTAATCCTCTCCTGTGTGATACTGTCTACTGAGCTGTGTATCTAATCCTCTCCTGTGTGATACTGTCTGCTGAGCTGTGTATCTAATCCTCTCCTGTGTGATACTGTCTGCTGAGCTGTGTATCTAATCCTCTCCTGTGTGATACTGTCTGCTGAGCTGTGTATCTAATCCTCTCCTGTGTGATACTGTCTGCTGAGCGGTGTATCTAATCCTCTCCTGTGTGAAACTGTCTGCTGAGCCGTGTATCTAATCCTCTCCTGTGTGATACTGTCTGCTGAGCTGTGTATCTAATCCTCTCCTGTGTGATACTGTCTGCTGAGCTGTGTATCTAATCCTCTCCTGTGTGATACTGTCTGCTGAGCTCTGTATCTAATCCTCTCCTGTGTGATACTGTCTGCTGAGCTGTGTATCTAATCCTCTCCTGTGTGATACTGTCTGCTGAGCTGTGTATCTAATCCTCTCCTGTGTGATACTGTCTGCTGAGCCGTGTATCTAATCATATCCTGTGTGATACTGTCTGCTGAGCTGTGTATCTAATCCTCTCCTGTGTGATACTGTCTGCTGAGCTGTGTATCTAATCCTCTCCTGTGTGATACTGTCTGCTGAGCTGTGTATCTAATCCTCTCCTGTGTGATACTATCTGCTGAGCCATGTATCTAATCCTCCCCTGTGACACTGTCTGCTGAGCCGTGTATCTAATCCTATCGTGTGTGATACTGTTTGCTGAGCCGTGTATCTAATCCTATTCTGTGTGATACTGTCTGCTGAGCCGTGTATCTAATCCTATCCTGTGTGATACCGTCTGCTGAGCTGTGTATCTAATTCTATCCTGTGTGATACTGTCTGCTGAGCTGTGTATCTAATCCTGTCCTGTGTGATACTGTCTGCTGAGCTGTGTATCTAATCCTGTCCTGTGTGATACTGTCTGCTGAGCTGTGTATCTAATCCTGTCCTGTGTGATACTGTCTGCTGAGCCGTGTATCTAATCCTATTCTGTGTGATACTGTCTGCTGAGCCGTGTATCTAATCCTATCCTGTGTGATACTGTCTGCTGAGCTGTGTATCTAATCCTCTCCTGTGTGATACTGTCTGCTGAGCCGTGTATCTAATCCTATCCTGTGTGATACTGTCTGCTGAGCTGTGTATCTAATCCTATCCTGTGTGATACTGGCTGCTGAGCTGTGTATCTAATCCTATCCTGTGTGATACTATCTGCTGAGCTGTGTATCTAATCCTATCCTGTGTGATACTGTCTGCTGAGCTGTGTATCTAATACTATCCTGTGTGATACTGTCTGCTGAGCTGTGTATCTAATCCTCTCCTGTATGATACTGTCTGCTGAGCTGTGTATTTAATCCTCTCCTGTGTGATACTGTCTGCTGAGCTGTGTATCTAATCCTATCCTGTGTGATACTGACTGCTGAGCTGTGTATCTAATCCTATCCTGTGTGATACTGTCTGCTGAGCGGTGTATCTAATCCTATCCTGTGTGATACTGTCTGCTGAGCTGTGTATCTAATCCTATCCTGTGTGATACTGTCTGCTGAGCGGTGTATCTAATCCTATCCTGTGTGATCCTGTCTGCTGAGCTGTGTATCTAATCCTCTCCCGTGTGATACTGTCTGCTGAGCTGTGTATCTAATCCTATCCTGTGTGATACTGTCTGCTGAGCTGTGTATCTAATCCTATCCTGTGTGATTCTGTCTGCTGAGCGGTGTATCTAATCCTATCCTGTGTGATTCTGTCTGCTGAGCTGTGTATCTAATCCTATCCTGTGTGATTCTGTCTGCTGAGCTGTGTATCTAATCCTCTCCTGTGTGATACTGTCTGCTGAGCTGTGTATCTAATCCTATCCTGTGTGATACTGTCTTCTGAGTTGTGTATCTAATCCTATCCTGTGTGATACTGTCTGCTGAGCGGTGTATCTAATCCTATCCTGTGTGATTCTGTCTGCTGAGCTGTGTATCTAATCCTATCCTGTGTGATACTGTCTGCTGAGCTGTGTATCTAATCCTATCCTGTGTGATTCTGTCTGCTGAGCTGTGTATCTAATCCTATCCTGTGTGATACTGTCTGCTGAGCTGTGTATCTAATCCTCTCCTGTGTGATCCTGTCTGCTGAGCCATGTATCTAATCCTATCCTGTGTGATCCTGTCTGCTGAGCTGTGTATCTAATCCTATCCTGTGTGATACTGTCTGCTGAGCTGTGTATCTAATCCTATCCTGTGTGATACTGTCTGCTGAGCGGTGTATCTAATCCTCTCCTGTGTGATACTGTCTGCTGAGCGGTGTATCTAATCCTATCCTGTGTGATACTGTCTGCTGAGCGGTGTATCTAATCCTATCCTGTGTGATACTGTCTGCTGAGCGGTGTATCTAATCCTCTCCTGTGTGATACTGTCTGCTGAGCGGTGTATCTAATCCTCTCCTGTGTGATACTGTCTGCTGAGCGGTGTATCTAATCCTCTCCTGTGTGATACTGTCTGCTGAGCGGTGTATCTAATCCTATCCTGTGTGATCCTGTCTGCTGAGCTGTGTATCTAATCCTATCCTGTGTGATACTGTCTGCTGAGCTGTGTATCTAATCCTCTCCCGTGTGATACTGTCTCTGAGCAGCTGCCCCCGCTGGCAGACCCCGGTAACTGCATGCTTCTATGGTGGTGATTAGCGGCTTGTTCTCTCCGGTTTCGCCTCTGGCGGCCGCGGTCCTGTGTACACATAACGGTTGATATTAATCAGGCGCGTTCCCTCCATTTATTTGCGTCCCTGATGGTATATACCTAGTATACAGGAAGAGGCTCCACTGTATAGCCAGCCACCAGTGTGTATGTCACTGCATGGAAACCGTCAGCAAGCAGGATAGATAGCAGCAGGGATTATAAACTGATCAGATCCACCATTCATTATTGCCACACGGCAAGAAACAGATCCAGCAACAGCAACCTGCTGACTGTTTCCATCCATGCTGTGAATGGGTTAATAGAGGGGGTCACAATGCACCCCCCGTCCGTCCTCCTCTACTTTTACCAGGTAGTGAATCCGTTAACGATGCACTAAGTCTTTCCAGGACACATCCCTTTAATTCCCCAGTCTATGATATCATGGGCTATGAATAGGCAGCCACCTAGTAACCAAGGTGTTAACCCCGGCAGTGAGAGGGTTAACGAGGCGAGCGCTTTCCAGGACCCAACCTATCTGCAGCCGGCCAGGAGCGCTCGCTGTTATCACCCCGCTCAGTGCTCGCAGTGACCCCCGCAGCCGCAGTGTCCACTCTGCTATGTGCCAGTATGGGACCTACAGGCGCAGGTAGGTGACCCTAAAAAGTCCAGGATACGCCCCAATACCCATGTCCTAGGGCTGAGGGGGGGGGATTGGGAAGTAGGAGACCTGTCACCACCACAGCCGCCCTCGATACCCTAATGCTACTAGAGCCAGGGCTACCTGCTGATGGTCTCCCCTCCAGGGTGTGGCCCGAAACTGCCCCCAATGCCTGCTGCTAACTCACCCACTCACGCACACTACCTGCTGGATGTATTGTATGGTTATATATATAAGGCATCGGGACCCCTAAAGTTCCTAAAATTCATTTTAGGGGGTCCCCAACTTCCATAAATCTGTATACGTACACAGTATGGTTAAGTACCCCTAAAATTGTGCTAAGAATCCTCCCACCAGGGTCCGACAGACTATGGGCAATGGAAGAGGGGGGCTGGGGGTGTACATTTGGGGTCTTACCCATAGATTACCCCATATAAGAAGCTCCACCTCCTTGCTGATGAGCTCCACACATATATGATAATTCGTATTCATTGGCGCCTCTAATCTCAGCATTAAAACTTCAGCTGTGGAAGTGAGGGGTTAATATAATCCACGTTACCGTCCTCCCCCCCCCCCCAATATTCCCTCCTGTGGGCTCACATGACACGCTGAGTCAGGAGCAGGCGGCATGATGCCAGCGGTTTTTGACACCTTCCCAAAATTCAGGAGTGAATAGTGAATATTGTCCTATAATGTAATAGATACGTTCCCTGCACTGGCGGGATACATATATATATATATCGCCAGACCGTGAGACGGTGAAAGAGGTGTCACTGACAAATAGGAAAGCTGCACGATGACCCATGGAAGGATAGGATTGAATAAGGTCAACTTGGGCAACGTTTTTGGACTTTGGTCCCTTAGACACTGCCAGCCCCCCCCATCACTTACTTTCATCATACCATCATTGCGAAATTTAAAGTGTTCCTGTCACCATGTAAAAGGTGTCCATTTTTTGCTCTTATTTTATTCCCACTGTTCCCCTGAGTAATCTGGTTTTTGTTTTGTTAAAATCCGCCATACGGTTCCAGAGATATGGATCTTTTTATGTAGTGGCAATTTTTAAGGTGTGGCTTACAGGAGTCCCTGGGGGCGTGTCTTATGGCTGTTGCGCATCATTGCACTGTGAGCCACGCCCCATTGGGAAGGCCATAAAAAGTAGCAACAAAGAAACAAGCCCCCATATCTCTGGAACCGTATGGCGGATTTAAAAAAGAAAAACGACGCAATACTCAGGGCATCAGTGGGAATAAAGTAAGAACAAAAACCAGCCACTTTTGTTCTGGTGATAAGTCTCCTTTAAGGCTACCCTCCAGGCTCATCCCCTTCATTGAGGCTCCTCCCCTCTAGCTATAGGTAGTAGCATCCTGATTGTATTTTATACTCTATCAGAATTCAGAGTTTGTGCCTATAAACATCATTAATCTGCAGAAGCTGAGCTGTAGTGTAAAGAATGAGGGAGAGACCACTCTTTTGACTTACTCCGTGTCCCGTTTTCTTCTCCACAGAGGTTGTAACCTTGATCCTTCTCTGCAGTTTTATGACGAGGACCTGTGTTTCCTCAGACTCTCGAACTAATGAAGGAGACGCCGCGTCATCATCTCCGGAGACCAAATGTCCAACATTTTGTATCTGTAGTTATGACTACAATGAAGACTACAGCGTCTTCTGCAGCTCACGGAACCTTTCCCGTATTCCAGATCTACTGCCCACAAATGTCCGAGCCTTATGGCTGGATGGGAACAATCTTACCATCGTACCCACAGAAGCTTTCAAAAACTTATCCCAGCTGGACTTTCTTAACCTGCAGAGTAGCCACCTGACTAGTCTAGAACCACACGCTCTTCATGGCCTCAAAGTTTTGGCCCATTTGCATTTAGAAAGAAACACATTACGGTTCTTGGCCCCTAACACCTTCCTTCACACCCAGAACTTGGTCTCCTTGAGCCTCAATAATAATTACTTCACAAAAATTGAAGATGGCTTATTTGCGGGTCTTTCAAACCTTTGGTACCTAAACTTGGGCTGGAACTCATTGGTGGCCCTTCCGGACACTGTATTTCATGACCTGCCTAACCTTAGAGAGCTCATTTTGGCCGGAAACCATCTATCCTACGTTCAGTCTCCATTGTTTGTGAGCTTGGTGGAACTAAAGGAACTGGACCTCAGTGGGAATATGTTACGAGGGTTGAAAACTCAAATTTTTATCAAATTACATAAGCTTCAGAAATTGTATCTCAACCACAACATCATCTCCACCATCGCTTTGCGAGCCTTTTTTGGCATGAAGTCACTCCGTTGGTTGGATATGTCACAAAATCGCCTGGCTGCCCTTTCTGAAGACACCTTCACCGGTTTACTAAGTCTCCATGTTCTTAGGTTGTCCAACAATTCTCTTATCAGCCTACGCCCAAGGGTCTTCAAGGATCTCCAGTTTTTAGAAGAGCTCAATTTGAGCTACAACAAGCTCCGGATTCTCGTTGAACGAGTGTTTGACGGTCTTGGACAACTTGAGTTCTTATCTTTGAATAACAATAACATTCAGGAGATCCGTCCAGGAGCGTTCACGGGACTCTTCAATGTGGCGGTGATGAATCTGTCAGGGAACTGCCTCAAGACTCTTTACGAACATTCGTTCCGAGGACTCGGAAAGCTTCATAGCTTACACATGGAGAACAGTTGTATCAGCAGGATAAAGCCTCACATGTTCTTGGGCCTCTCGAATCTTAGAAGGCTTTTTCTCCAGCGTAATGACATCTCAGTCATTGATGACAACAGCTTTTCTGACCTTCAAGATCTGCTAGAACTGGACCTTCGGTTCAATAAGTTGACTCAACTCTCAGCTAAATCCTTTGTGGGACTCAAGGATCTCTCATACCTTCTTCTGGCCAACAACCAACTGCAGACTCTTTCTACGGAGACCTTCAGTTCATTTCAAAGGCTACAATGGCTTGATCTTTCGGACAACCTCTTGAATGTTGTGGCTACTGACACCTTTCAGCCCTTTTCTCGTCTTCGGTATCTTGGCCTTCAAAGGAATCCGATGAAAACCATCTCGATTAGCTCCTCATTCATGAGTTCTCCAATCCAACAGCTGTGGTTACACGGGAACCATTGGGATTGTGGCTGTTCCCTAAAAGACCTCAGAGACATCTGCCTAAGAAATACCACCGTTGTGCCCAGATTTGTACAGTCTGTATCGGAGGGTTATGATACCAGTCCTCCTACTTATATCTACAACAACATCACCTGCGCCAGACCTCCGACGGTGGCAGGACAGGACTTACGGGATTTAAGTGATGAACATTTTTCACAATGTCCTTGATAGTAAGGTGACAAACTGACGCCCCTCTAGGACACCAGACTTGATATTTTTTGGAAATGTAAAACATAGTCAACCCCATACATTTTTCCCATTATGGGTGGAGCTTAGTTGTCACATGATAGGCCGCACATTGTTATAGGCAGCAGGAGGTTCTTACAAGGGGCAGGGGAAGAATACTTTCTGGTTGGACTTCTCCTTTAAGGAACTGCACCATCCAAATACCATCCCACCGATGGACCTATTGAGGATTCGGCCCCCGCTCGATTGTACCCATCATTTTATGCATTAGTTGGTCTGTGGAGTGAGTTCCTAGTGGACTGATCTACCCATATACAGCGCATGCACATTTCATTTATAGTGGACAGACCTTTACTGAACCATATAAAACACAGAACGTTCATTTGTTGGGGAGAAAAAAATTAAACGACTGTTATTCATTAATTAATACAATTAGAGTTGCCTGCAGCCACCACTAGAGGGCACTTACTGTTTAATTATATAATACATAAACTGTATGCAGTGTGCTCCCTCTAGTGGTGGCTTCAGGTAGCCAGGACTATATTGTTTATAGCTGTTTCAGAGAAGATATTGTATAAATTAAGAGTTCTAACATTTTGAAGCTATTTAGTGAATAAAGTAAATAAAAATGGATAAAAGTAAACGGATGAAAAACTTTTTGCGAAGGATGCAGAAAACATGCCTTCCATTGTAATGTGGGAGGTGAGGGAAGATGCTGGCTTAAGGAGCGGACATTTAGGCTCTCATTCATCATAGCAATTCCGGCACAACTGAGTTGCGCAAAAATGTAGCAAATTTTGGCGTTTAAACGTTAATTTCTCCAAATTTTGCCAAATGGGTGGGGCCTGAAAAAGATATGGGGGCTGTGATGGCGAAGCTCATCTACTTAATGATGAACTGTGGTGTTCCTACACAAGAAATCTTACTCCAGTCAAAAACTGGAGTAAGATTTCTGACGTGGCGCTCAGGGGTGCACGGCAGGCGTCAGATGCTTCAGATTCATAAGGAGGTGTGCCCCACATAATGAGTCAGGAGAGTCTGACTCCACCACGTCACCTCATTAAGACTGGGGGGTGTTGATGAATTGGGGCCTTAAGGGGGCTTTACACGCAACGATATCGCTAACGAGATGTCGTTGGGGTCACGGAATTTGTGACGCACATCCGGCCTCGCTAGCAACGTCGTTGCATGTGAAAGGCACGAACGGCCGTTAACGATCAAAATTACTCACCTAATCGTTGATCATTGACGCGTCGTTCCTTTCCTAAATATAGTTGCTGTTGCAGGACACAGGTTGTTGGTCATTCCCAAGGCAGCACACATCGCTATGTGTGACACCGCAGGAACGAGGAACATCTCCTTACCTGCCTCCCGGCCGCTATGAAGAAGAAAGGAGGTGGGCGGGATGTTACATCCCGCTCATCTCCGCCCCTTCGCTTCTATTGGGCGGCCGCTTAGTGACGTCGCTGCGACGCCGCACGGACCGCCCCCTTAGAAAGGAGGCGGTTCGCCGGTCACAGTGACGTCGCTAGGCAGGTAAGTCCGTGTGACAGGTGTAAGCGATGTTGTGCGCCACAGGCAGCAATTTGCCCGTGACTCACAACCGACGGGGGCGAGTGCTTTTACCAGCGATATCGCTGCGTGTAAAGCCCGCTTTAGTCTCCATTGGCCAGGCGGTGAAGGCTCTGTGTTGTGCCTGCTTGCAGACAGGAACTATGGAGACACAAAGGTTAGCATAGGAGCTGCATACACAAAACGATATGAGGTTTTAAGAAACCCTATATGCAAATTATGTTGGGGGGTTTTCACTGTAGATGCATTGGAGCAATGCAAAAATGGTTGCAGAAGAATAAGTACCGCTCTGTTATTTCTTTATACAGATAGCACCACACAGCGTCTTGATGTTAAAGGCTGACATCAAATGATGTGGATGATGTCACCACTGTCATCATGGTGGTAGTGACAGTAATAGTATGAACTCTTCTGATTTGTTAGTTTGCCAAGACTGAGCCATTTTCTGGGTTTCCAGCTATTTGCTCAGATCGGAGACCGACAGCGACGCCTGATCTTTCCATCTGGAGATCTCACTGCACATTGTTATTATTGTTATTTATTATTATTGCGCCATTTATTCCATGGCGCTTTACATGTGAAAGGGGTATACAAAATAGGGTCAAGTACAATAATCATGAACTAAACAAGGTACAGACTGGTACAGGAGGAGAGCGGACCCTGCCCGCGAGGGCTCACAGTCTACAAGGGATAGGTGAGGATACAGTAGGTTAGGGTAGAACTGATTGTGCGGCGCTGTATCAAACTGAGGGTTACGGCAGGTTGTAGGCTTGTCGGAAGAGGTGGGTTTTTAGGTTCCTTTTGAAGCTTGTCAAGGTAGGCGAGAGTCTGATGTGTTGTGGTAGAGCATTCCAGAGTATGGAGAAGGCACAGGAGAAATCTTGTATGCGATGGTGGGAAGAGGAGATGAGAGGGGAGTAGAGAAGGAGATCTTGTGAGGATCTGAGGTTACGTGCAGGTAGGTACCGGGAGACTAGGTCACAGATGTAGGGAGGAGACAGGTTGTGGATGGCTTCGTATGTCATGGTTAGGGTTTTGACCAGGAGTCGTTGGGCAATGGGAAGCCAGTGAAGGGATTGGCAGAGAGGAGAGGTCGGGGAGTAGCGAGGGGAGAGGTGGATTAGTCGGACAGCATAGTTTAGAACAGATTGTAAGGGTGCAAGACTGTTATAGGGGAGGCCACAGAGCAGGAGGTTGCAACAGTCCAGGTGGGAGATAATAAGGGCATGCACTAGGGATTTTGCAGCTTCTTGGGAAAAGAATGCACAGATCCAGGAAATATTTTTGAGTTGGAGGCGGCAGGAGGTGAAGAGGGCTTGGATGTGTGGCTTGAAAGAGAGAGCAGAGTCTAGAGTAAAGGGGGCTTTACACACTACGACATCGCTAATGTGATCTCGTTGGGGTCACAGATTTTGTGACGCACATCCGGCCGCATTAGCGATGCTGTTGTGTGTGACACCTATGAGCGATTTTGCATCGTCGCAAAAACGTGCAAAATCGCTCATTGGTGACACGGGGGTCCATTCTCGAATATCGTTACTGCAGCAGTAACGAAGTTGTTCCTTGTTCCTGCGGCAGCACACATCGCTCCGTGTGACGCTGCAGGAACGAGGAACCTCTCCTTACCTGCCTCCCGGCCACAATGCGGAAGGAAGGAGGTGGGCGGGATGTTCGTCCCGCTCATCTCCGCCCCTCCACTGCTATTGGGCGGCGGTTCAGTGACGCTACTATGACGCCGCTGTGACGCCGCACGGTCAGCCCCCTTAGAAAGGAGGTGGTTCGCCGGTCACAGCGACGTCGCTAGACAGGTAAGTATGTGTGACGGCTCTGGGCGATGTTGTGCACCACGGGCAGCAATTTGCCCGTGTCCCACAACAGATGGGGGCGGGTACCCACACTAGCGATATCGGTACCGATATCGCAGTGTGTAAAGCGGCCTTAACTGCCAGGCAGCGAGCATATGAGACTGGGGAAAGTGAGCAGCCATTGACATTGATGGATATGTTAGTTAGGGGGGTTGAGTGAGGAGGAGGAAAGATGAAGAATTCTGTTCTGTCCATGTTCAGTGTTAGAAATCGAGCAGAGAAGAAGGATGAAATAGCAGACAGACATTGTAGGATTCTGGTTAGTAAGGAGGTAATGTCAGGTCCAGAAAGGTAGATCTGCGGATGATCAGCGTAGAGATGATATTGAAAGCTGTGGGACTGTATGAGCTGTCCCAGGCCGAAGGTGTAAATGGAGGACATCAGTGGTCCAAGAACTGAACCTTGGGGGACACCGACGGATAGGGGGTGAAATGAGGAAGTGGTGTGAGTATGGGTGACACTGAAAGTTCGGCCGGTTAGGTATGAGGAGATCCAAGATAGCGCCAAGTGATAACAAGAGACAAGAGAATCTGTAGTAGGAGGGAGTGGTCTATTGTGTCGGCAGGTCCAAGAGGAGGAGGATAGAGTAGTGTCGCTTGGCTTTGGTGGTTAATAGGTCATTAGTGACTTTAGTTAGGGCAGTTTCAGTGGAATGATGGGGTCGGAAGCCAGATTGTAGCTGGTCAAAGAGGGAGCAGGAGGAGAGGTGGGAGGACAGTTCAAGATGGACATGCTGTTCCAGTAGTTTTGAGGCATAGGGGAGAATGGATATGAGGCGATAGTTTGACACAGAGGAAGGGCCAAGGGAGGGCTTTTTGAGGATGGGTGTTATCGAAGCATTAAAGCATGAAGGGAATACACCAGTTGTTAGTGATAGGTTGAAGAGATTGGTTAGGGGTGGGATGAAGACTGCGGTGAGGTTGGGGATGAGGTGCGATGGTAGAGGGTCAAGTGTACAGGTGGTTAGATGTGATCTTGAGAGTAGAGTGGAGAGATGATCTTCTGTCATGGTGGAGAAGCTGGATTTTGAGGAAGAGGGCTGAGTACTTCTGAGGAGGGGCTTTTCTGCTATACAACTGTATAATCCCTGATGCTTACAAACAGATGGATCCTTTTCTTTGCAGCTATGGTTTGTGCTTTTTTCAGGAAAAGTCGTAATATGTCAGGGGCTTCTTGTTTGATATTTCTTATCATCGAAAGATATGTAGTGCTCAATCAGTGAGTGATTCACTGACGTAGGGGCAGCAAGATGTTCCGGACACATGGAGGTCTCACACTTAAGAAAATATTTCACGGCAGGTAAAAGGGGTCACACAAGAAATAAGGAAGGTCTACTTTCTTGACACCAGAACAGCTGCACTAATTAGGTGAAGGACTAATCAACGCTCGGCCATATTTTCTCATCCATACGTCCCGGCCCGACCGTTGATGTATGAAACTACGCATCGCATGGTTATGTGATGATGTTGGGTCTGGAATACAGGATGAGAAAATATGTCCGCTACACGGAGTGTGAATTAGTCCTAATACTGCTGATGGCTCACAGAATATTCTAGAAGGAAACAAAGACATTGATATGAATTGCATATTGTTTTATTGTGAGGTGCATCTAATAAATCAACAACTCGAATGTCACATTGTATCATAAGAATAATTGATGGTCTTCACACTTTACAGCCAGATCTCAAATTCAAAGCAGAAAATCCTCCGGTTGTGTCCACCACTTGGAGCGACTTCGGAGGCCATGAGACTCGTAATATGAAGAACATATTGGGCACTCTAGCCATAGCCGGCATAGTGTTTCTAGCCATAGCCGGCATAGTGTTCCTAGCCATAGCCGGCATAGTGTTCCTAGCCATAGCCGGCATAGTGTTCCTAGCCATAGCCGGCATAGTGTTCCTAGCCATAGCCGGCATAGTGTTCCTAGCCATAGCCGGCATAGTGTTCCTAGCCATAGCCGGCATAGTGTTCCTAGCCATAGCCGGCATAGTGTTCCTAGCCATAGCCGGCATAGTGTTCCTAGCCATAGCCGGCATAGTGTTCCTAGCCATAGCCGGAATAGTGCTCCTAGTCGTAGCCGGCAAAGTGTTCCTAGTCGTAGCCGGCATAGTGTTCCTAGTCGTAGCCGGCATAGTGTTCCTAGTCGTAGCCGGCATAGTGTTCCTAGTCGTAGCCGGCATAGTGTTCCTAGTCGTAGCCGGCATAGTTTTCCTAGTCGTAGCCGGCATAGTGTTCCTAGTCGTAGCCGGCATATGAATCCTAATAGTAGCCAGCATAGTGTTACAGCCATAGTCGGCATAGTGTTCCTAGCCGTAGACTGCATAATGTTCCTAGCTGTAGATGGCATGGTGTTCCTAGCCGTAGACTGCATGGTGTTCCTAGCCATAGACGGCATGGTGTTCCTAGCCGTAGACGGCATGATGTTCCTAGCCGTAGACGGCATGGTGTTCCTAGCCGTAGATTGTATGGTGTTCCTAGCCGTAGACGGCATGGTGTTCCTAGCCGTAGACGGCATGGTGTTCCTAGCCGTAGATTGTATGGTGTTCCTAGCCGTAGACTGCATGGTGTTCCTAGCCGTAGCTGGCATGGTGTTCCTAGCCGTAGACGGCATGGTGTTCCTAGCCGTAGATTGTATGGTGTTCCTAGCCGTAGACGGCATGGTGTTCCTAGCCGTAAACGGCATGGTGTTCCTAGCCGTAGATTGTATGGTGTTCCTAGCCGTAGACTGCATGGTGTTCCTAGCCGTAGCTGGCATGGTGTTCCTAGCCGTAGACGGCATGGTGTTCCTAGCCGTAGATTGTATGGTGTTCCTAGCCGTAGCTGGCATGGTGTTCCTAGCCGTAGACGGCATGGTGTTCCTAGCCGTAGACGGCATGGTGTTCTTAACCGTAGCCGACATAGTGTTCTTAGCCATGGCAGCTCCCTCCGCAGCCTATTGTCTGGTTAGATTTGGAGGTAGCATCACTAGGAGAGCAAAGACTTTGCTTCCACCTGCTGGCAGAAAGTGGTATCTCTCTAATATAACAGTATTAGCCTTTGGAGCCTAAAAATCGCTGTATTCTGTTTACAGAGTAACCTTCATTTTAATTTTTATCCAATAAATTAATAGTACTCAAGAAAATAAGCCAATTTGTAATAATACATCTATCAGAGAAATCTCCTCCTTTCTCCTCCAGGACCGATCATTCTCTATTCACATCTGTATTCAGTGAAGACTGATGATTCCAGCACTATGGTAGGAGATGACAGTAGGTGCGTGTAAGTGTCTATGGAGACGCGAGGAGCTGGAGGCAGATACAGACATCCTGCTGCAAGGTCTCCTGAAATGACAGTTACACCTCTCCATAGAATATTATCAGCAGCAATTGTCATCTCCTGTCTCAGTAATGGGAAAGTCTGAACATAGGTTTTACCTGTGAAATGAGAATTCTGAGAAATAAAGAAGAGTCCAGGATTTCTCCGATAAAATGGGAAACTTTGTTACGCATGTTAACGTTATCTATTCATTTATGCAGGGGGGATAAAACAATGGTCACTCTGGGACACATTGTACTGTATGGAGGGCTATATGGGGCACATTATAGTGTATGGAGGGCAATGTGGGGCCCATTATAGTGTATGGAGGGCTATGTGGGGCCCATTATCATGTATGGGGGGGCTATGTGGGGCCCATTATTCTGTATGGAGGGCTATGTGGGCCCATTATTCTGTATGGAGGGCTATGTGGGCCCATTATTCTGTATGGAGGGCTATGTGAGGCACAATATTCTGTATGGAGGGCTATGTGGGGCCCATTATTCTGTATGGAGGGCTATGTGGGGCCCATTATTCTGTATGGTGGGCTATGTGGGGCACATTATTCTGTATGGAGGGCTATATGGGGCCCATTATTCTGTATGGAGGGCTATGTGGGGTCCATTATTCTGTATGAAGGGTTATGTGGGGCAAATTATTCTGTATTCTGTATAGAGGGCTATGTGGGGCCCATTATTCTGTATGGAGGGCTATGTGGGGCCCATTATTCTGTATGGAGGACTATGTGGGGCCCATTATTCTGTATGGAGGGCTATGTGGGGTCCATTATTCTGTATGGAGGGTTATGTGGGGCACATTATTCTGTATGGAGGGCTATGTGGGGCCCATTATTCTGTATGGAGGACTATGTGGGGTCCATTATTCTGTATGGAGGGTTATGTGGGGCCCATTATTCTGTATGGAGGGCTATGTGGGGCACATTATTCTGTATGGAGGGCTATGTGGAGCACATTATTCTGTATGGAGGGCTATGTGGAGCACATTATTCTGTATGGAGGGCTATGTGGGGCCCATTATTCTGTATGGAGGGCTATGTGGGGCCCATTATTCTGTATGGAGGGTTATGTGGGGCACATTATTCTGTATGGAGGGCTATGTGGGGCACATTATTCTGTATGGAGGGCTATGTGGGGCCCATTATTCTGTATGGAGGACTATGTGGGGCACATTATTCTGTATGGAGGGCTATGTGGGGCACATTATTCTGTATGGAGGACTATGTGGGGCCCATTATTCTGTATGGAGAGCTATGTGGGGCCCATTATACTGTATAGAGGGCTATGTGGGTCCCATTATTCTGTATAGAGGGCTATGTGGGGCCCATTATTCTGTATGGAGGACTATGTGGGGGCCATTATTCTGTATGGAGGGCTATGTGGGGCCTATTAATCTAGATGGAGGGCTATGTGGGTCCCATTATTCTGTATGGAGGACTATGTGGGGCCCATTATTCTGTATGGAGGGCTATGTGGGGCCCATTATTCTGTATGGAGGGCTATGTGGGGTCCATTATTCTGTATAGAGGGCTATGTGGGGCCCATTATTCTGTATGGAGGGCTATGTGGGGGCCATTATTCTGTATGGAGGGCTATGTGGGGCCCATTATTCTGTATGGAGGACTATGTGGGGCCCATTATTCTGTATGGAGGGCTATGTGGGGCCCATTATTCTGTATGGAGGACTATGTGGGGCCCATTATTCTGCATGGAGGGCTATGTGGGGCCCATTATTCTGTATGGAGGGCTATGTGGGGCCCATTATTCTGTATGGAGGGCTATGTGGGGCCCATTATTCTGTATGGAGGGCTATGTGGAGCCCATTATTCTGTATGGAGGGCTATGTGGGGCCCATTATACTGTATAGAGGGCTATGTGGGGCCCATTATACTGTATAGAGGGCTATGTGGGGCCCATTATTCTGTATGGAGAGCTATGTGGGGCCCATTATTCTGTATAGAGGGCTATGTGGGGCCCATTATTCTGTATGGAGGACTATGTGGGGGCCATTATTCTGTATGGAGAGCTATGTGGGGCACATTATTCTGTATGGAGGGTCATGTGGGGCCCATTATTCTGTATGGAGATCTATGTGGGGCACATTATTCTGTATGGAGGACTATGTGGGGCCCATTATTCTGTATGGAGGGCTATGTGGGGCCCATTATTCTGTATGGAGGGTCATGTGGGGCCCATTATTCTGTATGGAGGACTATGTGGGGAAAAAGAGGAAATCAATGAAGGAGTTCCAGTGAGCATCAGAGATTATGTAAGGGGGAATCAGGAGATTAGGGCGGAAATGTATAGCGGGGCACAGGCAATGCTTTGTAAATCATTGTCCCCTCATACCAGGCTCCCCTTTACCAAAGGCTATGATGTTCTGCCATCTTGTCCTCTCACTACACACTTTATTGTAATCCCACCCAGAGATCTACATCACCAAAATCTGGACCATGAAAAAAGAAGAATGAAAAAGATCCCATGTATAAAATTAAAAAACAGGTTCTTCCGGGAGTCAGAAGTACAGGCCGGCCGCCATGTAGGAGTGTCACGCCTTACACCCTGCCCTACAGCAAACACAGTGAGAGTGCTGGAGGCAGCACATAGCTGAGATAAATATTTGCACTGCTGGTGGTTCTACAATGGCAGCTACCTGAGAACAATAGCCTGATTGAAGATTAGTTAAGGATTCTGAGGCAAGAGTCTGGGAATAGATAAAAGGCGAGGTGCAGCGGCTCGGAGAAGGAGGCGGTGAAGGTGTGTAAGTGTCTGATGGGGTCACACACCTGAATGAAGGACAGCCGCCCGGCCTCATAGTCCAGATACACCCCCACAACCCGCACCGGAGGGTCGGATACCAGCTGATTCTGGGTGTTGTTATGAAGAGCTGTAAAAAAGTAATTTGCACATAAAGCCCATGATTTGTCATTATACCCAATGAACGACTCGTTACCCACCACCTTCCTCTCCAGACTTTGCCCGGCCACTCCTATCAGCCATCTCTCCGCCTGACTCACGTCCACCTCCCAGTAATGTCTCCCGGAGGAGAAGCTGCGGGAACTAAAGACCTGACGAGACTTGAACCTCTCGGGTCCATCAGGTCTGTCCTGCGATGTATCGGAATAAGAAGCAGATCTGAGATCCTGAGATATGATAATGTTATTATGAGCCGTGTCTATATCCAGTAATATGTCCGATTTCTCCATCACTGAGAACTGTCTCTTTATCCTTATAAACATGTCGTCCGCAAAGTGTGCAAGTCCCCGGTGTAATATCTGTGAGACTGATACGTAATCCTGAGTCCCAATGTTCCTACCATCACCGATGACATCGGGGGTCCAGTGACTGATGCCATCACTACTGTTCAGCTCCGTCAGGAAGGTGGGTGGATCATGGACCTTACACAACTCCTCAGCCTGGTAGATCTTCCTCACGAGCTCATATCTTTGTTTCTCGAGTTCTTGGGTCAAGTTAATGATTGGCAACAAGACTTGATTTTCCTGCCTGGAGATCTCACAAAGGACTCTTCTCTCTAATACGCTCAGTTGATCCCTGAGGTCTTTGAACAAGGAGCGTACTCGCTTAGTGATCTCAGTGGACCTCATCTTCTCATCCTTCCTATGGTCCTGTAGATTGTGGATTCTCTTCTCAATGTCCTTCTGCTCACAGCTCAATTTCTCCATGATGTTCTCCAGTTTCACCTTCTCTTTTTCAAAGGCCACGTCCAGTAGTGATGAATCATGACCCTTGTGGTCTCCGGCCACCCAGCAGGACACACAGATACAGGCGTTATCTATAGGACAGTAGTATTTCAGAACTTCCTTGTGTGTGGAGCATTTTCTTCCCTCCAGGGTAACATTAGGGTCAACTAATGTATGTTCTGATGACTTACTGTGTCTGCTCAGATGCTTTTCACAAAAAGACGCTTCACACTGCAGACACGTTCTTACAGCCGGGGTCAGAGAATCACAGTAAGTGCAGAAGGTTCTGGTCTCCTCCATCTCAGGCTGTGTAGACGAGAAACGCTCCACTACATTCTCCAGCTTCCTGGTCTTCTCCAGGGCCGGATGCTCTGGATATTGTGCTCTGCAGTCAGGACAGGAATACACTCCAGCCGCCTCCTGTGCATCCAGCGCACTCACAATACACGAGCGGCAGAAGAAGTGTCCACATCTCAGGGATACGGGGTCTGTATAGAGGCTCAGGCAGATGGAGCAGTCCAGCTCGTCCCTCAGCTCAGCAGACGCCATTGTAGTGGGAAAGAGCAGGAACCGAAAGCTAAAAAGTTTCTCCACATAAGAGGCGGAGAGTTTTGTGAAGCATTAACCCATGTTTGTAATGAAAGTAACACTAACTTTTATTTATCCAGTTGCAGAGTCCATTTTGTTGTTATCTAGACATGCAAATGTACGTCCACACCTGAGCTGCCCCAGAACCTCATAATACACAACTCATTTGCTGCAGAACCTCATCATACGTACCTGAGCTGCCCCAGAACCTCATAATACACAACTCATTTGCTGCAGAACCTCATCATACCTACCTGAGCTGCCCCAGAACCTCATAATACACAACTCAGTTGCTGCAGAACCTCATCATACCTACCTGAGCTGCCCCAGAACCTCATAATATACAACTCAGCTGCTGCAGAACCTTATCATACGTACCTGAGCTGCCCCAGAACCTCATAATACACAACTCAGTTGCTGCAGAACCTCATCATACCTACCTGAGCTGCCCCAGAACCTCATAATATACAACTCAGCTGCTGCAGAACCTTATCATACGTACCTGAGCTGCCCCAGAACCTCATAATACACAACTCAGTTGCTGCAGAACCTCATCATACCTACCTGAGCTGCCCCAGAACCTCATAATACACAACTCATTTGCTGCAGAACCTCATCATACCTACCTGAGCTGCCCCAGAACCTCATAATACACAACTCATTTGCTGCAGAACCTCATCATACGTACCTGAGCTGCCCCAGAACCTCATAATATACAACTCAGTTGCTGCAGAACCTCATCATACATACCTGAGTTGCCCCAGAACCTCATAATACACAACTCATTTGCTGCAGAACCTCATCATACGTACCTGAGCTGCCCCAGAACCTCATAATATACAACTCAGTTGCTGCAGAACCTCATCATACATACTTGAGCTGCCCCAGAGCTTCATAATACACAACTCATTTGCTGCAGAACCTCATCATACGTACCTGAGCTGCCCCAGAACTTCATAATACACAACTCAGATGCTGCAGAACCTCATCATACGTACCTGAGGTGCCCCAGAACTTCCTAATACACAACTCAGTTGCTGCAGAACCTCATCATACCTACCTGAGCTGCCCCAGAACCTCATAATACACAACTCATTTGCTGCAGAACCTCATCATACGTACCTGAGCTGCCCCAGAACCTCATAATACACAACTCATTTGCTGCAGAACCTCATCATACGTACCTGAGCTGCCCCAGAACCTCATAATACACAACTCATTTGCTGCAGAACCTCATCATACGTACCTGAGCTGCCCCAGAACCTCATAATATACAACTCAGTTGCTGCAGAACCTCATCATACATACTTGAGCTGCCCCAGAGCTTCATAATACACAACTCATTTGCTGCAGAACCTCATCATACGTACCTGAGCTGCCCCAGAACTTCATAATACACAACTCAGATGCTGCAGAACCTCATCATACGTACCTGAGCTGCCCCAGAACTTCATAATACACAACTCAGATGCTGCAGAACCTCATCATACGTACCTGAGTTGCCCCAGAACTTCATAATGCACAACTCATTTGCTGCAGAACCTCATCTTACGTACCTGAGCTGCCCCAGAACCTCATAATACACAACTCAGTTGCTGCAGAACCTCATCATACGTACCTGAGCTGCCCCAGAACCTCATAATACACAACTCAGTTGCTGCAGAACCTCATCATACGTACCTGAGCTGCACCAGAACCTCATAATACACAACTCAGTTGCTGCAGAACCTCATCATACGTACCTGAGCTGCCCCAGAACCTCATAATATACAACTCAGTTGCTGCAGAACCTTATCATACGTACCTGAGCTGCCCCAGAACCTCATAATACACAACTCATTTGCTGCAGAATCTCATCTTACGTACCTGAGCTGCCCCAGAACCTCATAATACACAACTCATTTGCTGCAGAAACTCATCATACGTACCTGAGCTGCCCCAGAACCTCATAATACACAACTCATTTGCTGCAGAATCTCATCATACCTACCTGAGCTGCCCCAGAACCTCATAATATACAACTCAGCTGCTGCAGAACCTTATCATACGTACCTGAGCTGCCCCAGAACCTCATAATACACAACTCAGTTGCTGCAGAACCTCATCATACATACCTGAGCTGCCCCAGAACCTCATAATACACAACTCAGTTGCTGCAGAACCTCATCATACGTACCTGAGGTGCCCCAGAACCACATAATATACAACTCAGCTGCTGCAGAACCTCATCATACGTACCTGAGCTGCCCCAGAACCTCATAATATACAACTGAGCTGCTGCAGAACCTCATCATACACAAATGAGTTTCTGCAGAACATCATAATACACATATCAGCTGCTAAGGGGGATGGGTGTCAGATACATCAAAATCAAAACATACGTATACAACACAACAAGAAAGCAAGAAAAAAGAGGGGACTAAACCGAGAAAAATTCTAAAGAAATATTTTTAATAATAAAAAGCAAATAGGAACAAGTATAAGATAGATGCTGTGCAAGACAATGCAATTGTAAAAAAAAATATTAAAAAAAATAATTTGCAGAAAAATATATATTTCTCAAAAAAAAAAAATATATATGTATATACAGTAATATATGTGTGTGTGTGTGTGTGTGTGTATATATATATATATATATATATATATATATATATATATATATGAATGTAAGGTGCACATAAGCAAAATAGAGCATTACAAAGAAAAAAAAATATATACCAAAATCAATAAAGTGTTCAATGCAGAAATATATATCTACATAGCATGTGAGTACATATAAGTATCAGCATATGCATAAAGTGCTAGTGCCATATAAATAGTCCACTATAACATATATACAGATGTAGATAAATAACAGCCTATTGCTAATGCAGTGATTAATCCTGGGGCAGTATATATGTAGATTTGTATGACTGCAAGGAAGAAGCCCCACATGGGACTCACATCAATGCACATAAATGTATCTGCTAAAAGCCGTTGATGAAGCACCATCAGAGTGATATAACAAAATAAAATAAATGATTTTCCTAAGTGGACACACAGCGTGCTAAGCCACCATGGACGCCTAAGGCTGTATGCGCACGCTGCGTTTCTTACCGCATTTTTGGGCGGTTTTGTTGTCAGCGTTTTGCATGCGTTGTACTAGCATTTTTGTCAGAAGAAACGCAGGTAACCAACATTGTTCCAGGATAAATAAATACTGTTGTGAAGAGTCTTTCTCTTTCTTTCTCATCTGTCTCTCTCCCTCTCTCTCCAAAAGTGACCGTGCGATCTGCGGTCATGTCACTCAGAATGAACATGGGTGAACCCGTGACGTTACTGCCGCAACACACTTGGTATTGCGGGTCCCGCAGCTGTGACGTCACGGGTTCACCCGACTTCATTCGGATCTCATGACTCTGTCTGCGCTCACAGCGTTCAGTCATGCTCTATGGCTCTCGCTGTGACAGGACAGGGATGTAGCAGAGCTGAATCGCTGTGGGACCTCATGTGGATTACTTCAGCCCTGCAGGGGTGTTTGGGTGTTAATAAAGTGGTGAAAGAGGGATCTTTTTGCATTTTATTCTGCATAAAGGATTTTTGGGGGGGTTGTGTTTATCTACTTTCACTTATAGATTAGTGATGAGGGCAGGGTCTCAGACACCTGCCATCACTAAGCTAGGACTTAATGACAGCTGTAGGCTGCCATTAATTCCTTATTACCCTGATTGCCACCGCACCAGGGCAATGGGAAGAGCTGTGTCCAGCGCCAGAATTAGCGCATCTAATGGATGCGCCACTTCTGGGCCGGCTGTGGGCTGCTATTGTTAGTCTGGAAAGGACCAAATAACGATAGCCCTTCCCACCCTAATAATATCAGCCCCCAGTTGTCTGCTGTACCTTGACTGGTTTTAGAAAAATGGGGGGACCCCACATCATTTTTTTTTTTTTTTAATAAATCAAATAATTAAAAAAGTGTGGGGATACCCTCTATTTTTCATAACCAGCCAATGTACAGCAGACAGGAGAGTTGCAGCCTGCAGCTGTTGCTCTTCCTGTGCTGAATATGAAAAATAGGGTGGGGGCCCACATCATTTTCTTTACCAAAAGAAAATTAAAAAAACAGCAGACCAAGCTAGCTATCCCTCTATCGAGCTATTCTGTCATTTCTTTATATCTGTTCTATCTATCCATCTATTCTAGCTTTCTATCAATTATCCTATCCTATCATATTTTGTTTGTCCATTAAAAAACGCATTGAGAAAATCGTGGCAACAACGCATTTCAAGCGGGGGTTTTTTACATTTCCAGGCTCTCTGTGACAAGGTGCAGTTTTGGTTGCAGTTTGGATGCAGTTAAAACTGCAGCGTGCGCATGTAGCCTAAAGCGGGCTTTACACGTTGCGACATCGATAATGATATATCGTCGGGGTCACGTCGTTAGTGACGCACATCCGGCGCCGTTACCGACATCACAGCGTGTAAACCCTAGGAGCGGCGATCACCGATCGCAAAAACGTCAAAAAACGTTGATCGGTGACACGTCGCTCCTTTCCATAATATCATTACTGCTGCAGGTACGATGTTGTTTGTCGTTCCTGCAGCAGCACACATCGCTGTGTGTGAAGCCGCAGGAACGACGAACATCTCCTTACCTGCGTCCACCGGCAATGCGGAAGGAAGGAGGTGGGAGGGATGTTATGTCCCGCTCATCTCCGCCCCTCCGCTTCTATTGGCCGGCCGCTTAGTGACGTCGCGGTGACGCCGAACGCACCTCCCCCTTGAATGGGGGATTGTTCGACAGTCACAGCGACGTCGCCGACCAGGTATGTGCGTGTGAAGCTGCCGTAGCGATAATGTTCGCTACGGCAGCGATCACCAGATATCACATGTACGACGGGGGCGGGTGTTATCGCGCTCGACATCGCTAGCAATTGCTAGCGATGTCGCAGCGTGTAAAGCCCGCTTAAGGTGTGAGGAGTGTGGAGACAGCCTCGGGTCGGTAAGAAGAGCTAGAGTCCAGCTACAGCCCTCAGCCTGTCAAGACAGGTACAGAATGTGACTATCCACTGCCTACAATCACCGGAGACTTCACCACCTGATAGCGTTCTGGCCTAGGATTCTCTGCCATATACTCAGGTGTGAGAAACCTCCTCTGTTCTTAGTGTTTGTGTAGTACCCACGGGGCAGATGTTAAATGTACTCGTCACTGGGCCGAAAATATCAGGTCTGGGATGTCACAGGTTTCCCTGCCCGGCTTCGGGGCCCCGAGGTGTACACCAAAAGGGGATGAATGAATGAGATGATGGGGATGAAGGATGTTGGTAGTAGTAGTTGTCTCATGATGCCACATGTTAGAATGCTGTATATAAGATCCCACTGGTGGTGGCTGCAGCTTGTAGGCCCCAAATCTGATGACAGCTTCCCTTTAAGATGAAAGGAAAGTCAGTGATTGCAGTTACTAACATGTCTTATTGTCTCCATTTGGCCATCATCATGGCGGTTTCACCCATTAACAGATTTGTCACATGAAATTTTTTAGCGCCTTCTATTTGCAGCACATTTCCACATACATTTTCCCCTTAAGCAGGCGACTACAACACTGGCTGTCGGGAAATGCACCCTTCATCTGTCAAGGGCTACATTTAACAGACCTTGGCAGATGGTGGCACCAAGAGAAATCCGAGAAATCTTGACCACCTCCACCTTATACTCATCTGGGAGGCGCTAATAATCTCCATCCAGTAGGAGGATGTAACCTGCGAGCATACTGTCCTCCTTGATAATTGGGGGTGTGACATCGAAGCCCTCAGTGATGCAGTATAAAGCACAGCAGTAGTACCGGCTGAGCCTCCGGTCACTCAAAACTGAAAAAAAGAGTTTTTCATAAGGTCGTAATTTGTGAAGTCGCAAGTAATTCTAATTCAAGACATCGGACCTTATTGATCACATCCTATATCCCCATATGGCGATTCCTAAAGCTTAACATGGACAAAACAGAGTTCCTTGTCTTTCCTCCTCCTCACTCATCTCCTCCAACAAGCCTTTCCATCAAACTTGTACCATCACCCATTCCCTGTAGACTGTGAGCCCTCGCGGGCAACGTCCTCTCTCCTCCTATACCAATCTGTTTTGTACTTTTAATGATTGTTGTACGTATACCCTCTTTCACATGTAAAGCGCCATGGAATAAATGACGCTATAATAATAAATAATAATAATAATTTTGGCAAATATTTTATTAGAAGTAAAGCGAACAAGAATATAACAACTAATAGTAAAGAAAACAGCTATTGATTTGATAAAACCAAGTCGAAGCCCTGACCACCTGTTTTATTACAGCAGCCAAACATAAACCGTAAAATTTCTTTCATTCAATATCATAGACATATTCTGATATGGCAGAATGCCAATGGCAATAACTGAAAAATCTATAAAATGCATCAGTTTTGGTTTTTTTTTTACTTGAGATAGTTTAATTAAAAATGTCTTATCAGTTACTGCACACAGCTTCTATACAAACTTATGAATCTCCATGGTAACAGACTACAGACCCTGTGTAGTCGGATCCTGCACTCGTAATTCCTTCTGCCTCCTTTCTAATCATGATGTGGTAAGTTAGCAAGAACTGAAAGATGGAAGAAACTATTACCAGGGGATCAGACTACACAGGGTTTGGAGACCAAACATCACAATTTTCCAGTTATTATGGCTCTACAGTCAACATATTGTTGGAATTATTTTACGATTCTGATGATAGAGTCTTCATACAGATAGAAAGCGGGATAGAGCGGCTCGGAGAAGGAGGCATTGAAGGTGTGTAAGTGTCTGATAGGGTCACACACCTGATAGAAGGACAGACGCCCGGCCTCATAATCCAGATAGACCCCCACAACCCGCACAGGAGAATCTGATACCAGCTCTTTATGGATCTTATTATGACTCACAACTAGATTATCATTCATCCACAAACCCCAGGATTTCATATTGAA
The DNA here is from genome assembly GCF_048569485.1 of Anomaloglossus baeobatrachus. Classification (NCBI taxonomy): domain Eukaryota; kingdom Metazoa; phylum Chordata; class Amphibia; order Anura; family Aromobatidae; genus Anomaloglossus; species Anomaloglossus baeobatrachus. Next base: position 295,157,115 of record NC_134359.1, read on the forward strand.
GCCTATATAAGATTTGTTACCCCTTTTCGAACTTTCTGCTACCACTCCAAGAATCCAATTCTTTGCCTGACTCACATCCACCTCCCAGTAAAGTCTCCCCGAGGAGAAGCTGCGGGAACTTAACACCTGACGGCATCTGAACCTCTTGGGCCCATCGGGTCTGTTCTGTGATGTATCAGAATATGAAGAAGATCTAAGATCCTGTGATATAATAATGTTATTATGAGCCGTGTCTATATCCAGTAATATGTCCGATTTCTCCATCACTGAGAATTGTCTCTTAATCTTCATGTCATTCAGATCATCAGCAAAGTGTAACAATCCTCTGTGTAATATCTGTGAGACGAGGCCTTCATCCACACATGGAACATCTCTTACATCACCGATGACATCACAGCTCCCAGCACTGATGTCACTGGTGTTTACATCTTCCTGTAGGAAGGTCAGTGGATCAGTGTTACATAATCCCTCAAGATGATTAATCTCCTTGGTCAGTTTGTCCACCTGAAGCTCCACCTCTTTGACCACATCAGAGACTGAGAGTGAGACCTGATCCTTCTGTCTGGAAATCTCTCCCTGGATTCTCTCTTCTAGATCATCCAGCTTCTTCCTGAGATCAGTAAACAAACCAGTGACTCTATCAGCGAGTCCAGATGATTTTTTTTCCTGTTCTGCCCCATGATCCTTCAGATTCAGGACTCGTTTTCCAGCTTCTTCTCTTTCAGACTTCAGTTTCTCAATAACAGGCCTCAGTTTCTCTTTCTTCTTCTCAGAGGCCACATCCAGTGGCTCCACCTCATGTTTCTGGAAGTCTCCGGCCACCCAGCAGGACACACAGATACAGGAGTTGTCTCTAGGACAGTAGTATTTCAGCACCTCCTTGTGTGTGGAGCATTTTCGACACTCAAATGACACCGTAGGTTCAATTAGATTGTGATTCACAGACTTGTTGTGGGCTGCGAGATGTTCCTCACACATTGAGGTCTCGCACTGTAGACAGGATTTCACAGCCGGGACAGGAGACTTTGTACAGAAAGTGCAGAAGATTCCGGTCTCCTCCATCTCAGGCTGAGTAGATGAGAAACGCCCCACTATGTTCCTCAGCTTCCGGTTCTTCTCCAGGGCCGGACGCTCCGGATATTGTGCTCTGCAGTCAGGACAGGAATACACTCCAGCCGCCTCCTGTGCATCCAGCGCACTCACAATACACGAGCGGCAGAAGAAGTGTCCACATCTCAGGGATACGGGGTCTGTATAGAGGCTCAGGCAGATGGAGCAGGTCAGCTCGTCCCTCAGCTCAGCAGACGCCATTGTAAGATGAACGAGCAGGAACCGAAAGCGAGAAAGTTTCTTCACACAGGATGGGCGGAGGATCTCTGAAGCAGAATTAACCCGTAGACTTCTGGAAGTGATAGCCACACTATGTATACAGTAGAGTGTCTCAGATTCTGCAGAACCTCACATTGCAGAATCTCTGCTGCGGCGGCTACGATTTGTAGTAATAATAAGGCGTTCTAGTAAATTACGAGAATATTACAAGTCCCAGAGTAGGTCTACGATCTGTATGGATGTGCTCAGCCTGCAGCCTCGTATTTTTTGATAATCATGGAGTCTTTTGGTAACTTACAGTATTCTAATCATTTATTTGGGGGACAGGCGGCATCACTAGAGGGTTAATAACATCACACAAGCAATGCACCTGAAGAACAAACTGGGAAATCTTGACGCATTCGAATTACAGACAAAGTTTCTGTAGTTATATAACAAGACTTGTGGGTGACACCGTCATTATGGAGGCCGAGCCTAAGTTATTCTAACACTAAAGGCCGCTTTACATGCTACATGCAACGATATCGCTAACGATATGTCGTCGGGGTCACGGAATTCGTGACACACATCCAGCGTCGTTAGCAACGTCGTTGCGTGTGACACCTACTGTGAAGGTAGCCTGAGCTATATAGGTTATTTGTTCAAATGTAATAAGATTATCTGTGTATGTAAATAATCAAAATATATATGTAGTTGCATAATTATCTGTGTGTCTATATGACAATTGCACAGACGCCATAATATGATTCTAAGCTGTATGTTCAAGAAAGGGTTAACAAAGAACGAGTGAACAGATGTATAAAAAATGAACTGTGAAGCCTTTTTAGTGACAGTCTTATCAGTGATTTCAAACAAAGACAGAATGTTCTAACTAGATAATCAAGCCAGAATAAATAATGAACAGAAAGGTATATCATAATATGCTGAAAGAATTTTATAATTGTGATTTTCTCACAGCTGAAATAAGGGATGTAATGTGTGGGATGATCACTCCCTGTTCTTGCTTCAAGGTCAAAGTTGAATGTTGTATGGTATAATTATGAGTCTCTTGAAATACACGAGTCAGTCACCTGTACTGGCTCAAAACAGTGAACACGTCTCGTTGTGATCATTGTCTGAGTTATTTAATATATCTGCGCAGATCGCTAATTTGGGCCCGTTCTTTGGATTTGCCCTGAACAAAGACTCCATTAGCAGTCTTACCCAAATTTCTCCCTTGACACTACGAGCGACGGCTAACGATCTGAAAAACGGCAAAAATCGTTGATTGTTGACATGTTGTTTCTTTTCCAAATATCGTTGCTCATTTTCGACGCAGGTTGTTCGTCGTTCCTGAGACTGCAGACATCCCTACGTGTGACACCCCAGGAATGACGAACAACAGCGATCCTACATCCTCCGGCAACGAGGTGGGAGTGACGTTAATGCGGCTGTTCTCTGCCCCTCCGCTTCTATTGGTGGGCCGCTGTGTGACGTCGTTGTGACGCTGCACGAACCGCCCCCTTAAAAAAAAAAGAGTTTCTTCGCCGGCCATAGCGACGTCGTTAGGAAGGTATGTGCGTGTGACGCGTACTAGCGATATTGTTCGCCACGGGCAGCGATTTGCCCATGATGCACGCACGACGGGGGCAGGTGCGATCGCTAGCGGTGTTGCAGCATGTAAAGCGGCCTTTAGAGATGAAGAATTCTTCCTATAACTTTAAATCCTTCCATCATCTACCAGTAAGGAGGTCCACGTTCACTGCTTTCTCCTTTGAAGCTGAATGTTGGAAATCTGAGGAACAATCTATAGAACTGGATTTTCTCCTACAGCTTTTTACAACACTAAAATATCCTTTTAAAGAAGTAATATAATTGAGTATTTTTTTTTAAATAGGTCTTCAGTTCACATATATGGACACAGTGCCTGGGAGACCTGTCTACTGTGAGAATACAATATATTTTTCTATATGCTTTTTTACTATGATAATATATATATAGATTTTTCTATATGCTTTTCTATAACCACATTTTCTTTTTTATATGAGTAAGAAGAGAGAGCCTGTTTTCTGATTATTGCTTCATATCAGGAAAACAAGTGTGTATACACCAAGGTCAGTAGCTGACGTCATGAGACAAGGGCCCCTCCAGCGATGGTGGATTGAAGAGAAGGCACCCCGGAGCTACATGACAACGGCGCCACGAGCAGTGGAAGGGCAGGAGAGGGAAGTCCTAAAGAGGGATAAACGTCACAGACTTTCTGCATATGTTTTAATATAGCTTATGGGATACTTAGGAATTTTACTAAGAGATTAACCCATAACTGCCCTATAAAAGTCTTGTAAAAAATAAAGCACTTTACATGTGCACTTTCACTGAGAAGGTATTCATACCAGATATATCGTCTGAATATCTCAGCGACTTTCAATTCGAGATTACAGCAGACATTCAGTGTTAAAAAGATCTCCCGAAGACTATGGAATTTCTCCTTGACACTACTATATGCTGTACACACACGATATGGTAACACACAGGAAAATAGGGCCTCTCTCTAAACTACCGCACCTGACACAACCAGTTCCTGTACAGACTAAAGTTCCTAGCTATACAGTCCCTGCGCAGACTGGAAGAACCCTAACTGCAAACTAGGAGATGACAACATGGACCTGGCTGCCTAAAAGGCCGTTGAGTGTTCCTCGTACCTCCTTAGGAACCGGAGAGAGATGCAGAGTACTATAACCCTGAATAAGGAAGGCGTGAAGAGATAGTAGAGATCCGAAAGTGAGAAAATATAAAATACGATAAAAAAAACAAAAAGGAAAGTACTAACTGCAAGAAAGAATAGCCTGATATAACCTAAATATTGACAGGAGAAGTCTTCATGTTTTGTGTAGTGTACTGTATGAACCCCCTGCTGTGATTACTACTTGTACTACTTAGTCTTTTCATAAGGAGCAAAGACTTTTTGGGCCCCCCCTTGTCTCTGGAGTCCGAGCTGTAACTTCTGCACCAAGTACAGTTCTTCCTCTCCTGCTACACTGAAGCTTACTGAATGTTCCAGGAGCATTAGTAATGACCATATAATACTGCCATCTAGTGACCAAATAATAGTCTGTAGAACATCACCAAATTCAATGACTGAATATCCAACTGATCGGGGGCAATTAATAGCAAAAACATCAACAATAAAGTCAAATTACTCACCAGTAAGGTGATCTCTGACCGCCGTCACTCTCTTTACTTTTCCTCTCCATCTGGCTCCAACCATCACGGCAGCTTCTTCCATTAACAGTTTGTCACATGGATTTCTATGGCTCCTCACATTTTCACATTTCCACGTCAACAAGCCACCATAACACTGTGTGCCAGAATATTCCACCATACATTACACCTGTCATGCATCACAATTATCAGGTGACCCCCTGCACTCACCCTCATCATAGAGACCCCCTGCCCAGTAGGAAGAAGTAACATGATTATCGGGGAGAGGACATCGGAGGCCTCACTGATCCTATATAAAGAACTAAGGTGATATTGGTTGTGTTGGTATATGCAACAGATGAGGACTTCTTTGTCTGTGTGAAGGAGGACTTTATGCTGATCTAACAGTAGATGGCGATGTTGTGTAAAGTTTCCTTACTCACTGTATTGTAAAAAGTCTCTTGTTCTTCCTGGTTTTTGTTTCTCTTCCTAATGCAGTGCTGTATGACTGTGCATATATTTTTACCTCAAGTTCTGAGAAGTAAAGAGCTTGTTATCCCATGTAATCTGCTCTGTGAACTTTCTTCTGCAACTGGGAAGCTAGAAGCTGTGCAACAGGTTGTGCGTCTGATCAATGTTGACATGACGTCGTAAAGTAATTGCAGCGCTTGGATCTCATTGATCGTCTCCAGAGATTGAGAAAAACATCATGATTATATTATAACTAAAGTATACAAAAAAAGTAACAATAATACAAAATCGGTATCGCTCTGATAAAACCAGGATGAGCCCCCACCACCCATTGTGACATGAACAGTAAAATTCCTTTCATTCAGGATCTCATAGTCAAATATATTGCGCAAGCACAGAAAAATCTATAAAAATCATCAGTTTTTTCTTTTTTTTTAAGTTTGAATAAAAATGTGCTCATGTTTTCTGCACTCAGCTTCTATACAAACCTATGAATCTCCATGGTAACAGACGACAGACGCTGTGTAGTCAGATCCCGCACTTCTTTCCATTTATCCTTATTCTTTCATTTTGCAACGTAGGAAATTTTTTGTTTTTTTATTTTATGTCAGCTTATTACAAGACGCAGAATATTTACATTACTTTGTGGTTGGAGGTTTGTGAGGTTTTTTATATAGGACAACTTGTAGTTTTCTTTGGTACAATTTGGGGTATATACAGAATGACTTTTTGATCACTTTTATTAAGGGTTTTATTTTTTTAAGAAGCAGATTAAACAAAAGAACCATCAATATTTCTATCATTTTTTTTTCTTTTCTAATGGTATTAAATAATCTGCTTCTTTTGTCATATGGGCTTTTATGGCAAAAACAATAATATCTGTTAATGGAACCAGCACAGAACAATTAATAGAAAAAGGATAGGCTATCTACAAATAAAAGAAGGCCTGTCACCAGGTCAAAAGCGACCAGTTTTTTATCTTATTTTTTTCCCGCTGCTCTCCTTAGTATTGTTGAGGTAAGAAGAGGCTGCTCACACTGCTTTCCACCCTGTCTATCTGATGTAATGCTAAATCTACCAGGGGTTTTGAGGTAAGAAGAGGCTGCTCACACTGCTTTCCACCCTGTCTATCTGATGTAATGCTAAATGTACCAGGGGTTTTGAGGTAAGAAGAGGCTGCTCACTCTTCTGTTCACCCTGTCTATATGATCTAAAGCTAAAGATAACAAGGGGTGTTGAGGTAAGAAGAGGCTGTTCATACTTCTGTCTACCCGATCTAATGCTGAAGATACCAGTGGTGTTGAAGAAATAAGAGGATGCTCACACTGCTGCCCACCCTGTCTATCTGATCTAATGTTGAAGATAACAAGGGCTTTTGAGGTAGGAAGAGGCTGCTCACACTGCTGCTCACCCGGTCTATCTGATCTAATGCTGAAGATAACAAGGAGTGTTGAGGTAAGAAGAGGCTGCTCACACTGCTGCCTGTCTATTTGATCTAATGTTGAAGATAACCAGGAGTGTTGAGGTAAGAAGAGGCTGCTCACACTTCTGTCTACCCGATCTAATGCTCCAGGGGTGTTAAGGTAAAAGGCTGCTCACACTTCTGTCTACCTTGTATCTGATCTAATGCTGAAGATAAAGGGTGTTGAGGTAAGAAGAGGCTGCTTACCCTTGTGTCTACCCCGTCTATCTGATCTAATGCTGAAGATACCAGGGGTGTTGAGCTAAGAAGCGGCTGCACACATGTAAGATGGTGGTCGAGTTCCTACCCCTGAAGACACCAAATGTGTTTTTAAATATATATATGTGATAAGATATAAAGTGTATAGTGTAAGGTATTGTAATGTATAAGATGTAGCAGAGTAGAGAATGTTACTATGTAGAGGTGTAGCAGTGCTGAAGATGTAATGTACAGTATGTGTATAGGTATAAGGTTTAATGTTGTGTAGTATATAATGTACAATACTTAATAAGGTGTTATTATAGGTGCAGCTGAAAAGTTAAATCTGCCCAGTGACCGGTGACAGATGGGATTCTAGGATTAGCCAATAGGGAAACAGCTACTGCTGAGGGAGAGAAACGGTTGCTGTGGAAACGTCAGTCAGGGCCCAGCGTGTGACAGGAACAGATCTCAGGTGTGAGGAGCAGCAGAGCCGCATGACTAGGGTGTCCTGAAGAGAGGGAGGCCATTACGTAGGATAGTGTGACAAAGGAAAAGGGGGACAACTGAGAAAGAGAAGATTATTGCCGTGACACAGAGTGATCTAGTGGATCCATGTCAGCGCACTGACTGAAGGAACAAGTGACCGAGAGAGACGGGTCCTGGTGTAAGACAGAGCAGGGCAAGAAACAAAGTGAGTGTCTTAAGCGAGTGTCCCTGAGGCGTCTTCAGTAGCTAATAGCTCGGTCCAGCCATATTGGCGATACCCCTCTAGGAGGGAAAAGACGTGGACTGTGATGTGGTACTAGGCTTGGTAGTGAAGGGAAGAAAAGGCCTCATGGCCTCATGGAGGTTGGAACGACTAAAATGAATGTGTGTCTAATGATCCTCTGTGATATCGAAATGTGCAAGAAGATTGGTGTCCGCCATCTTATGTATGTTGTTGTTACCAAGTTAACGTTCAGTAAAACAATGTTTTTTTATGACCTTGTGGTCTCCCTCAATGAGCTGTGTCCTGGCCGGCCAAAACCACCGGCAACCTGCGGCCTGCCAATGCATATAGCCTCTGGAGTGAAACACCACACACCCAGCCAGGACCTCCATTTTCATGTAGTGTGCCGGGGTGCGACAGACGATTACCTCGCCCACGACTACCACCCCGCGCCACGTTACACACACTTCTGTTTACCGGTCACTATTGCTGGTCAGGAGCAGGTGGAAAGTTACAAATATTTTGGGGTTTGAATGGACAGAAAACTAAATTAGAGACACCATCCAGAGCATTCCTGCAATGTATGCAAATTTGACTGGTCTAGTCCAATGGGTGTCATTGCAGCGGCTACTGTCCCTCCTCTCCGCTGGTAATTGCCGTCCTGATTTGATTGATGTGGATGCACGTCCTACGTCATCAGCATTGCCGAACAAACTCTCAAGCCTTTCCAGGGACATCGTTGCAGTTTGCGCAGGCGCACTTCACTTCGGAAGGCTCCAGTGAGTAGAAGCCGGAGATATGTCAGCCGACGCATGCGCAGTTAGGTTTCACACTCCACCCACAGCAGAACAGCAAAGTGCGCCTGTGCAAACCGGTGCTGTCCCTGCGCAGGCGCAAGATTTTATTCACCAATGTGGATGATACAGGACACATCATCCACATTCATCATCTCCAGAAACTACAAGGATATCAGTATAATTGTATTACAAGCCACGTGGAGAAGAAAGTAACAACCCAATATTACAAGACAGATGATGATCTGGTAACATCAGCCCCTCCCCCACCCATAGTAATGACTACAACCGTAAAGAATCAGACCATCGCGGAATAATCTATAAAACAAATCAGTATTTAATCAGTCAGGTCCTCGCGGCCTCCATTTCTCATCGTGATCAATGGGAGCTTGAATTTAGTGTTGGGTTCTTAGTGTTAAATATTACAACTATTGCCAATGCTCAGTACAACATTTGTGTTATCAGCCTCAGCATCTACATGGAAAATAAAGAGACTTTACAACAGGTTTTGATTCAAAAACATATTTTTTATATAGTTCCTATATAAACCTAAACATCTCCATGGCAACAGACAACAAACCCTGCGTAGTCAGGAGAGTTCAGGTTCATGTATGCAGGGGATAAACAAAATTATAGAGCCCCGTACAAAAAAAAACATATAGAGCCCCATATAATATTATAGCGCCCCATAGAAAAACATATAGAGCCACGTACATTATAGAGCCCTATAAAAAAAACATATGAGGCCCCGTACAAAAACAGAGCCCCATACATTATAGAGCCTCATAGAGAAACAGAGCCCAATACAAAAACAGAGCCACGTACATTATAGAGCCCTATAGGAAAAAAAAAAGAACATAGAGCCTTGTACAATATTATAGAGCCCTATAAAAAAAAAACAGAGCCCCGTACGATATTATAGAGCCCCATGAAAAAAAAAAAAAAGCCCCATACATTATAGAGCCCAATAGAAAAACATATAGATCCCAATACAAAAACATATAGAGCCCCATAGAAGAAAAAAAAATTATAGAGCCCAATACAAAAACATCTGGAGGCCCATATAAAAACATATAGAGCCCCGTACAATATTATAGAGCCCCATAGACAAACTGAGCCCTGTGCAAAAATATACTGAGCCCTGTACAAATATTATACAGCCCTGTAGAAAAACTTATACAGTCGGTACAAAACCGTATAGAGCCCCGCACAATATTATAGAGCCCCAGGCAAAAAAATATATAGAGCCACGTATAAATCTTATACAGCTGATTACAAAAACTTAGTCTCGCTGAAAAACTTAAGAGCCCCTACAAATATTATAGAGCCTCCTAGAGAAACTTATAAAGCCAATGCCACGCATAATGGATAGTACAACATTTAATATTTTTTTTTCCAGGTGAATTAATGTGCTAAAAAATAAAGTAGCCATTCCCCCATTGTTTTTTGTTTCACAATAATCAAAGTGCGGAGTTCTGCAGAGGAATAAAAAGAATTAAAAAAAAAATAAAAAAAGGTTTTGTGTTCTTAACATTTGTTGGAAGGAAGATGACGAAGAGGACGACGAAGAGGACGACGAAGAGGACGACGAAGAGGAAGACGAAGAGGAAGAGGACGACGAAGAGGAAGAGGACGAGGACGACGAAGAGGATGACGAAGAGGACGAGGACGACGAAGAGGACGACGAAGAGGAAGAGGACGAGGAAGAGGACGAGGACGAGGAGGAGGACGACGAAGAGGACGAAGAAGAGGACGAGGACGACGAAGAGGAGGAGGACGAGGAGGATTTATGTTTTTAATGGGAACCTGTCAGGTGTAATATGCAGCCAGGACCACGAGCAGTTCTGGGTGTATATTGCTAATCCCTGCATCTAGTAGCATAGATAAAGAGATCTATAGAAAAAGTATTTCTAAAGAGTAGTCACAAAGGCGTTAGTTCCCTTGGCTGGTCAGCCCCTTACCATGTTAGCATACCCCTGTGGATGTACTAACATGCTAATGGGGCTGACTAGTCAGGGGAAATAACGCACAGGGGACTAGTCCCTGCGCTCATTAGCATATCATAAAGGATCTTTAGAAATACTTTTCTACAGATCTCTTTATCTATGCTACTAGATACAGAGACAGGCAGGTATTATCCATACCTCCCAACTTTTAAAGAAGGAAAAGAGGGACAAAGTTTGCGGCGCGCTACGCGCGCCGCGGCAAATTTTTAGGCCACGCCCCCTAACCACACCCATTTCACAGTCACGCCCATATCCACTCCCCATCCACACCCATTCAGCACAAACACGCAGGCAGCCGGCGGGCCTCCAGCACGGACACGCAGGCAGCCAGCGGGCCTCCAGCACGGACACGCAGGCAGCCGGCGGGCCTCCAGCACGGACACGCAGGCAGCCACAGTGAGGCGGCCGGCCGCCTTCACAGACAGGCGGCCGGCCGCCTTCACAGACAGGCGGCGGGCCGCCCGCACAGAGAGGCGGCCAGCCGCCCGCAGAGAGAGGCGGCCGGCCGCCCGCACAATGAGGCGGCGGGCCGCCCGCACAGACAGGCGGCAGGGGGGCGCCCGCACAGACAGGCGGCAGGGGGGCGCCCGCACAGACAGGCGGCAGGGGGGCGCCCGCACAGACAGGCGGCAGGGGGGCGCCCGCACAGACAGGCGGCAGGGGGGCGCCCGCACAGACAGGCGGCGGGGGGGCGCCCGCACAGACAGGCGGCAGGGGGGCGCCCGCACAGACAGGCGGCAGGGGGTGAGGGGGGAGGGAGGGAAATCAGCGCTGGGGAGATTAGTTTACTGTACCAGCAGCAGCACAGGCAGCGCTCCTCTCTATGCCACGTCTACTAGGATGGTAGGAGGGAAAAGCAGGGAGGCGGAGAGAGAGTGGGTGGGCGGAGCCCGGGAGCCGGCCGTCCCGCCCGTGGCAACGGGACAAACAACGTAAAGCGTGAAAGTCCCGCTGTATCCGGGACGGTTGGGAGGTGTGCAGCATGTTAGAATGTGTACATAAGATCCCGCTGGTGGTGGCCGCAGCTTATAGGCCCCAAATCTGGTGACAGGTTCCCTTTAAAGTGAACCTGTCAGGTGCAATATGCACTCAGAGCCAGGAGCAGTTCTGGGTGTATATTGCTAATCCCTGCCTAACCGTCCCTGTATACACTAGCATAGATAAAGAGATCAAGAACAAATATTTTTAAAGATCTTATATCTTATGCTAATGAGCGCGGGGACTAGTCACAAGGGCGTTACTTCACTTGGCTAGTCGGCTCGCATAGCATGTTAGCATGTTATTACGCCCCTGTGTGAGTACTAATACGCTATGTGAGCCGACTAGCCAAGTGAAGTAACGCCCTTGGGACTAGTCCCCGCGCTAATTAGCATAAGATATAAGCTCTTTAAAAATACTTTTTCTATAGATGCCTTTATCTATGCTGGTGTATACAGGGACAGTTAGGGAGGGATTAGCAATATACACCCAGAACTGCTCCTGGCTCTGAGTGCAGATTGCACCTGATAGGTTCCCTTTAAAGGGAACCTGTCACCAGAAATTTAGCAAAAAAAATAAAAGATTCCCCTCTGCAGCTCCTGGGATGAATTCTGGAAAGGTTCCTGTTGCTATTGTGCCCCCTTTGAGACCTAAAATAATACTTTATGAAGTCTTACCTTTTTGTATGCAAATCTGTTTTTATGGTCACGGGGGCGGGCTGCCTGGCGTCCGTTATTCCCCCTCCTGCCGTTGTACGCCGTCCCCCATTGCTCATTTCCATACATGAGGACGCCTTCCTCATGTAACTGTCCTCCTGAAGTTTTGTGCATGCCCAGTGCCACTCTCGCGGGAGTGAGCACTGTGCAAAGTGTGAACGCTTTTGAGGTGATTGCGCAGGCGCGAGATTATGGGCGGCGCTGTGATTGTCATCAGCAGCGTCATCCAAGTACCTGCCCATAATCTCGTGCCCGCGCTTCTCACTCTGCCTCCACCGTTATGCGCAAGCACTGGCCATATGAACCACGTTACCTATTACCATGGGCGCGAGATTATGGGCGGCGCTGTGATTGTCATCAGCAGCGTCATCCAAGTACCTTCCCATAATCTCGTGCCCGCGCTTCTCACTCTGCCTCCACCGTTATGCGCAAGCACTGGCCATATGAACCACGTTACCTATTACCATGGGCGCGAGATTATGGGCGGCGCTGTGATTGTCATCAGCAAAGTCATCCAAATACCCGCCCATAATCTCGTGCAAGCGGTAATAGGTAACATGGTTCATATGGCCAGCACTTGCGCATAACGGTGGAGTCAGAGGGAAAAGTGCGGGCACGAGATTATGGGCGGGTACTTGGTTAACGCTGCTGATGACAATCACAGCGCCGCCCATAATCTCGTGCCTGCGCAATCACCTGAAAAAGCGTTCACATGCGCAAAACTTCGGGAGGACAGTTACATGAGGAAGGCGTCCTTGTGTATGTAAATGAGTAATGGGGGACTGCGTAAAGCGGCAGGAGGGGGAATAACGGACGCCAGACAGCCCGCCCCCGTGACCATAAAAACACATTTGCATACAAAAAGGTAAGACTTCATAAAGTATTTTTGTAGGTCTCAAAGGGGGCACAATAACAACAGGAACCTTTCTAGAAGCAGCCCAGGAGCTGCAGAGGGGAATCTTTTATTTTTATTGTGAAATTTCTGCTGACATGTTCCCTTTAACTGGTAGGGGAGCCAGGATAAAGCAGAGCTGAAGTTGTTGGGAAGCTAGGACCCAGCAGCTCTGCTCCACAGGCAGGAGACCACTGATCGGTAAGCTAATAGAAGTCTGCAGATGCCACTCTGCATAGGTTATTGCCAGTGCTATCTGCAGGAGAGAGAAGTGCTGATTGCACGGTCTCCTCAGCGTCCTGACTCCCCGCGTGTCTGCAGCAGTGAGAAGCCGCACACGGGGAATCAGAGAACAGCTGCAGACAAACGCAGGCTCCGGGACTGGGGGGGGTCGGCTCTGGGGGAGGGGGGGGGGGCTCTGCTGCAGGGGGGGGTCGCTCTGCTGCAGGGGGGGTCGCTCTGCTGCAGGGGGTGATTCATACCTCAGCAGCAGTCACAGGAGTAGGTGCGCGCTCGGCTCTGTAATGAATAGTAGAAGGGAGAAACAGCGAGGCGGGGCTACAGTGGGTGGGTGGAGCCGTGACAAACAGCCTCACGGGCGGGACCCGGGATCAAAGGCTCAGAAGAGGGACTGTCCCGCTGTATCCGGGACGGTTGGGAGGTATGTATTATCAATATACACCCAGAACTGCTCGTGGTCCCGGGTACATATTACACCTAACAAGGCCATTCAGCTGTTACCATGATGTGGTGAGAGTGCAGGGGTTGAGCAATGCTGATGATCTTTACAGAAATTACACCTTTGAATTAAAAAAGAAGAATTAGGCTGTGTTCACACAGGGCGTTTTTGCAAGGGTTTTTTTGAGCATTACTGCTTTGGTTTTATGCAAATCCATGCTAACAAAACACTCCTTTTTACAGTCCTAGCAAAGTCTATGAGATTTCTGAAATCTCATGCGCGCACACAAACACCTGTGGAATTTTTTCTAGACTATTTTGTAAAATACCTGCGTTTTTTAAAGAATGAACAGGTCAGATCTTTGCAACGGTTTTGGATTGAAACCACTTTGTAGAAAAACGCCACAAAAAAAAAAAACAGAGACAAAAACTAAAAGATGACTCCCGGGAGACACCCTGCCGCAAGATCAGGAAAAAGTCAGGGAAAAAAAAAACAAAAAACAAACCACTGCAAAAACGCCCGGTGTGAACATAGCCTTAGCAGGCAATCCTCTAGGTTAGCATACTCGTCCACATAAGCAGTGATATCATGTGGTGAAGTGATGATGTCAAGGTCAGAATGACGATGATGATGAGACTCAAAGGATCTCTTGATATCCGGCTGCTGCTTCTAATTAAAATGTCATGGGTGCACACGAGAATGAAAAATAACTGCACAGCAAGTCAGTTACATCTATCTCCATGACCGGCTCTTAACCAAGTGTGTTCTTTATTGTTTGAAAGAAACTCTAAACTGAGCAGTAAGGGGGTGTAAACAAAAGTTTTAGTCCAATCAAGTATCGCAGGGCAGGGCTTCATGACGTAGAGAGATCTACATATTCTCCGTTGATTGGTCAGTCTAGGATCCAGGAATTTCTTTGTCCATCTGTCTTGGGTGTAAACCAGGAAATGGTGGCCATTTTACAATTACATATATATATATATCCTAATATATACTGAGGTTAAGGAAAATACACTGAATATGCAATATACATATATACATGTTAGTAAGAAACAAAAGCATTCACAAATATGTGTATTAGTTCACATCTACTGAACTATATAACTGAGTCTATGAAATGGCTGAATTAAGTATTTTTGGATACTCAATTCTTTATCCTCAACAGTCCCCCCTAAAGACTTACTTCTGCCATTTCTAAATTCTAAGGGTACTGTGTTCCCTTAGGAAGAGAGGTAGAAAGATCTGTTGAAAAACCTGCCTAACTGAACGTTGAAACATGGGCGGAAAGGGGAAAGGGGTTTTCTTCACCAGTTTGAGACCAAGGACTCCTAGGCGAGTCCTCACCCTTTGTAGTTGGACTTTCCCATGTCTCAAGGTTCTCTAAGTCCTCTCTTCTAACTGTTCTGGCAATGCTGGTCTAAAACTGTACAGGGTTTTCTGAAAAGGATAAGTATGAGCAGAACGCTCAGTGCAGCTCTGGTTGATTAACCCTTCTACAATGCGAGGTGTGGATCCATAGATTTTCTGTGGTTGGATCAGCTCCTCTAGTGTTGACTCATGGCTCTTTCTCGCTTGTCCTTTAGGATCAATCAGTCTCCTGACTGGAGACCATATGCTAATAGCTCTGATTTAAGATCTGGAATTGGAGAATACACCTGTTTATCACACTATTCAGTCAATTATATAAAAATATACATGCCTATGCTAAACCAAAAAACATCTTACATAAAGACCTGCTTATTGCAAAAAGAAAACAGAACATATACATTTTATACACCATTTACTAGTTTCCACTTTCCTATAAAATATACACTTTTTGTAAACACATTTTTCTTTACATACCACCTTCATGTGCTTCTCAACAATAATGTCGTTGTCTGCACTGGAATGCCTCTGACCAAACCTGGAAAGAAATTTACACAACACGCACAGACTTGCATACAACGTGCTCATGATATACATCTATAATCAGTTTGCAGTCTCTAAGAATGGGTAGAGCAGGTGCAGGGTGTTTCTACGGACTCTTTACAGTTTTTTTCTCACTTCGTTCTAGGCACTTGTCTCACAAGACTGGGTGAATCTGCCCACCTGGGTACTGAACCCGGTGTCACCAAAGCACACGCTGACAATTGTCTTTCACAGATGTTACCTGGGCCATCATTAAGAAGAGCTCTCATGGCAGAGAAAGCTTACCACCCTTTGTCCACAGACCTTCCTCATTCAGCTGGCTCCCTGCATGTCACACTCCATTCCTTGTTGTATCGCTTGTTCCTGTAGGGATGTAAGAACACAAGGAGTAACAGAAGTCACTGACGTGACCAATGTCACCAAGGCATGGTCGGTATTGGTGAAAGACTCTCAACTCTAGGCCCGTTCACTGCTTCTTGGTCAGCTGCACCTGTGCAAGGATCTCCATCCGAATCCATCAGCTCAGATCTAGACTTTCTTTTCGGCATACCTAATTCATTTGACAACAGGAAAAAATCTACAACCTACATACACCTCTAAAGACTCTTACCCACTCCTGTTCTACCCATCAAGAGAGGCATTAATGCATCACTGTCTCCTGTATCAATAGGATCGGAGGGAGTGGTCGAATTTAGATCTACCTCATGTGGTGTAAACAGCAACATATCCAGTGCAGAATCGACCACCATCTGGTTTCATCTATAAAAACAAAAACTTAAAAATATACATTAGATCATTCTTATAACTTCATCTCTGATCATAATACAGTTAGTGGTCATCTATACTTCACATGACTGAGAATACTTAATAAATAAACAAACAAATAAATAAACAAATAAACATATAAGACAAGACTTTCCTATTTCAGTTAACAGATATACCTCATAGTAATCTAATAAACATAACCTATGGGAAAAAGGTCAGCTTCAAAACCAAGGTCAACTTCAAAACCTATCTAATATGCCTGCTGCGCTCTCCAAGAAACTGGAGAATATAATTAATACCTTATTCCCCCCTTGTTTAATTGTTTATTTACCAATATGGCAAAATTCAGCATTTTTATACTGGTATTCCCTAAAAGAAAAGATAAAACAGCAGGTAATAAATTAGCCACATACTAAAACCTAAAAAGAACAAACACTGAAAATAACGTATATCTCACAACAATATACATTACTGGGAAATTGTAAAAACTTTACAATAAACAACACTGTATCCATAAAGAAAAGAAAAACCTTTCATAGTAGAAACGACTGAGACATGATGAAATGACAGCTGTGACTGGGCGACTAACTGGCAAAAAATATATGAATGGTTTAGAAATAATCGTAAAAACAGAAAAGGTGATAGAGTCACAAAATAAAAATATATTGTTCAAATAAATCGCCATTAAACACAAAACAACACAAATTATATCGCACATCCCATAAAATTTAATATTCCCTATTCCGGTATAAACAGCAAACTAAAAATGTGAAATCCTGAACTCTAAGGGTTAAACCAAACTCACGTCACTATTGGAGAGAGACACATTCCATCAAGACACATTCCATCCCTGTCTCTTTAAAAGCGAGACAGGAAGAAGAAAAAAAAAAACTCATCCTTTGTTATAACAAAGACGTAGCAGTGAACACATTCATTACCCATGTACATTGAATGCATTATACATTTTTCCTAATTCCTTTTTTACAAATGGATTTGATATATTTTGACATCAGTAGGGGTAAGTCGTTTACAATTTTTGTTTTAAATTAACTAACACAGTACAAAGATATATATATCTACCTTCCTCTATTTTATTTTATGATATAATGCTGCAGGACTTTTAAAATACCAATTAATTTTATGTGAACAGATCTATTTCCACATCATTTCTGTAAAAGTTTCACTTACTTATCTTTGACTTGCACTTATGGGATAACTGAGTAAACAAATATACTATTTATGCTTATTCAAATGTGTTAGTCATATATACCAGAGAACACCTCCCACCGGGGATGGGTGGAGAGCTTTGAACAAAGAGCCATTGCGAGGGGTGTGGCTTATGAGGTGTACTGCCATCAGTGGGTGTAGCAAGACGGCTGCCACAGGAAGTTCCAGGCACCTGACTTCCGGGTGTAGCATCCATGTTGTGACTCCCTGGGTGTACTGGGAGTGGCTGGAACTACGTAGTAAACTAGGGATACTTTTGGTGCCTGTAAATTTGCATTTCAGCATACAAAGGAGAGATATGATTAGCACCAGATATAATGACTTCTAGAGCAGAACAATGAGTTTACCGCTAGAGAAACACATTTAGTGATTCTACAAACAGCAACAGACAGTGAATGAGGTCTTTGTTCTTCATTATAAACTCACTACAGATTAATCTGAACTTCAATACATGGGTTGCAGCCTGCCATCTAGTGGTAGTCCAACGATATTACACAACTTTTTGCAATCTTTTATATTTTTTCCGTTTTTTGTAACTAGGGCGACAGCGTTCTCAGCTCCTACTAAAAAACAACATATTTATCTTTTGAACAGAGTATACAGTGCTTAATTGGATCGGCCGTTCCAATGGAGTCCTTTCTCGTCTCGTCCGCGTTTGTAACACGCTGACAGTGACTCGCGTCTAATACGCATGAGAATCCGCTAACTCCAGCACCCTTACCTCAACTAAAGTGAGTTCCTTTCCTGCCTCGTTATGAAGACCTACCTGCTCATAACAGTGGCTCACGTTTAAAACGCAGAGGAATACGCTAAATCCACTTTAAGTTAACAGAACCCTTCCCGCCTCGTTTATTATTTATCCAACATTCAATATTCAATATTTAATATTTAATATTTCATATTTCATATCTAATATTTAATATCTAACAAACAGTGGCTGTGTCCGCAACACAGGGGAATCGCTAGTTCTCATACTTCTGTTCAAAAACAAACAAGTTAAAAAAACTGAAAAATGCATGAACCCGTTAATTTCTCTCAAATCCAAACTAAAATAACACTTGTTTTTCTTTCAAATCATTACAACTCTGCTTGCTTTACGATACAAAGGCTGCAGCCCACTGACCCCCCCCTCTCTCCTCGCTCCAAAGAGCTGCGCTGTTTTACCCCCCCCCCCCTGTTTCTTAGCTAAGAGACAGCAGAGACCGAGCTGTGTAACTTGATCTCCGCTCTGCCTCAAGCAGCTGGTGGACATATAGCCCCCACCTTTTTGCTTCCTCTGAGTGTAAGAATGTAAGGATGTGCTCCCCCCTCTCGCATTCCTTGTTCTCAATAGAAAGACTGTCATGGATATCCCTGGGCTTAACCAGACCCCCCTTCTCCCTTTGTTCACAGCGAAGAAGGAAAAAACTACAGGCAATTAACTCTCCGAGAACCGAACAGAGAAATCACAAGCTTGATTAACCATACACCTATATACAGATAAAAACAGCTACTCAAGAAAACACCCCATTTCTAATTACAGACAGCCGGATACTTTACAACCTACCCCTAGCCCCTATGGGAGCTGGGTCCTTCTAGCCCACCGGCGGGTGACAGTCACACCGTTAGGTCTCCGGTGCACTACCATTCTCCGGACTAGTGACCACCCACTTTCGCCAGGCGTCTCTCGATCCACAGGTAAAACAGCACACACAATGTATATGATGGTTACCTGCGAAATGAAGGGTGATCAATCCTATCAAGCGACACCTGGATACTTGTGGAGTAGCCCCCAGACGTCCGGAAAATGGAAGCTCTGACTCACCCTTTACGGTAGTCCCTTCGTGGTCGCCAGTTGTCAAGGTCAGAATGACGATGATGATGAGACTCAAAGGATCTCTTGATATCCGGCTGCTGCTTCTAATTAAAATGTCATGGGTGCACACGAGAATGAAAAATAACTGCACAGCAAGTCAGTTACATCTATCTCCATGACCGGCTCTTAACCAAGTGTGTTCTTTATTGTTTGAAAGAAACTCTAAACTGAGCAGTAAGGGGGTGTAAACAAAAGTTTTAGTCCAATCAAGTATCGCAGGGCAGGGCTTCATGACGTAGAGAGATCTACATATTCTCCGTTGATTGGTCAGTCTAGGATCCAGGAATTTCTTTGTCCATCTGTCTTGGGTGTAAACCAGGAAATGGTGGCCATTTTACAATTACATATATATATATATCCTAATATATACTGAGGTTAAGGAAAATACACTGAATATGCAATATACATATATACATGTTAGTAAGAAACAAAAGCATTCACAAATATGTGTATTAGTTCACATCTACTGAACTATATAACTGAGTCTATGAAATGGCTGAATTAAGTATTTTTGGATACTCAATTCTTTATCCTCAACAATGAAGCAGTCAATACAACTCATTGGCTATATTAAGGGGGAGAAACATGCAGCGAAATTATATCTTATGAGGTTATAAGCAAAAAAAAATTTATTTTATTTTTCTACAAATTAATTAACTTACTATTTTGTATTTTAATTCTCAGTAGGGATCATGAAAATGGCATCATTTGATTACGGAAATAACAGATATGCAAAATGTTCCCCATCTGCAGCCCCTCGGGCCCTGCCTGCAATCAGGACAGAGTCAGACCTCACAGTGTAAGGCCGGTATATGATGAAGGCTTCACTTTAAGCTTTAGGCTATGTACCCGCGGAATTTGCCACAGAAAACCTGCAGATTTATCTGGATTTTCTAGATAAATCCGCAGTTTTTAGCAAGTACAGACACTCCCCATGTTATCCTATGGGACATGGGGAGTGCTGTGTCCATGCTGCGGTATGTGCGGCTGTGGAATATGCTGCGGATGTCCGGCAGCCACACGTAACTGCATGTCAATTATTCCTGCGGATGTCCCACCCCTCCACTATGGAGATAGAGGCCGTGGCTTCCACAGGTAAGCCGCATGAATGTCTGCAGGTTTTCCACAGATATTTTGCTGGAATCCCGCAGTAATGGATAGCTGCGGATTCCGGGGAGCTGCTGCGGGAAACCTGTTGACGTACCTGCGGATATATCCGCGGCTACAGAGTCCCGTGGGCACATAGCCTTACTGTCAGCATTTTGTTGTAATTATTTTATGAGTTTGATCGTGCAATTATCATGTATATTTAAAGCGGCATAGAGCGGCTCGGAGAAGGAGGCGGTGAAGGTGTGTAAGTGTCTGATGGGGTCACACACCTGATAGAAGGACAGACGCCCGGCCTCATAATCCAGATAGACCCCCACAACCCGCACAGGAGAACCTGATTCCAGCAGGTTATGGATATTGTTATGACTTGCAAAAAGGTTTATCACAAAAAAGATGGCCCAGGATTTCTCATTATAACCAATATCAGATATATTTCCGATCACCTTCCTCTCCAGACTTTCCCCGGCCACCCCAACCATCCACCTACTCGCCTGAGTCACATCCACCTCCCAGTAATGTCTCCCGGAGGAGAAGCTACGGGAACTTAACACCTGACAGGATGTGAACCTCTTGGGCCCATCGGGTCTGTACTGCCATGTAGAGGTATAAGAAGCAGATCTGAGGTCCTGAGATATAATAATGGTATTACTAGCCGTGTCTATATCCAATAATATGTCCGATTTCTCCATCACTGAGAACTGTCTCTTCTTAAACATGTCAAGCACATAAACAGCAAAGTTCTCCAGTCCTCTGTGTAATATCTGCAAGATTAGGCCTTCATCCACACATGGAGCATCTCTTACATCACTGATGACATCACAGCTCCCAGCACTGATGTCACCGGTGTTTACACCTTGTAGAAAGGACAATGGATCAGACATATTACATAATCCTTCAAGATTATTGATTTTCTTGGACACCTCCTTCATGTGAAGCTCCACCTGTCCGACCAGGTCAGAGACTGAAAGTGAGACCTGATCCTTCTGTCTGGAAATCTCTCCCTGGATTCTCTCTTCTAGATCATCCAGCTTCTTCCGGAGATCAGTAAACAGACCAGTGACTTTATCCGCGAGTCCGGATGATTTCTCTTCCTGTTCTGCCCCATGATCCTTCAGATTCTGGACTCTTTTTTCAGCGTCTTCTTTCTTGGACTTTAGTTTCTCTATATCAAGCCTCAGTTTCTCCTTCACGTCCTCAGAGGCCACATCCAGTAGCTCCACATCATGTCCCTTGTGGGCTCCGGCCACCCAGCAGGACACACAGATACAGGTGTTGTCTTTAGGACAGTAATATTTCAGCACCTCCTTGTGTGTGGAGCATTTTCGATCCATAAATGACACCGTAGGTTCAATTAAATTGTGTATTACCGACTTGTTATGAGCTGCGAGATGTTCCTCACACAGGGAGGTCTCACACTGCAAACACGTTCTTACAGCCAGGACAGGAGACTTTATACAGTAAGTGCAGAAGATTCTGGTCTCCTCCATCTCAGGCTGAGCAGATGAGAAACGCTCCACTATGTTCTCCAGCTTCAGGTTCTTCTCCAGGGCCGGACGCTCCGGATATTGTGCTCTGCAGTCAGGACAGGAATACACTCCAGCCGCCTCCTGTGCATCCAGCGCACTCACAATACACGAGCGGCAGAAGAAGTGTCCACATCTCAGGGATACGGGATCTGTATAGAGGCTCAGGCAGATGGAGCAGTCCAGCTCGTCCCTCAGCTCAACAGACGCCATTGTAGAGTGAAAGACCGGGAGCCCAAAGCTAAAAAGTCTCTTCACACAGGAAGGGGGGAGGGTGAAATTAACCCCTACACTTCTGAAAGTGATAGTCACACTATGTATATCAGTGCTCCCCAACTCCAGTCCTCAGGAGCCACCAACAGGGCAGGTTGTCAGGATTTCCTTAGCATTGCACAGGTGTAGGAATCATCACCTGTGTGAGGGATTAAGGTATCCATGTGCAATACTAAGGAAATCCTGAAAACCTGCCCTGCTGGTGGCTCCTGAGGACTGGAGTTGGGGACACTGATGTATATAATAGAGTGTCTCAGATTCTGCAGAACCTCTGCTGCGGCGGCTACGATTTCTAGTATATATAATAAGATCTCTGCAACATCAAAGTGTACTGCAATAAATTAGACCAGTATTGGACCTGAAGGTAACTGGGTCCATAGTCACTGTAAACAATGTTTGTGTTTCTCTTCACTTTCACCCCTATAATACTTCATTTCTTACCCCCACCCGGTCAATAAACCCAGTAATGGCCTGATCATCTCTCCCTCCATCCTCCCCACCCACCTCACCTCCTCCTCAGATCTGTTCCTCCACATTAAACCCTGGTCTCCAGACACACACGACCACCTCATGGCCTCTCCTGCTCCCACCTACTAACACTCTCTCTGCTTCTCCTCACTGCTGGTGATACCTCTCGAAATCCTGGCCCTCCTCATCACATCCCCATAGTCATTTCTAACCCCCATTCATGATCTATCACAAACGTTCGCAACTTATGTAATCTTATAGCCATTCGCCCAGTCCCCATTCACCCGGCCCCCGCTCTTCCAGTCCCACTAACAGGAGCTCTATGGAACGCTCGCTCTGTCTACAATAAACTTTCCTACATCCATGACCTTTTCATCACTAAAACTTTCCTTCCTGCCTCTCCTGCTGCACTTTCTTATGGTGGTCTCCATCTGGCTCACCCCCTCTGACACAGCCTCTCCTGCTGCACTTTCTTATGGTGGTCTCCATCTGTCTCACCCACTCTGACACAGCCTCTCCTGCTGCACTTTCTTATGGTTGTCTCCATCTGGCTTCCCCCCTCTGGCACAGCCTCTCCTGATGCACTTTCTTATGGTGGTCTCCATCTGGCTCCCCCCCTCTGACACAGCCTCTCCTGCTGCACTTTCTTATGGTGGTCTCTATCTGTCTCACCCTCTCTGACACAGCCTCTCCTGCTGCACTTTCTTATGGTGGTCTCCATCTGGCTCACCCCCTCTGACACAGCCTCTCCTGCTGCACTTTCTTATGGTGGTCTCCATCTGTCTCACCCCCTCTGACACAGCCTCTCCTGCTGCACTTTCTTATGGTGGTCTCCATCTGTCTCACCCACTCTGACACAGCCTCTCCTGCTGCACTTTCTTATGGTTGTCTCCATCTGGCTTCCCCCCTCTGGCACAGCCTCTCCTGATGCACTTTCTTATGGTGGTCTCCATCTGGCTCCCCCCCTCTGACACAGCCTCTCCTGCTGCACTTTCTTATGGTGGTCTCCATCTGGGCCCCCCCCCTCTGACACAGCCTCTCCTGCTGCACTTTCTTATGGTGGTCTCCATCTGACTCACCCCTCTGACACAGCCTCTCCTGCTGCACTTTCTTATGGTGGTCTCCATCTGACTCACCCCCTCTGACACAGCCTCTCCTGCTGCACTTTCTTATGGTGGTCTCCATCTGGCTCACCCCCTCTGACACAGCCTCTCCTGCTGCCCTTTCTTATGGTGGTCTCCATCTGGCTCACCCCCTCTGACACAGCCTCTCCTGCTGCACTTTCTTATGGTGGTCTCCATCTGACTCACCCCTCTGACACAGCCTCTCCTGCTGCACTTTCTTATGGTGGTCTCCATCTGACTCACCCCCTCTGACACAGCCTCTCCTGCTGCACTTTCTTATGGTGGTCTCCATCTGGCTCACCCCCTCTGCACAGCCTCTCCTGGTGCACTTTCCTATGGTGGTCTCCATCTGTCTCACACCCTCTGACACAGCCTCTCCTGCTGCACTTTCTTATGGTGGTCTCCATCTGGCTCACCCCCTCTGACACAGCATCTCTGGCTGCACTTTCTTATGGTGGTCTCCATCTGGCTCACACCATCCACCCCGGTATCAAGCACGGTGAAGGAGTTGGTTTTCTCCTTCTCCTGTCTGATAACTGCTCCTTCACCCCAATTCCAGAATAGTCTAAGTAGTGACTTAGGCCGGTTTCACACATCCGGCTTTTCGCCGGTTTGCCGGATATGGCGCACGCCAGTACACTGTATACAGTACAATGGCAGTGCCGCAACTTTCGGGTCACATGCTCCAGTTACATGACAGCATGTGACCGGCACTTGTCGCGCTGACATTGTACTGTATACAGTGTACTGGTGTGCGCCGGAACCAGCAAACCGGCGAAAAGCCAGATGTGTGAAACCGGCCTTAAAGAGAACCTGTCACCAGATTTTTCCTTATTAAACCAAAAATATCACCTTCTGCAGCTCTTGGGCTGCGTTCTATGAAGGTGCTCCTTGTTGCTGGCCCCCTTTTCAGACCTCCAAAACAACTTTATAAAATATTACCTTTTCGTATGGAAATTAGTTTGGTTGGCCAGATGGGCGGGCTCTATTTTGCCTTCTGTCCACCCTCCTGCGCTGATCGGCGTCCTCTTTTCTAGATTGACGTGATGACGCCTCCGTCATCATCCTCATCGCATTTTCAAATCTTGAGCCTCTGCAGTTAGGTCGGCTCGCGGAGGCGCAGTTCGCTCTGCTATATCGCGGGCAGAGCAGAAAACATAGCTGCCCGCGGTTGCACCGGTGAGCTACATGCGAAGGCGCGAGATTATGGGCGGCGCTGTGCATGACCTCACCAGCGCCATCCTCGTACCCATCCGTAATCTCGCGCCTGTGCATTTAAAAAAGGGGGGTTGTGTGTACAAAAAGGGGGCCAGCAACAAGGAGCCCTTTCATAGAATGCAGCCCAGGAGCTGCAGAAGGGGATATTTTTGGTTTAATAAGGAAAAATCTGGTGACCGGTTCCCTTTAAGAATTTTACATGAAAACTTTTGGGATATAAAGAAGATCATTCAGCAGGCTCTTCTGCATCCACAAGTCCAACCATTCTGGCACACCAGCTCCAAGGTTCACACCAATGAGGCCAAGGACTTAAAGGAAACCTGTCAGGTGCAATATGCAACCAGAACCACGAGCAGTCCTCTTAGCATGTTAGAACACCCATAGGGGCTATTCAATGCCCATTCAATGCATTTTGTGGTGACTAAAAGGTCACCACAAAATGCATCAAAAAAAACATTAAACTGCAGCGTGTGCATGAGGCCCAACAAGGCTGTTCATCTGTAATCATGAGATGGACAAGGTGCAGGGGTTGCGCAATGCTGATTATCTTTACAGAGATCACACCTGGAAAACCCAAAGGTCCTTTAGTGTAAGCTACTCATTGACATAAGCACAGTGACAACGTGGTAAAGTGATGAAGGATTCAATACATTTATTGGGAAAAAAATACATTTTTTTTAATTCTCTGTAACGTTCAAGGAAATGGCAACTTCTGATTACAAAAATAACAAACATGCAAAACCTTCCCTGTCTGCAGCCCCTCGGGCCCTGCCTGCGATCAGGACAGTGTTAGACCTCACTGTGTAAGGCCGGGATTTTTTGTCATTATTTTATGATTTTGATGATGCAATTATCATATATATGTAAAGCAGCATAGAGCGGCTCGGAGAAGGAGGCGGTGAAGGTGTGTAAGAGTCTGATGGGGTCACACACCTTATAGAAGGACAGACGCCCGGCCTCATAATCCAGATAGACCCCCACAACCCGCACAGGAGAATCTGATACCAGCAGTTTATGGATATTGTTATGACTTGCAAAAAGGTTTTTCGAAAAAATGATGGCCCAGGATATCTCATTATAGCCAATACGAGATAATTTTTCGTTGCCCTTCCTCTCCAGACTTCCCCCAGCCATCCCTATCATCCACCTACTCGCCTGAGTCACATCCACCTCCCAATAATGTCTCCCGGAGGAGAAGCTGCGGGAACTTAACACCTGACAGGATCTGAACCTCTTGGGCCCATCGGGTCTGTACTGCCATACAGAGGTATGAGAAGCAGATCTGAGGTCCTTAGATATAATAATGTTATTCTGAGCCGTGTCTATATCCAGTAATATGTCAGATTTCTCCATCTCTGGGAACTGTCTCTTCATCTTCACCTCAATCACATTATTGGCAAAGTTCTCCAGTCCTCTGTGTAATATCTGCAAGATTAGGCCTTCATCCACACATGGAGCATCTCTTACATCACTGATGACATCACAGCTCCCAGCACTGATGTCACCAGTGTTTACATCTCGTAGAAAGGACAATGGATCAGAAATATTACATAATCCTTCCAGACTATTGATTTTCTTGGACACCTCCTTCATGTGAAGCTCCACCTGTCCGACCAGGTCAGAGACTGAGAGTGAGACCTGATCCTTCTGCCTGGAAATCTCTCCCTGGATTCTCTCTTCTAGATCATCCAGCGTCTTCCGGAGATCAGTAAACAGACCAGTGACTCTATCCGCGAGTCCAGATGATTTCTTTTCCTGTTCTGCCCCATGATCCTTCAGATTCTGGATTCTTTTTTCAGCTTCTTCTGTCTTGGACTTTAGTTTCTCTATAACCGACCTCATTTTCTCCTTCATGTCCTCAGAGGCTACATCCAGTGGCTCCACATCATGTCCCTTGTGGGCTCCGGCCACCCAACAGGTGACACAGATACAGGAGTTGTCTCTAGGGCAGTAGTATTTCAGGATCTCCTTGTGTGTGGAGCATTTTCGATCCATAAATGACACTGTAGGTTCAGTTAGATTGTGATTCACAGACTTGTTATGGGCTGCGAGATGCTCCTCACACAGGGAGGTCTCACACTGCAGACAGGATTTCACAGCCGGGACAGGAGACTTTGTACAGAAAGTGCAGAAGATTCCGGTCTCCTCCATCTCAGGCTGAGCAGATGAGAAACGCTCCACTATGTTTCTCAGCTTCCGGTTCTTCTCCAGGGCCGGATGCTCCGGATATTGTGCTCTGCAGTCAGGACAGGAATACACTCCAGCCGCCTCCTGTGCATCCAGCGCACTCACAATACACGAGCGGCAGAAGAAGTGTCCACATCTCAGGGATACGGGGTCTGTATAGAGGCTCAGGCAGATGGAGCAGTCCAGCTCGTCCCTCAGCTCAGCAGACGCCATTGTAGTGGGAAAGAGCAGAAAATGAAAGTGAAAGTGAAAACCTTTCTTCACACAGGAAGGGCGGAGGGTCTCTGAGGTAGAATTAACCCCTGCACTTCTGGAAGTGATAGTCACACTATGTATACAGTAGAGGGTCTCAGATTCTGCAGAACCTCACATTGCAGAACCTCTGCTGCTGCGGCTACGATTTGTAGTATAAATAATAAGATGTCTGCATTAGAGATGAGCAAACCTTAGGCTCGAGGTTCAGAATCCGAGCTTTAAAAACAAAATGCGCTTGGTTATGAGTGATGCACAGACGCTTGCCGTGTTTCATCGGCTCATATTTGTGGTTTAAATACGCGTGATCAGATGCAGTGTACACACACAAACCCCAAAAAATAAAAACATCGCCCACCCTGCCCCAGAAGTGTTTTGCTTATGGGCCATTGGCAGAACACTTCCGGGACAGAGTGGACGAGGTTTATAATTTTTTTTATTTTGGGAGCTTTTGTGTGCACACTACAACTGATCACGCTGATTTAACCACAAATATGAGCCGATCAAACACTGCACGCGGCTCGCACAGGGCTGTGTGTAGCGCCCCTGAACACCTCAGGGTGCTACAAGATTCTGCATCCCCACCAGGATCCAGGGCCTACCCCCTTAGGGACCCAGAACCCCACTGCCAATAACACCAAGAACCCAGGTAATCCCAGTTTACCCCAACAAATCCCCCATAGAATGGTACCCAGCTAGGGTGAGACCAATGACTGGCCGCCTGTAGGTGGAGCCACTCCAGTTCACTAGTTGACCAGGTGGGAGGGGCAGACTGTGGAGAATAGTCAGAAGTCAATCTAAGTCGAGTAAAGGTGGAGGGTGCAACTGAGGAGCATCCTGACACCGGTTAACGGTGACCTGGTAACCAGGAGAGGTGGTTGCTGGTGGAGTATGGTGGAGTACTCCCAGAACTACGCACATACGGGGTACAGGACCTAGGACACAAAAGAGCTTCAAGCCGACCTGTTAACACCTGCACAGCAAAGGGGACCATCAAGGACCTTGCTGACCCTAAAGAATCCGAAGACTCAGTAGCAAAGGGAGAACCAGGGACAGAACCAGAGACTCCAACACCACAGGGTTCATGCTACCGTCAGGCGGAAGAGGTGGACAAACCACAGACCGGGGACCCCCAGTGTTCTTTACCACGGGGACCCACTTACCAAAGACTGGTGCAGGGGAAGAAGGTAACAGAGAACCAGACTGGCACTGGGACGAAGGGGACCTGAAGGCGAAACCAGTCGGCCTCGGGCAACCAGTTAACATCTAAAGTGAAGCACATTGGCGCTGAAGCGCAGGGCGACGGTGTCGGCAATAAGAGGCTGAGTCAGCTCTTGCGGGTCCAGGTATTTTTTCCTAACAGTTCAAGTGCTGCCCTCAGGGTACTGGTCTCTGCCGTTATGGGCCCCAGCTTATCCTGGATAATTCGAAAGTCACCGCCAGTGTTCCCTCTGTGTGTCCTTTCTGGTTGGGGTCCCTCCAATCCCGTGGATGGAATGTGGAACGGGCTGCGGGTGTTTCCTGCACTCGCCGCAGACCCTGGAATCCCCGGTAGCTGTGAAGAACTCGGACTGAGCTGCCTGCTTCAAGCCGCGGGTCCTGTACTGCTCCCAGAAGTGTGAAGGTAGAGAGAATATGCCTGGACCGAAGTCCCGACTGTGCTCCTCACCCCAAGCTGTGCCCAGGGCTAACTGACCATATGTGAAGATGCTCCTTCCTTTTCCCCAAATTGTGCCCGCCCCCCAGGTGGTTGTCCTAATGACTGGAAAAGTCCCATGCTTCGTGATGGCCACCCCCCTATCTACCCCAGGCCAACCGCCCCTTGGTAGGAAAGCACCTGTGTGTGGTTGTGAATGTAAGAATCACCAACAGTTAACCTCTTCCTTACCCGGGATGAGTACCGCACGTTAAGTGAGGTGCAGTACCCTGTGGCAGCTTAAGCCTCAGGGGCTCCAAACTAAGGTGTTATTGGTTCTGTGTCTAGTCAATGTTGACATCAGGTCGTAAAGAAATTTCAGCGGTTGGATCTCATTGATCGTCTCCTGAGATTGACAAAAACATCATGAGTATATTATTAGAAGTAAAGTATACAAGAAAGTGACTATAATACATAATCGGTTTCGCTCTGATAAAACCAGGACAAAGCCCCCACCACCCATTGTGATATGAACAGTAAAATTCCGTTAATTCAGGATCTCGTAAATCAAAAAGGTCCATGGAGCCTCTGTTAGGAGTCTCGACACGGAAAATAGCCAGATATCCCTCCGGGAAGGACCTAGCCAAGGAGTAGCTCTTTTTAGGAGACCACCATAACCACCATATTAAGTGGCCCTTTTAGTCACTATCCAGCTCTTGACGCGTTTAAAGATATGACAAGGGAAATACCAAGGCCAGGTATCCATCCACAGACAGCTGTTTCGGGTATTGCCCCTCATCAGTGTGGAGTAGGATTCTGGCTAGGTGGGAGCAATGTCTAGTAGACCAGGGCAATACCCCGAAACAGCTGTCTGTGGATGGATACCTGGCCTTGGTATTTCCCTTGTCATATCTTAAGACTTGTCAAGAGCTGGATATTGACTAAAAGGGCCACTTAATATGGTGATTATGGTGGTTTCCTAAAAAGAGCCACTCCTTGGCTAGATCCTTCCCGGAGGGATATCTGGCTATTTTCCATGTCGAGACTCCTAACACAGGCTCCACTGACCTTTTTGATTTGCATACTTCCCAGGGGGCAATGCACCTAGGATTTCACTGTGTTGAGCACCTTTGCTGGCTGCCGGCAGTGTTTTCTCTGGCTGGTCTCCCCGAGATCAGTGATTGTTTTGTCTATTCAGGATCTCGAAGTGTGGCGCCCCAGCGGTCTGGTTGCCACAGCAGTGTTGCCCTCCTCAAAAGGATTAATGCTGAGCCTGGAGGTAGCTGGGGAAATCCATTGGCCAGTAAGTACCATCGTCCAACACAGTTTCTCCCCCGGGCCAACAGAGACCTTGTAAAACTGTAAAGGGGAAAAAAGCGCAATAGGGTCTTACCCGGTATGAGGGTGGACAAACAAGACAAAGAAGCACTCACCTGGTGAGGTTGTGCCAGTCACAACCCCTTATGATAGCCTGTGAGTGCCTGGTGGTTTAGCTGCAGCCCCGGGAGAGGAATTTTGTATCACACAGGTAGAAGAAAAGACCGGGTTTATGCCGCGCTAAAAACCACTGATGCGTGTAAATTAAAAGATTTCCTTTTTATTGGATAGTTCCTACGCGTTTCAGAGACATCCGTCTCCTTCCTCAGGAAAAGAAATCAACTAATTTCTAACTAATTTGAATTCTTTTCCTGAGGAAGGAGACGGATGTCTCTGAAACGCGTAGGAACTATCCAATAAAAAGGAAATCTTTTAATTTACACGCATCAGTGGTTTTTAGCGCGGCATAAACCCGGTCTTTTCTTCTACCCGGGCCAACAGAGGGAGCTCTAAACCTGGAGTTCCAGGGAGATTCCTTAAGCTCTGACCTGGGGGAGGAGTTAGTTAGTCTGTGAGGAGAGTTCAGTGAGGAAAGAACTCGAGTAGTGTGGTGTGTGAGCTGGGAGCTGAGCCGGATTGTTCAGCCCAGGAAAAACACAGGCCACCGCGAGGCAAAGAGGAGAAGGACATCGGGGAGTGGAGCGCAGCCAGCTCACCCCAACGTCAAACGTGAAAAACCAAATACCGGAGTTTGGGGCCACTCGAGTACTCGAATACCGGTGGTCGTATCCGGAGGACGAGAGGACTGCAGGTCTCTGTCCACCCCACACCCGGAGGCGCAGCTGCAAAGCCAGGGCTAGGAGCCCAGATAGAAAGAACGGCACCTTTGACAGTTCACGCAGCCCGCCATACGGGGGAGGTAATAAATTACCTCAGAGAACGACAGAACAGGTCACAGCATTGCTGAAGCAGCGGCACCCTACCTACACAGACAGAGAGTAGGGAGCAGGCCTCATTACTCACCTGGCCAGTGTGAGTCCCCTGTCTGCTTCCAGGCTACCGGATCGCCATTACCACCTGTAACAGACTCCCTGGAGGTCACCGACTGAGGACAAGTAAAGGAGAAGGTAAAAGAAATCATTGTCTGTGTCCGTTCCTTTCCACTGCCCTGTCGGCCCTGCACCTCATCAACATCCACCATAGACTTTCCAAACGGTTACCCCGGGGTACCCGCTCTACCTGTGGGGAGCAAGAAACACCTCAGCTGCCACAACATCAGCCCCGGGGGTCCCTTCCAGCAGCTGCGGCCCCATAGCCACAAGATTCCACAGGTGGTGTCACAAATTGTAATAAACTGCAACTCCCATCATCATCTCCCCCATCAGCCACATTAATTGACTCCGCCAGGGTCATGGAGTCGGGCCCCGCCACCGCTGACTACCCCGGACTAGTCCGGCCCGAAATAGAGTCACCTAAGGCCCTGGGGCAGCGGGCGAGTCAGTAGTCTGATTGGGTAATCACACAAAAATTATATAAAACGCATCCGTTTTTTTGTTTTTTTTTAAAGTTTGATCAAAAATGTGCTCAGGTTTTCTGCACACAGCTTCTATACAAACCTATAAATCTCCATGGTAACAGACTACAGACGCTGTGTAGTCAGATCCCGCTCTTCTTTCCATGTCTCTATTCTTTCTAACCTTGTGATTGATCTGTATAACTGCGGGATCAAACTGCACAGGGTTTGTCATCTGTTACCACGGATCAAACATCACAATTTTTCAGTTTTATAGCCACATTCCAAATCCCATTATTATTATTTTTCCTGTCACAATAGTCGTATCAGGACTTTTTACAATAGGACCATTTTACCATATAATGGATGCAATAACGTTCACTATTTTTTCGAGAGGGTTTAGGCTTGAAATAAAGCAGCAATTCCACCATTTTGCAACGTAGAAAATTGTTTTTTGTTTTTATTTTATGTCAGCTTATTACAAGACGCAGAATATTTACATTATTTTGGAGGTTTGTGAGGTTTTTTATGTGGGACAACTTGTAGTGTTCTTTGGTACAATTTGGGGCATATATGACATTTTGATCACTTTTATTCAGGGTTTTGTTTTTTTTAAGAAGCAAATTAAACAAAAGAACCATCAATATTTCTATCATTTTTTTTCTTTTCTAATGGTATTAATCTGCTTCTTTTGTCATATGGGCTTTTATGGCAAAACCAATAATATTTGTTAATGGAATCAGCACAGAATGATTAATAGAAAAAGAAAAGGATATCTAAAAATAAAAGAAGACCCAAAGACTGGTCAAAAGTGACCAGTTTTTTTTTTCGTTTTATCTTATTTTATTCCCACTGCTCCCCTTAGTATTAATTAGTATTGTTGAAGTAAGAAGAGGCTGCTCACACTGCTTTCCACCCTATCTGATGTAATGCTGAATGTACAAAGGGTTTTGAGATACGAAGAGGCTGTTCACAGTTCTGTCCACCCTGTCTATCTGATCTAATGCTGAAGATACCAGGGGTTTTGGAGGTAAGAAGAGGCTGCTCACACTTCTGTCCACCCTGTCTATCTGATCTAATCCTGAAGATACCAGGGGTTTTGAGGTAAGAAGAGACTGCACACACTTCTGTCCACCCTGTCTATCTGATCTAATGCTGAAGATACCAGGGGTTTTGAGGTAAGAAGAGGCTGCTCACTCTTCTGTCCACCCTGTCTATCTGATCTAATGCTGAAGATACCAGGGGTTTTGAGATAAGAAGAGGCTGCTCACTCTTCTGTCCACCCTGTCTATCTGATCTAATACTGAAGATACCAGGGGTTTTGAGGTAAGAAGAGGCTGCTCACAGTGCTGCCCACCCTGTCTATCTGATCTAATTCTGAAGATAACAAGGGGTGTTGAGGTAAGAAGAGGCTGCTCAAACTTCTGTCTACACGATCGAATGCTCCAGGAATGTTGCGGTAAGAAGAGGCTGCTCACACTTCTGTCTACTCGATCTAATGCTAAAGATACCAGGGGTGTTGAGGTAAGAAGAGACTGCTCACACTTCTGTCTAACATGTCTATTTGATCTAATACTAAAGATATCAGATGTGTTGAGCTAAGAAGCGGCTGCACAAACTTCTGTTTACCGGTCACTATTGCTGATCAGGAGCAGGTGGAAAGTTACAAATATTTGGGGATTTGAATGGACAGCAAACTAGAGACACCACCCAGAGAGTTCCTGCAATGTATGCAAATCCGTCTGATCCAGTCCAATGGGTGTCATTGCAGTGGCTACTGTCCCTCCTCTCCGCTGGTAATTGCCGTCCTGATTTGACTGATGTGGATGATGCGTCCTACATCATCCACATTACAGAACAAAATGTCGTGCTTTTCAAGGGACATCGTTGCATTTTGCGCAGGCGCACTTCACTTCGGAAGGTTCCACTGAGCAGAAGCCGGAGATATGTGTGCCGAAGCATGCGCAGTTAGGTTTCACACTCCACCCACAGCAGAACAGCATAGTGCGCCTGTGCGATCCGGTGCTGTCCCTGCGCAGGCGCAAGATTTTATTCACCAATGTGGATAACATAGGACACATCATTCACATTCATCATCTCCAGAAACTGTACAAGGATATCAGTATAATTGTATTACAAGCCACGTGGAGAAGAAAGTAACAATCCAATATTACAAGACAGATGATGATCTGGTAACATCAGGATAAGCCCCTTCCCCACCCATAGTAATGAATATGTACTGCCCCATGCTCGGCGATAGCCAAGTCGCTCGGGTCCGGACTCGCCAGGAGGTGGCTTGAGCGTCTCCAGACCCGGGGATCGGGGGGACTGGCGCTTTAAGGGGACGTAGGTGTATGGCCGGAGCCGTGTTTGAGTTCGTGACGCCACCCACGGGTTGTGGTGAAGGTGGGCACCACCGCTGCGGTTACAGGGCACCCGGGGGAGATGTTGCTCAGCAAGATGTTAACCCCTGCGTGGGTAGGGATGGTGGCCCCGGGACCCGTTGGGGTGTTTTTTGGGCGGTGCAGGGTGACATGCGGCCGGAGGGCACTGTTGTACTCACGATTAGTAACACACATAAGTCTCTGGTAAATCAAGATGATGCTGGTCGGGACCCGCAGCCGGCTGCAGTCTGGTCCCCCACCCGGTTGGTGGTCTCTGCCTTTCTCCTGCACCGTGTTGTGTATTGGTGGGCTGCCTGCGCTTCAGTGTCAGGAGTCCGCTCCCCGGCTTTGTGGAAGTCGGCAAAGCCCGTTGCCCGCAGATGCTGGCCCGTGGGATCTCTCTGCCTGTGCGGTGGCTTTCTATCCCCCTCCTTGGGCTGTTGTCTTCTTTCGGGACTTTGGGTGGGAAAGGACCTAAAGTCCTAGCCTCAGTCAGTTAATTAGCTAGTCCCCAGTAGCTTCAGGACCTAGCTTCAGGGTCTGAGTACCCCCCTTTGTGCTCCGATTTCCAGTCGGTTCCCCGGGTTGGTACCGGCGGGCCACTACCCTGTCCCGGTCCACCACAGTTCCACAAAGCCGTCTTCCCGGCTGCTGCAGGCTGACGCCACCGTATGCCTCCTGGCCAGAGATACCAGGGCTCCTACCACGGCACCTGTCAGACTGTTGCAGACCTGAGCACAGGCCTGCCTCTCGACTTGAACTCTACAGTTTATCTGACTTGTTTCTCCTGCCTCAGGCCATGTGAACTCCTCGGTGGGCGTGTCCAACCACCTCGGCACGCCCCCTGGTGTGTCCATCAAGCCCTGAGGGAGGCACATTTCTTAAACGTTGCAATAATAAAACATTTTTATTAACCGGGAACGGGACGGGACCGGGTCCTTTCATTTGCCCACCCAAGCAAACCTACACCTTGATGCTGCCTCTAAAAAGAGGTCAGCACCCCTTTTCCCTCAGTCCAGGAAACGGGTTCAGGTCCGGGTGTTGCCCAAACGGGCCGGGTAATAAGTTCCTTACCCGGCAGTCTCTCAGAGGCCCCACGTCAAAGGGACCCCTGACCCGGAGGGTCGTCACCGGTTTCCTTGGTGACAAGACCTCGGCCGACTCCACTGCAGGCCCTTCCTCCAACCAGCCTCTCTGGAGACTGTAGGGATGAAAAGGTGGTCCAAGGGCTATGTACAAGTCTGTCTTGCTAAATTCTACTAAAAAGGGGGCTGAAAGCCCGTACTTACGAAGCGCTCACTGATATCCTAATCAGGCACGAATACTAATATTCTTTATAGCAAGATACTATTTATTTTAATAGCACATGAATATAATCAATGGTACATAGGCATTTAGAATCTTATAGTCATAGAAACTTATACAATAACAGAAATATGCATCAACATTACCGTTATGTTGTAGCAATCCTTTCACATCGGAGGGAACTCGAGTTAATGAAGGAATCAACATGGCATGGCATCACAGGAACAGTGCGTACGTACACTTCAATGTCCTGGAAGGTATTTCCCTACCTTAAGCGAGTTCGGTGTATATTTTATAGGAAAATATTGTAGGTTGTGTCTAAATGGTCGTCAGCATGTGACAGCTGAGTCATGTTCATGTAACTTGACCACAAACTGCTGGAGGCACCGTTTGCTTCCTGCACATTTACTTGTACATCCTGCCAGTGGTCAACTGACCAACTGTGGTCGGCCATAGTGTTAGCGAAATATTGCAATGAGCCGTAAATTTCATATGCAAGCTTCCTTCAAGCTGTCTTTAGCTAACCACAAGTTTCCTGTAAGTGGAACTGTAAATGTTACTTCCTTTATCTTCAACTGCTTCAAGACATGTATTCCTTGGTAATCATGAAATATTATCCAAAGGACATCTTCTTTGATACTGAATTATTGATGGATCAAATAATATCTGGGATCACTCCTATCTTTTGATCATGATCCCTATCTAATAGTCATTCAAACTTCAGTCATATCACATTGGTATCACAATCGGTCCTTGATCCCAGGGATTATTTTCCATCATCAGTATTCCACTAGAAGAAGATCACTCGGAATATACCATACCATGACCAAGAAATATTGTTTGCCACAAATTTTGTTTTCTTGGTTTGTTTAGATAAACGTTGAATCACAAATATAATCACTTTCACTACTTTTGTACAGTATATTAAAACTAAAAGCAATATTATCTGACAAGCTCCCTTGAATATCATGTGTTTTGGCATTTGCTCGATATTCAAAGGAATCATTACACATTACATTTCCCGATATGTTACTAGAAGTTTCACTAGTCCGATTTATGAACATATTGGCATAAGGCCATAACATATCATGAATTGTCTTTTCCACTAAGCTGGGTTTAAAAGCATCTACAGTATTTATAGCTGTCCCAAAACTTATTTTTATATTCCCCATAGGGATGAATCCCAGGTTAGTCAGTCCAGTCTTATTTCTTGGTACCCAAATTCTTCCCTTGAAAGCCAGATATTGCAAATTGGTGACTGTTGCATTCAAATTGCCTTGCCACCATGGAAGATTGATCCATCCCACTATGGAAATGGGTACTGTAGTATTCTATAGACGAACAGTTCGAGTGTCTTTATCAGCAAGATGATCAGAACAACTTTTCTACTTTAAGATTTCCTCCATCGATACCGGGACATCCAGATAAGGGATACTGGTGGCTGTAACCGGAGAATGTGTACAGATCCAGCAATCTGTGTGTTGAAAATGTGATGGTGCATCAGAAATTCATTCGCCATAGGTTCCTCCTGATGTAGACTTGTCCATCCAACGACCAGAGAGGCAAACATCAAACACAGGAATTTCTCCATCTCATCACTATCGAGCTCTTCCCAGTAGCCGATACCATGGATTTCGCTTATTTACAACACCATCTGCAAATAAAGATACAGTATTATTCTCGTAAATAACATTTTTCTTGTGGGACATATTCCCACTTTTCCACTCCTGGTCTCATTATCAGGAGAGTACGATCTTTTCTGACCGCTATTACCGCTGTCTCTGAGGGCGGTCCTTGGAGGTTTTGAATCCATATTTTTGCTCCTACATTTGTAATATTAGAGGATCCAAAACCTTTAGTACCCCGTATTGTTAATTCTGCTGGGGCAGTTCCTTCTCTTATTTCAGACAAGTTTATTGGAATTATTAACATCTGAGCCACCTTCTGGTGTTTCATCAATATCAAAGGTTCATTTCCCAAATTTAGCATCAGTACCTTGATTTCTCCCTGATAATCTGCATCTATTACCCCTCCCACCACTATGGCTCCTTTTAACACTAAACTAGAACAAGTGGCTATTTGACCATAATGATCCTTTGGTATATGGCAACCCAATCCTGTTGAAATTGGTTTTACCTTACCTGGGGGTACCACGACAGTTTCCAATGTACTGAGGTCTAAACCTGCTGAATAATGCGTGGCTCTTTCTGGTGTGCCCAAACAGCTGTACCTTGCCTTGTCAACTGCTGGACTGATTTGTCTGATGGCTGCTGCTTTATCTGCTTCTGAATTAAACAAACGTTCAAGTGAGTTAGTAGGGACATGAGCATCGACATGAAATACAGTGGTCTTGGTAGATTGAATAATCCCTTCAATCTCTTGCCACACTTCCCTGACCATCTCAAACACATTTTGCTGTTCCTCTCCCCATTGGAACTCATATTTTTTACTCGTTACTTTGTACAAATGAGCCAACATTTGTCCCAAATGAGGGATATGTTGTCTCCAAAAATCAAACAATCCAATATAAGACTGAGTCTCCTGTTTGGATTTAGGGACCGGAAAATTAATAATTTTCTGTCTGGCATTGGGCAAGATCTCTCTGTGCCCCTTGTTCCACTGAATCCCTAGAAATGTTACCACCTGAGACGGTCCTTGAACCTTGGCATCACTGATTTCCCATCCTTTACTCCACATATGAGCAACCAGTTTTGTCAATTGATCTTTCACACTTTGCTCATCTTGTCCTTGTATCATTATATCATTGATATAATGTGAGATCTGCATTTCCTTATGACAAGACATAACCCCAAAGGAGAATTTTCCTTCGGTTAGATTAAGAGTCATCCATTTTAGGATATCAATTCCCAAAATATATTCTGGTATAGGTACTACCAGTACCGTATACTGCTTGATAGGTAAATTACCTATCTTCAAAGCTACCTGTGTCTGAACCCTGGTGATCACTTGACCACCTAGTCCAGCAATTTTTACTCGAGGTCCTTTTATTTTTTCTGGGTTTCCATGAATTAAAGTAGCCTCCGCCCCCGTGTCAATCAAAGCTGGGACTCTTTGAATATTTCCCCCTTTCCAATGTATGCTAAGATTGATGTAGGGACAATCGTCCCTGTTTATCAATAGGGGGGCTTGGCTGGCTACCTATGGTAAATCACTTCCTTCTGAACTTTCATTTACACAGACTTCAGTCTGTGCATTAGCCCTTCCTTCCGTGACCTTTGTGGCCACGGCTGCAGCCAGTTCTTCCAATGGATAAACTGACTGAAAATCTTCCCAAGACACTTTCTTTGGGGGGTTTTCCCCTTTTCCTTCTGATTTCTTTACCTTGGGGGTTTTTGAACCCCCTTCCACATTTGTAGTGGTCACTTTCTTTGCAGATAGAACTTTCTGTTTGTACAACTTCCATAATTCTCCTGTCTCCTTTCCATCAATCCTTTCCTTATTGATCCCGGCTTTAAGCAAAGCCTGGAACATGTCTTTTCGAGGCACCCATGGGGCCTCCCCTACTGATTTCTCTTTCCAATCAGGATTGTTTGGCTTACTGTTACCAACATGGCCTCCAGGGGACGATTTATCCCACTGTCCCATATCCTGTAACTCCTTCATCCTCCCTAGAACTACACCGATTGATTCTCCAGTCAGCGCTACAGTTAAGGTTAAAATAACTGTTTTATATGCTGGAGGAGCATGTTTAACCAGCCTATTACTTATGCTGGCTGTCAATGGGTACTGGAGATAATCATCATCCAGTCCCAAAAGAGGAAGAGCATTCCTCATTGCTTCTTCCTTCAGCCTTTCCATACCATCTTTTAAGGTATACCAAGGTTTATCATTGATAGGAAAGTCTGCTTCTGATGGATATTTGTCCAGAAAAGCATGGGCTAAGATCATGATTAAGTTTTGAGTACCATGCTCATTATGATCAACAAAATAATTTTTTATTGATCTCTGAATTACTGGGTCACGAGACATGGTGACAAATTTTGCCACGTCTCCGGCATCAAAGTGCACTTCACCTCCTCCGAGATCGTGCACTCTGACCAACCAGGGAATTTCTCCTTCTCCTGGTTTTTGTCTAAACTGTGTTAAAATGCTATCAACTTCTCCCTGAGAGTAATCTTCAATGGTTACTCGATTTTTTACATGAGGAATCGTTTTCTCATTTGTGATGGCATTACCATCTTCGTCATATTGCAGATTCCCCTGACCATCCCGGACATGTTCCCGGATGATCTCATTCTCTGTCCTCTCTAGGCGACCCCTTACTGGGTTAGCCTGAATCTTCCCTTTATGGCAATCCTCCTCATCAGATGATGAAGATGAATCCCACACATCCCCATCCCAAGTATCGGGATCCCAGTTTATAGAATCTGAGGCGATACTTTTATGCACTTTGGTTTTATTTACTTTTCCTCTTCTTCTTTTCTTGTACTTATTTTGAGCAATTTTTATGGCAGCTTTTTGTGCCACATTCTGATAATGTTCCAATTTATCCTTCAACAGTCGGGTATTACATTCCATAACTGTTTTCAGGCAACCTAATTCTATCATCTTTTGTTCCACCTGGGAACTTTTCTTCTGCATCTTTAGCTTACGCTCATGCATTACACTATATGCACTTGCCAAAATCCAGATGCGCCGTCCTAAAGACACTACATCACCTGTTTTCACAGGGACACTACCGAATACATTCACAACATCAGTAGCTTCACTACCCATAAGCTTGTCCTGCCATTGTTTGTGCCGTGCTAAAGACACTACATCACCTGTTTTCACAGGGACACTACCGAATACATTCACAACATCAGTAGCTTCACTACCCATAAGCTTGTCCTGCCATTGTTTGTGCCGTGCTAAAGACACTACATCACCTGTTTTCACAGGGACACTACCGAATACATTCACATCAGTAGCTTCACTACCCATAAGCTTGTCCTGCCATTGTTCTGCCAATTCACAAGACACTACATCACCTGTTTTCACAGGGGCACCACTGAGTACATTCACAACATCAGTAGCTTCACAACCCTTAAGCTTGTCCTGCCATCGTTTGTGCCGTGCTAAAGACACTACATCACCTGTTTTCACAGGGACACTACCGAATACATTCACATCAGTAGCTTCACTACCCTTAAGCTTGTCCTGCCATTGTTCTGCCAATCCACAATTGACCAATTCATGTGCTATAAGATTGTAGGGAGCCTCAGTCCAGCCGGGGATCTCCACAACAACCTCCTTAACATTATCCTTACGTTTTCTGAACATTTTGACACTATGCAAAAAGATTGAAAAATATCTGGAAATTTGCCAAATATATGTTTTTAACTTCTAAATTACAAAAATTAGTTTAATTACTTCTTATAGAAGTAATCCTGCCGACTACGCCAATTTATGTCTTGCTAAATTCTACTAAAAAGGGGGCTGAAAGCCCGTACTTACGAAGCGCTCACTGATATCCTAATCAGGCACGAATACTAATATTCTTTATAGCAAGATACTATTTATTTTAATAGCACATGAATATAATCAATGGTACATAGGCATTTAGAATCTTATAGTCATAGAAACTTATACAATAACAGAAATATGCATCAACATTACCGTTATGTTGTAGCAATCCTTTCACATCGGAGGGAACTCGAGTTAATGAAGGAATCAACATGGCATGGCATCACAGGAACAGTGCGTACGTACACTTCAATGTCCTGGAAGGTATTTCCCTACCTTAAGCGAGTTCGGTGTATATTTTATAGGAAAATATTGTAGGTTGTGTCTAAATGGTCGTCAGCATGTGACAGCTGAGTCATGTTCATGTAACTTGACCACAAACTGCTGGAGGCACCGTTTGCTTCCTGCACATTTACTTGTACATCCTGCCAGTGGTCAACTGACCAACTGTGGTCGGCCATAGTGTTAGCGAAATATTGCAATGAGCCGTAAATTTCATATGCAAGCTTCCTTCAAGCTGTCTTTAGCTAACCACAAGTTTCCTGTAAGTGGAACTGTAAATGTTACTTCCTTTATCTTCAACTGCTTCAAGACATGTATT
The DNA here is from genome assembly GCF_048569485.1 of Anomaloglossus baeobatrachus. Lineage (NCBI taxonomy): Eukaryota > Metazoa > Chordata > Amphibia > Anura > Aromobatidae > Anomaloglossus > Anomaloglossus baeobatrachus. The sequence goes on from NC_134359.1 coordinate 295,198,664, forward strand.
CCTTGGTAATCATGAAATATTATCCAAAGGACATCTTCTTTGATACTGAATTATTGATGGATCAAATAATATCTGGGATCACTCCTATCTTTTGATCATGATCCCTATCTAATAGTCATTCAAACTTCAGTCATATCACATTGGTATCACAAAGTCCAAAAAGTTTTTGGGTGGCCTGCAAGTTCTCGGCCATGTTCATTGCTAACGGGTCAAACACCAATAAAACAGGAACATTAAACTTCAAAACTTGCGGCTGGTTCCGGCTCCTTCAAGGCCGGCCATTTTCAGGGCACATGCCTGCAAAGTGCCCTAGCTGCCGACAGTACCTGCAGAGCGCCATCATCATGTTCCCTAAGACGCTAATGACGAGCGGGGCCTCATCCTCTGAGACAGATTCCTTATCATCCCCTGAGCTGCTGCCATCTGTTGTCTCCGACTCGGAGCTGGCGACTACGGGGTCCTCTGGGCCGGGCGCCATTCCTGTTGCGGCCGGGCGGACTGCCGGGGCCGACATCCTTCCTGCGGCAGGCGGGTCACCGCCAGCTGTCGCACGGGGAATCACCACCGGAACCTCCAGGTTCGCCGCTCCTGCGACCGGAGCTGGAGCTGCAGCTTCCTCTTCCTCACTGGCGGCTTCCAGCACCACCGCTCCAGCGGTCAGTGCGGGGCCAACATCAGGCTCAGGGGCGGATATTCTCCATCTGCTCCCCCTTGGTCTTTTCGCGACTTGGTCTCACTCTCTTCTTTGGCCGGTTAGTTTCGTTTTTCGACTTCCGGCTTTTCTTTACGGCTGTGTTCCCAGGGGGCGGGGCTTCAGCATTCGCGCCCTTTCTGCGGGGAAGAAGACTCTGGCGGGAATCTTCGCGCCAAAAGATGTCGGATTCTGGAAATTTTCAATGGATCACCGCTGACTTCAACTTCAAGGCGCACTTCACTAGGTAAGTGAATGGGTAAGTATCCTGTTCATGATGCCAGAAGAGTCGATGTGTACCGCCCCATGCTCTTCGACAGCCGAGCCGCTCGGGTCCGGATTCGCCGGGTAATGGCACGAGCATCTCCGGACCCGGGGGCCCCGTGGTCCACTTCAATCTGAAAGGGGGACTGGCGCTTTAAGGGGACGTAGGTGTACGGCTGGAGCCGTGTTTGAGTTCGTGACGTCAACCACAGGTTGTGGTGAAGGTGGGCACCACCGCTGCAGTTACTGGGCACCCGGGGGAGATGTTGCACAGCAAGATATTAACCCCTCCGTGGGTAGGGATGGTGGCCCCGGGACCCGTTGGTGTGTTTGTTGGGCGGTGCAGGGCGACGTGCGGCCGGAGGGCACTGTTGTACTCACGATTAGTAACACACACAAGTCTCGGTAAACCAAGATGATGGTGGTCGGTATCCACAGCCGGCTTGCAGTCTTGTTGGTGGTCTCTGCCTTTCTCCTGCACCGTGTTGTGTATTGGTGGGCTGCCTGCGTTTCAGCGTCAGGAGTCCGCTCCCTGGCTTTGTGGATGTCGGGAGAGCCCGTTGCCCGCAGATGCTGGCCCGTGGGATCTCTCTGCCTGTGAGGTGGCTTTCTATCCCCCTCGTTGGGTTGTTGTCTTCTTTCGGGACTTTGGGTGGGAAAGGACCTGAAGTCCTAGCCTCAATCAGTTAATTAGCTAGTCCCCAGTAGTTTCTGGACCTAGCTTCAGGGTCTGAGGCCACCATATGCCTCCCGGCCAGAAGTATCAGGGCTCCGACCCAGACACCTGTCAGACTGTTGCAGACCTGAGCACAGGCCTGCCTCTCGACTTGAACTCTACAGCTTATCTGACTTGTTTCTCCTGCCACAGGCCATGTGAACTCCTTGGTGGGAGTGTCCAACCACCTCGGCACGCCCCCTGGTGTGTCCATCAAGCCCTGAGGGAGGTGACCAGGTTTTAATTGGTTGGCTGATGACACCTTATTAGGGACTGGTGTTGTGCGGGGCGCTAACTGTGACTACCTGGCTAGTCCAGGGCGTCACAAATACCACAGTAAAGAATCAGACCATCGCGGAATAATCTATAAAACAAATCAGTATTAATCAGTCAGGTCCTCGCGCCCTCCATTTGTGTCATCAGCCTGAGCATTTAAATGAAAAATAAAGAGACTTTACAATAGGTTTTGATTCAAAAACATTTTTATTTGTATACACCTCATATGTAAACCTAAACATCTCCATGGTAACAGACAACAAACCCTGCGTAGTCAGGAGAGTTCAGGTTAAAATATCCAGGGGATAAACAAAATTACAGAGCCCCGTACAAAAACCATATATAGCTCCGTACAATACTATAGAGCCCCATAGAAAAACATATAGAGCCCTGTACAATATTATATAGCCCCATAGAAAAACATAAAGCCCCGTACAATATTATATAGCCCCATAGAAAAACATATAAAGCCCCGTACAATATTATATAGCCCCATAGAAAAACATATAAAGCCCCGTACAATATTATATAGCCCCATAGAAAAACATATAAAGCCCCGTACAATATTATATAGCCCCATAGAAAAACATATAAAGCCCCGTACAATATTATATAGCCCCATGAAAAAAAAATAGAGCCCCATAGAAAAGCAGAGCCCAATACAAAAACATATGGAGGCCCATAGAAAAAACATAGAGCCCTGTGCAAAAATGTATAGAGCCCCATACAATATTATAGAGCGCTGTAGAAACACTTAGAGCCCCCTCAAAAAATAGAGAGCCCCATGCAAATCTTATACAGCCCCGTACAAAAACATAGAGCCCCATGGAAAAACTTCTAGAGCCCCCTACGAATATAATAGAGCCCCTGGAAAAACTTATAAAGCCAATACCGCTTTTTTTATTTTTATATAATGTAATTAGGGTGCACATAATGGTAGAACTTTTAATATTTTTTTCCAGGTGAATTAATGTGCTGAATAATAAAGTAGCGATTCCCCCATTGCTTTCTACAGCAATCACCGTGCGGAGTTCTGCAGAGGAATAAAAGGAATTTGAAAAAAAAGTTTTTGTGTTTCTAACATTTCTATGTTCGTGCTCTTTGGTAAGGGTAATGACTCGTTATTGTCATTCAGGAGGATGACTTGTATCTTTTATTAGATCTCATTTGGGATACACATGACTTTTCAATTACTTTTAATTTTTTTGTGGGGGGGGATTAAGAAAAAAATATATATTTATTTTTATTTATTTTAACTTTTTTTTGTTCAAATGTTTTTATTTACTTTTATATATTAACTGGGGAAAAAAAAAACAAAAAAAAAAAAAAACACCTACAATTTCTTTTTTTTAACGGGAACCTGTCAGGTGTGATATGCACCTGGAACCACGAGCAGTTCTGGGTGCATATTGCTAATCCCTGCCTAACCGTCCCTGTATACACTAGCATAGATAAAGGGATCTATAGAAAAAGGATTTCTAAAGATCTTTTATTGTATGCTAATGAGACCAGTGAGTAAAAAAAGTCAGAAAGGCGTTGGTTGCTTCCCTGGCTATTTGGCTCCATTAGCATGTTAGTACGTCCTTGTAAGCAGCTATCATGCTGATGAATGCGCAGCGTTAAGCTGGTGTCACACATAACGACGACGACAACGACGTCGCTGCTACGTCACCATTTTCTGTGACGTTGCAGCGACGTCCCGTCGCTGTCGCTGTGTGTGACATCCAGCAACGACCTGGCCCCTGCTGTGAGGTCGCCGGTCGTTGCTGAATGTCCAGCTTCATTTTTTGGTCGTCACTCTCCCGCTGTGACACACACATCGCTGTGTGTGACAGCGAGAGAGCGACGAAATGAAGCGATCAGGAGCCGGCACTGGCAGCTGCGGTAAGCTGTAACCAGCGTAAACATCGGGTAACCAAGGGAAGACCTTTCTCTGGTTACCCGATATTTACCTTCGTTACCAGCCTCCGCTCTTGCTGCCAGCGCCGGCTCCTGCACTGTGACATGTGGCTGCAGAACACATCGGGTAATTAACCCGATGTATACTGTAGCAAGGAGAGCAAGGAGCCAGCGCTAAGCAGTGTGTGCGGCTCCCTGCTCTCTGCACTGTGACATGTAGCTGCAGCACACATCGGGTTAATTAACCCGATGTGTGCTGCAGGAGAGCAAGGAGCCAGCGCTAAGCGCGGCTCCCTGCTCTCTGAACATGTAGCACAGCGACCTTATGATCGCTGCTTCTGCTGTGTTTGACAGCTAAGCAGCGATCATAACAGCGACTTACAAGGTCGCTGTTACGTCACCGAAAATGGTGACGTAACAGCGACGTCGTTGTCGCTGTCGTTTAGTGTGACACCAGCTTTAGGGGCATGGTCGCGCTTATCTCTCTGCTGTCATTGCCGACCGATGCTGGATTTCGGCTCAGTGACCCCGGAGTTTGGGTCATGTGCACTATGAAGCCGGGTGTACGTGTCCTGGCTTCAAACTGAAGTAGTACACATGACTGAAAGTCTGAGGTCAAGCGCACTGAGCCGAAATCCAGCGTCAGGCGCGATGGCAGCGGAGAGCTGAGTGTGAGGAAAGAGTTAACTAAACTTGAGTAGACAAACCGACCCTTCTATGCTGGACAAAAGCCAAGGACAAATGAATTATTGAAACCATGAACTATGCTTCGCCAAGAAACAAAAAACTTATGCTTTCCCAAGAAACTTACTTATGCTTTGCTGAGAAATGAAACTTATGCTTTTGTACACGACACAGCTACGCCCCTATTAGCTTGATAAAAACCTGTATGTGTAATAAACCTCAGTTCAGTTCAGAACGCACACACTTGCCTTATGTGCAGATACCAGTCTCAGTCTGTATCTCATTGAGGTTGAGAGAAGCCGAGGGGGGTGACCGGGACCCTCTCCGCATTCGGTCATTGCTGGCAACAGTTGTGACCCATCTCGGTGGGACCTAACATGAGCGTGACCATGCCTCTGACGCTGCACATTCATTAGCATGTTTGCACACCTACAGGGGTGCACTAACATACTAATCAGGCCAACTAGCCATGGGAAGTAACGCCCAGGGGACTAGTCCTCTCACTCATTAGCATACGATATAAGATCTTTAGAAATACTTTTTCTAGAGATCTCTTTATCTATGCGAGTGTATACAGGGACTGCTAGGCAGGGATTAGCAATATACACCCAGAACTGCTCATGGTCCCGGGTGTATATTGCACCTGACAGGTTCCCTTTGACAAGGCCATTCAGCTGTAACCATGATGTGGTAAGAGGAGTGCAGGGGTTGAGCAATGCTGACGATCTTACAGAGATTACACCTATGAATTAAAAAAAGAAGAACTAGGGTATGTTCACACAGGGCGCTTTTGCAGCTTTTTTTTTGAGCATTATTGCCTTGGTTTTATCTAAATCCGTGCTCCTTTCTCCAGTCCCAGCAAAGTGTATTGATTTCTGAAATCTCAAATACACACACACACACACACACACACACACAGTATATAGCCACACACACACACAAACACCTGCAGATTTTTTTCCTGACTGTTTTGTCAAATACCTGCGTTTTTGCCACATTTTTAAAAGAATTACCATATCAGATCTTTGTAACAGTTTTGCATTGAAACCACCCACTTTGTAGAAAAACGCCACAAAAAAAACAAGACAAAAAAAAAAAACTCAGATGACTCCCAGGAGACACCCTGCCACAAAATCAGGTTTTGGTCAAGAAAAAACAACAACCACTGCAAAAATGCCCGGTGTGAACATACCCTTAGGGTGGCTTTACACGCTACGATATCGCTAAAGCGATGTCGTTGGGGTCACGGAATTTTTGACGCACATGCGGCCGCGTTAGCGATGTCGTTGCGTGTGACACCTATGAGCGATTTTGAGTCGCAAAAACGTTCAAAATCACTCATCGTTGACATGCCCCCCTCCTCCCAATTATCGTTGCTGCTGCTTCTATGATGTTGTTCCTCGTTTCTGCGGCAGCACACATCGGTACGTGTGACCCCGCAGGAACATCTCCTTACCTGCGGCCGCCGGCAATGAGGAAGGAAGGAGGTAGGCCCGCTCATCTCCGCCCCTACGCTTTGATTGGGCGGCCGCTTAGTGACGTCGCTGTGACGCCAAACGAACCGCCCCCTTAGAAAGGAGGCGGTTCGCCGGTCACAGCGACGTCACTATGCAGGTAAGTAGTGTGACCAGTCCGCGCGATTTTGTGCGCCACGGGCAGCGATTTGCCCGTGTCGCACAACCGATGGGGGCGGGTACCCACACTAGCGATATCGGTAACGATATCGCAGCGTGTAAAGCGGACCTCAGCTGGAAAACCTCTAGGCTAGAATACTCGTCCACACAAGCACAGAGATATAACGTGGTTAAGTGATGAAGGATTCAACACATTTATTGCCTATATTAAAGCGAGAGATACACGCAGCTAAACAAGATCTTACGAGGTTGGAGACAAAAAAAAATATTTTATTTTTCTAAAAATAAATTAAACTTTTTACTAATTTTATTTTAATTCTCAGTAGGGGTCATGGACATGGCCTCCTCTGATTACGGAAATAACAGATATGCAAAACGTCCCCTGTCTGCAGCCCCTCGGGCCCTGTCTGGAGTCAGGACAGAGTCAGACCTCACAGTGTAAGGCCGGTAGATGATGAAGGGTTCACTTTAGGCTTTACTGTCAACATTTTACTGTAATTATTTTACGATTTTGATGACGCAATGATCATGTATTTTTAAAGCGGGATAGAGCGGCTCGGAGAAGGAGGCGGTGAAGGTGTGTAAGTGTCTGATGTGATCACCCATCTGATAGAAGGACAGACGCCCGGCCTCATAATCCAGATAGACCCCCACAACCTGCACAGGAGAACCTGATTCCAGCTGTTTATGGATATTGTTGTGACTTGCAAAAAGGTTTATCACAAAAATGATGGGCCAGGATTTCTCATTATAGCCAATATAAAAAAAATTGTCGAACACCTTCCTCTCCAGACTTTCCCCGGCCACCCCTACCATCCAGCTACTCGCCTGACTCACGTCCACCTCCCAGTAATGTCTCCCGGAGGAGAAGCTGCGGGAACTTAACACCTGACGGGATGTGAACCTCTTGGGCCCATCGGGTCTGAACTGCCATGTAGAGGTACGAGAAGCAGATCTGAGATCCTGAGATAGAATAATGGTATTACTAGCCGTGTCTATATCCAGTAATATGTCCGATTTCTCCATCACTGAGAACTGTCTCTTCTTAAACATGTCAAGCACATCAACAGCAAAGTTCTCCAGTCCTCTGTGTAATATCTGCGAGACGAGGCCTTCATCCACACATGGAGCATCTCTTACATCACTGATGACATCACAGCCCCCAGCACTGACGTCACCGGTGTTTACACCTTGTAGAAAGGATAACGGATCAGACATATTACATAATCCTTCAAGACTATTGATTTTCTTGGACACCTCCTTCATGTGAAGCTCCACCTGTCCGACCAGGTCAGAGACTGAGAGTGAGACCTGATCCTTCTGCCTGGAAATCTCTCCCTGGATTCTCTCTTCTAGATCATCCATCTTCTTCCGGAGATCAGTAAACAGACCAGTGACTCTATCAGCGAGTCCAGATGATTTCTTTTCCTGTTCTGCCCCATGATCCTTCAGATTCTGGACTCTTTTTTCAGCTTCTTCTTTCTTGGACTTTAGTGTCTCTATATCAGGCCTCAGTTTCTCCTTCACGTCCTCAGAGGCCACATCCAGTAGCTCCACATCATGTCCCTTGTGGGCTCCGGCCACCCAGCAGGACACACAGATACAGGCGTTGTCTCTAGGACAGTAATATTTCAGCACCTCCTTGTGTGTGGAGCATTTTCGATTAATAAATGACACCGTAGGTTCAATCAAATTGTGTATTACCGACTTGTTATGAGCTGCGAGATGTTCCTCACACAAGGAAGTCTCACACTGTAGACATGTTCTTACAGCCGGGACAGGAGACTTTGTACAGAAAGTGCAGAAGATTCTGGTCTCCTCCATCTCAGGCTGAGTAGACGAGAAACGCTCCACTATGTTCCTCAGCTTCCGGTTCTTCTCCAGGGCCGGATGCTCCGAATATTGTGCTCTGCAGTCAGGACAGGAATACACTCCAGCCGCCTCCTGTGCATCCAGCGCACTCACAATACACGAGCGGCAGAAGAAGTGTCCACATCTCAGGGATACGGGATCTGTATAGAGGCTCAGGCAGATGGAGCAGTTCAGCTCGTCCCTCAGATCAGCAGACGCCATTGTACAGTGAAAGAGCAGGAGCCCAAAGCTAAAAAGTCTTTTCACACAGGAAGGGGGGAGGGTGAAATTAACCCCTACACTTCTGAAAGTGATAGTCACACTATGTATATCGGTGCTCCCCAACTCCAGTCCTCAGGAGCCACCAACAGGGCAGGTTTTCAGGATTTCCTTAGTATTGCACAGGTGTAGGAATCATCACCTGTGTAAGGGATTAAGGTATCCCCTGTGCAATACTAAGGAAATCCTGAAAACCTGCCCTGTTAGGCTATGTGTCCACGCTGCGGAAAAGCCGCGGATTTCCCGAAAATCTGCAGCAGCGGCACTTCCCAGCCATTTCTATGGCATTTTGGAAATGCTGTGCCCATTTTTCTGCGGCGGATTTGGTGCGGATTTTGATCCGGAAAAATCTGCAACATGTCAATTATTGTTGCGGATTTTCATCCGGATTTTGGCTTTAAAATTGGGGAAAAAAAAAAAAAATCCGCACCAAAATCCGCATCAAATCCGCGGCAATTCCGCGGTAAATCCGCACCTTTGAAAAGGTGCGGATTTTGCGGGAAAGCTGCGGATTTTGATGCAGAAAAATCCGCAGCTACATTCTCTCGTGGACACATAGCCTTAGTGGCTCCTGAGGACTGGAGTTGGGGACACTGATGTATGTAATAGGCTATGTACGCACGTTGCGTAAATTCATGCAGTTACGCTGCGCTTTGTAGCGCAGCGTAACTGCATGCGTCCTGCGTCCCCTGCACAGTCTATGGAGATTGTGCAGGGGCCGTGCGCACGTGGCGTTTCAGAGCGCAGCGCTTCGGCTAATGCCGAAGCGCTGCGTAAAAAGAAGTGACATGTCACTTCTTCCGTGCGCTTTGCCGGCAGCTCCTGCTCTGTCTATGGCAGGAGCTGCAGGCAGAGCGCATGGAATCGGCGCTCACTACGGACATTTCTGCAGCGATTTAAAGCGCACATGTGCTCTTCAGATCGCTGCAGAAATTTCTGCAGTGACTGTACGCAACGTGCGCACATAGCCATAGAGTGTCTCAGATTCTGCAGAACCTCTGCTGCGGCGGCTACGATTTCTAGTATATATAATAAGATGTCTGCAACATCAAAGTGTACTGCAATGAATTAGACCAGTATTGGACCTGAAGGTAACTGGGTCCATAGTCACTAAACAATGTTTGTGTTTATCTTCACTTTCACCCATTTCTTACCCCCATCCAATCAGTAAACCGCAGCTTAAAAAAAAATGTGTGTGGACAGCAAAATCAAAACTCATAGACTTTGCTGGGGAAGGAAAGTCATGCAGTTTTGAGCCAAAAAACGCCGTGAAAAACACACTGTGCGCACATAGCCTAACAAGGCTGTTCATCTGTAACCATGAGATGGACAAGAGTGCAGGGGTTGCGCAATGCTGATTATTTTTAGGCTATGTGCCCACGGGACTCTGTATCTGCGGATTTTTCTGCATCAAAATCCACAGCTTTCCCCCGGAATCCGCACCTTTTCATAGGTGCGGATTTTGTGCGGATTTGATGCGGATTTTGTTGCGGTTTTTGTGATTTTTTTTTTTTAAATTCAATTGAATAGGCAAAATCCGCACGAAAATCCGCAACAATAATTGACATGCTGCAGATTTTTCCGCACGAAAATCTGCACGATTTCCACTGCGGAAAAATCCGCAGCGTGGGCTCAGCATTTCCCAAATGCCATAGAAATGGCTGGGGAGTAGCTGTGCTGCAGATTTCTGGAAAATCCGCGCATTTTCCGCAGCGTGGGCACATAGCCTTACAGAGATCACACCTGGAAAACCCAAAGGTCCTTAAGGGTAAGCATACTCGTTGACATAAGCACAGTGATAACGTAGTAAAGTGATGAAGGATTCAATACATTTATTGGGAAAAAAAAATATTTTTCAAAAAAAAAAATAACTTTTTTTTTTTTCTCAGTAACGTTCATGGAAATGGCAACTTCTGATTATAAAAATAACAAACATGCAAAACCTTCCCCGTCTGCAGCCCCTCGGGCCCTGCCTGCGATCAGGACAGAGTGTTAGGCTATGTGCCCACAAGAGCTTGTTTCTACGGAATTTGCCTTGGAAAACCTGCGGATTTATCTGGATTTTCCAGATAAATCCGCAGGTTTTAGCATGTACAGACACTCCCCATGTTATCCTGTGGGACATGGGGAGTGTCTGTGTCCACGTTGCGGAATGTGCGGCTGTGGAACATGTTGCGGATATCCCGCAGCCGCACATAAGTGCATGTCAATTATTCCTGCGGAATTACCTGCGGAAATCCTGGCCCTCCACTATGGAGGTAGAGGCCGGGACGTCCGCAGGTAATTCGCATGAAAGTCCGCAGGTTTACCGCTTCTATATCGCTGGAATCCCGCAGCTAAAAATAGCTGCGGATGCCGGTGGGCAGCTGCGGGAAACCTGCGGCCGTACCTGCGGATACATCCGCAGGTGCGATCTCCCGTGGGCACATAGCCTCAGACCTCACAGTGTAAGGCCAGTATTTTTTGTCATTATTTTGATCGTGCAATTATCATATATATGTAAAGCGGCATAGAGCGGCTCGGAGAAGGAGGCGGTGACGGTGTGTAAGAGTCTGATGGGGTCACACAGCTGATAGAAGGACAGACGCCCGGCCTCATAATCCAGATAGACCCCCACAACCCGCACAGGAGAACCTGATACCAGCAGTTTATGGATATTGTTATGACTTGCAAAAAGGTTTTTCGAAAGAATGATGGCCCAGGATTTCTCATTATAGCCAATATAAGATAATTTTCCACTGACCTTCCTCTCCAGACTTTCCCCGGCCACCCCAACCATCCAACTACTCGCCTGAGTCACGTCCACCTCCCAGTAATGTCTCCCGGAGGAGAAGCTACGGGAACTTAACACCTGACGGGATCTGAACCTCTTGGGCCCATCGGGTCTGTTCTGTGATGTAGTGGTATGAGAAGCAGATCTGAGATCCTGAGATATAATAATGTTATTATGAGCCGTGTCTATATCCAGTAATATGTCCGATTTCTCCATCACTGAGAACTGTCTCTTCATCTTCACCTCAATCACATTATCGGCAAAGTTCCCCAGTCCTTTGTGTAATATCTGCGAGACGAGGCCTTCATCCACACACGGAGCATCTCTTACATCACTGATGACATCACAGCTCCCAGCACTGATGTCACCAGTGTTTACATTTCGTAGAAAGGACAATGGATCAGAGATATTACATAATCCTTCAAGACTATTGATTTTCTTGGACACCTCCTTCATGTGAAGCTCCACCTGTCCGACCAGGTCAGAGACTGAGAGTGAGACCTGATCCTTCTGCCTGGAAATCTCTCCCTGGATTCTCTCTTCTAGATCATCCAGCGTCTTCCGGAGATCAGTAAACAGACCAGTGACTCTATCCGCGAGTCCAGATGATTTCTTTTCCTGTTCTGCCCCATGATCCTTCTGTAAAAACATTAAAATTAATACATCTAGTTATCAAACATTTTATAATAGGACATATTATATGTTTTCACAGTTCTGTTTATGTTGGAGGGCATAGTCTATTGATAAAGTTCTTAGAAGGAATAAATATTAAGGTATCTGTATTGAATATGGATAGATGCTGACATAGCATGGTACATTTTATATATAATATATATCCTTCCATCTGGAAGCTTCTAGAGATTACGCCATGTGACATGCGTCCAGCTGAAATACCCTATATGGTTTGGACAGTTGCCATATAGATATCATGACACGATAGAGGGGGCCACTCTCTCCTCCTGCACGTCGACAACTGTCCCAGAATTCTTCCAGGCTGCAAGATGAACACATGCTGAAAAGACTACAGTATATCACCCCTGCCTTACCATTCAGGATCCAAGGAGAGATGGATGAAGATTTTCTATTGATCAGTATGGACTCATTGAACTCTTTTACGTAAGCTAATGCAGTATATCTTTTTTCCTTTTCTGTAACTGACTTGCAACTTTATAATTTAGAAATCATTTTTATCATATATAAACTACATTTATTTTTTACACATTTTGTAGTCCATTTTTCATGCGTCTTATCGCGTATTTGAAGAAAAATATATTTAAGAGTATATTTTTCACACCTTCAGAGTCTGGATTCTTTTTTCAGCTTCTTCTGTCTTGGACTTTAGTTTCTCTATAACCGATCTCAGTTTCTCCTTCACATCCTCAGAGGCCACATCCAGTAGCTCTACATCATGTCCCTTGTGGGTTCCGGCCACCCAGCAGGACACACAGATACAGGAGTTGTCTCTAGGACAGTAGTATTTCAGGATCTCTTTGTGTGTGGAGCATTTTCGATCCATAAATGACACCGTAGGTTCAATTAAATTGTGATTCACAGACTTGTTATGGGCTGCGAAATATTCCTCACACATAGAGGTCTCACAATGCAGACACGTTCTTACAGCCGGGGTCAGAGAATCACAGTAGGTGCAGAAGATTCCGGTCTCCTCCATCTCAGGCTGAGTAGATGAGAAACGCTTCACTATGTTCCTCAGCTTCCGGTTCTTCTCCAGGGTCGGACGCTCTGGATATTGTGCTCTGCAGTCAGGACAGGAATACACTCCAGCCGCCTCCTGTGCATCTGTGGCGCCCTGGGCAAGCCAGGACGTCACAGGTACTGCAACAACACAACCCGGTTAGGCACACCAGCCGCACGCACAAATCCTTGTTGCCTCCCTCCAGGGGCTGATGTCCACACCAGGTGGGGCGGAGCCAGGCGGTTGGCCCCGCCCATCGAGGAGTTCACAGTCCTGGAGGCGGGAAAAGGATTCAGTTTCAGTTTTGGAGTTGAGTTGGAGAGTTTCAGTTTTACAGTTGAGGGAAGTGGTAGTTGAGAAGCAGACTGACCGTGTCCAGGTACGTGGCCCGGGCACTTACAGCAAGGTTGGCAGACGGTGGTGGCCGTCTGCAGGAGAGGCCTATCGATGCGGAACCGTAGGGCCGGGGTTGGGCGGTGGCCCACCGGTACCGAACTGGGGAGCGAAGAGAAGCCAGCACCAAACCAGCAAGGACCGGGGACCCCAACCAGGCTGGGAGTCGCCGTAAAACTGGTCAAATCCGTTAGCGAAGGGAACCTCCAGGCTTTCCAAGCATCAAAGACCCGAGTGAAGGCAACCGTCCAAACCGTACAGCGAGATAAAGCTACCGCCAGAGCTAGAGCTCCCAGGGCCTGAGCCTGCGGGCAAAAGGGCTCCTCCGGCATCCATACGCTGGGGAGCGGGTCACCGGTGGGAAGCCATCGGGACCGAAAACACACAGAAGATGCAGGGAAAGGCAGCCGTCACCCACCGACCGGGAGTAGCCAAGGCAGCTGGCTGCAGGACCCGTCCATCCAGCCGTTTGTTTTACCGGAGACTCTGTGTTCATTCCTGGCTGAGTGAGTACCACCGTGCCATCCGGCACCGCGCTGCCCCCGTGACCCTGCACTTCACCTGCCCTGCATTCCTCCCTTCACCCCTCACCGGGCCCCGGGACCACTAACCCCTTCCCACGGAGGGGGGAAACATCCCAGCTGCTCCCTAACAACGCTCCCGGGATCCCCGTTACCAGCAGCGGTGGTGTCCCAACCTCACCACGACCCGTTGGTGGCGTTACGAACTCAATCCCCAAACCAAACCAACCCCTTTCACTCACGGGCGAGGAGCGCCGCTCGAGTCCCCGGGATCCGGCCCACCACTCGAGCCACCGAGCAGCAGCAGTTGGACCCGAGCCGCAGGCGCGGTCGAGCAGCGCACCCCCCGCCCACGACACATCCAGCGCACTCACAATACACAAGCGGCAGAAGAAGTGTCCACATCTCAGGGATACGGGATCTGTATAGAGGCTCAGGCAGATGGAGCAGTTCAGCTCGTCCCTCAGCTCAGCAGACGCCATTGTAGTGTGAAAGATCAGGAACCGAAAGTGAAAATGTTTCTTAACAGGAAGGGGGGAGGGTCTCTGAGGTAAAATTAACCTCTACACTTCTGGAAGTGATAGTCACACTATGTATACAGTAGAGCAGACCTGGGCAAGGGGCCACCCGCGGGCCACATCCGGACCGCCTACTCTCTGTGACCGGTCCGCCTGGCTCAGGGCGTCCTTGCTGGCCGGTCAGTGATGAGGGAAATCTGACCTGTTGTCCGGAGCTCCAGGCTCCGTGAGACCCCTGGTCAGATTGCCCTCATCACACGCTGCATGCCGGGCAGGGAGCGATCCTGCAGCTCCTCACAGTGCAGGCAGCGTAACGCAGGAATCTCTCCTCTGTTCCCTGCCCGACACCTTTCTCTGTGACACACGCGCGCCCTGATATCGTCAGTATGGTGCCCATATGTCATTTGAAAAGTTCCCGCTCGGCTGGAGAAGACGCTGCAGCAGCCGGGAGAGAAGCAGCGGCGGGGCCCGTACAAGAGAAGAAGCGACGGGGGCTCCTTGGAATACCGCATCGGTGCAGCCTGGGCATGTGAAAGAGAAGCAGCTCAGCGGGGGCTTGTACAGAGGTGCCTGAGGAGGGGACAATAAGAAGGGAGAGGTGAGTGGTTACTAGTAACCTGCGGGGACAATGGGGGGCGGGAGGGGGGTAACTGTTGACAAATATTTGGGGTGTAGTGGTGTAGTATATGGGAATGTAGTTTTACAGGTGTCATATATAGGGGGGTGTAGTGGTGTAGTATATAGTGGTGTCGTTTTATAGGGGTGTAGTGGTGTAGTATAATTCAGGTGTATATAGGGGTGTAGTATAATACAGGTGTGTATATAGGGGTATAGTGGTGTAGTATAATACAGGTGTAGTGTATATAGTGGTGTAGTATAATACAGATGTATATAGGGGTGTAGTATAATACAGGTGTATGTAGGGGTGTAGTATAATACAGGGGTATATAGGGGTGTAGGGGTGTAGTATAATACAGGTGTATATAGGGGTATAATGGTGTAGTATATTACAGGTGTAGTATATAGGGGTGTAGTATTATACAGGTGTATATAGGGGTGTAGTATAATACAGGTGTATATAGGGGTGTAGTATATAGTGGTGTAGAATAATACAGTTGTCGTATATAGGAATGTATTATACTACAGGTGTATATAGTGATGTAGTGGTGTAGTATAATACAGGTGTAGTATATAGGGTGTAGTGGTGTAGTTTATCACATGTGTAGTATAATACAAGTGTAGTATATAGGGGTGTAGTGATGTAGGTTATCACAGGTGTAGTATATAGTGATGTAGTAGTGCAGTTTATTACAGGTGTAGTATATAGTGATGTAGTATATTACATGTGTATATAGGGGTGTAGTGATGTAGTATATAGTGGTATAGTATATAGAGGTGTAGTTTATTACAGGAGTAGTGTATAGGGATGTATATTACAGGTGTATGTGGCGGGTGTAGTGATGTAGTATATGGGGATTGTGTGTATGTGTATATATATTATGTATATGTGTGTATATATATATATTTAATTGCCACCCCTGCAGTAGAGTGTCTCAGATTCTGCAGAACCTCACACTGCAGAACCTCTGCTGCTGCGGCTACGATTTGTAGTATAAATAATAAGATGTCTGCATTAAAGATGAGCAAACCTTAGGCTCGAGGTTCAGAATCAGAGCTTTAAAAACAAGGTGTGCTTGGTTATGAGTGATGCACAGACGCTTGCCGTGTTTCATCGGCTCATACTTGTGGTTAAATAACAGTGATCAGATGCAGTGTATACACACAAACCCCAAAAATAAAAACATCGCCCACCCTGCCCCAGAAGTGTTTTGCTTATGGGCCATTGGCAGAACACTTCCGGGACAGAGTGGACGGGGTTTATAAATTTTTTTTATTTTGGGGGGCTTTTGTGTGCACACTACAACTGATCACGCTGATTTAACCACAAATATGAACCGATCAAACACTGCACGCGCCTCGCACAGGGCTGTGTGTAGCGCCCCTGAACACCTCAGGGTGCTACAAGGTTCTGTATCCCCACCAGGATGCAGGGCCTACCCCCTTAGGGACCCAGAACCCCAGTGCTGGTAACACCAAGAACCCAGGTAATCCCAGTTTACCCCAACAAATCCCCCATAGAATGGTACCCAGCTAGGTGTATATAGGGGTATAATGGTGTAGTATAATACAGGTGTAGTATATAGGGGTGTAGTATAATACAGGTGTATATAGGGGTGTAGTATATAGTGGTGTAGAATAATACAGTTGTCGTATATAGGAATGTATTATACTACAGGTGTATATAGTGATGTAGTGGTGTAGTATAATACAGGTGTAGTATATAGGGTGTAGTGGTGTAGTTTATCACATGTGTAGTATAATACAAGTGTAGTATATAGGGGTGTAGTGATGTAGGTTATCACAGGTGTAGTATATAGTGATGTAGTAGTGCAGTTTATTACAGGTGTAGTATATAGTGATGTAGTATATTACATGTGTATATAGGGGTGTAGTGATGTAGCATATAGTGGTATAGTATATAGAGGTGTAGTTTATTACAGGTGTAGTGTATAGGGATGTAGTGATGTATATTACAGGTGTAGTATGTGGCGGGTGTAGTGATGTAGTATATGGGGATTGTGTGTATGTATGTATACAGTGTGTTTATGTGTATATATATTATGTATATGTGTGTATATATATATTTAATTGCCGCCCCTGCAGTAGAGTGTCTCAGATTCTGCAGAACCTCACATTGCAGAACCTCTGCTGCTGCGGCTACGATTTGTAGTATAAATAATAAGATGTCTGCATTAGAGATGAGCAAACCTTAGGCTCGAGGTTCAGAATCCGAGCTTTAAAAACAAGGTGTGCTTGGTTATGAGTGATGCACAGACGCTTGCAGTGTTTCATCGGCTCATATTTGTGGTTAAATAACAGTGATCAGATGCAGTGTACACACACAAACCCCAAAAATAAAAACATCGCCCACCCTGCCCCAGAAGTGTTTTGCTTATGGGTCATTGGCAGAACACTTCCGGGACAGAGTGGACGGGGTTTATACATTTTTTTTTATTTTGGGGGGCTTTTGTGTGCACACTACAACTGATCACGCTGATTTAACCACAAATATGAACCGATCAAACACTGCACGCGCCTCGCACAGGGCTGTGTGTAGCGCCCCTGAACACCTCAGGGTGCTACAAGGTTCTGTATCCCCGCCAGGATGCAGGGCCTACCCCCTTAGGGACCCAGAACCCCAGTGCTGGTAACACCAAGAACCCAGGTAATCCCAGTTTACCCCAACAAATCCCCCATAGAATGGTACCCAGCTAGGGTGGGACCAATGAATGGCTGCCTAGAGGTGGAGCCACTCCAGTCCACTAGTTGACCAGGTGGGAAGAGCAGACTGTGGAGAGTAGTCAGAAGTCAATCTAAGGCTCTGTGCGCAATGGAAAACGGAATTTTTCTTAAGAAAATTCCGCAGGTACTGAAAGATTACTGCACCCGCGGGAAAACAAACGCAAAAAACGCACCGAAATCCAAATGCGTTTTGCTGCGGTTTTCGGGCAGTTTCGGTGCGGTTTTGGTGCGGGCTTTCCACAGGTTGGTACATGTGTTTTAAAGCACATTGAGAAAAAAAAAAGTAATTTTTTTCTGAGATAGATAGATAGAGGACAAATCACTGCAGTTCTCCCGAGCGGTAGTGTGTTCACATTACCGGCTGTGGGAAATGGCCTGTGGTTACCCCTCTACAGGCTCGTTGCGAGGCTGCATTCTGTACAGTGTCAATCGCGGCTGGATCAGTCTGCAAGCATCTGTTAAGTTGACCAATAGGTCACAACTGTTGCCAGCGATGACCAAATGCGGAGGGAGTCCCGGGCCCACCCCCTCCCTCAGCTTCTCCCAGCCTAAATGAGATACAGACAAGAGACTGATATCTGCACATAAAGCGAGAGTGTGCACTCCGAAGACTGCTAATTTATCACATACAGGGTTTACCTAATAGGGGCGTAGCTATGTCGTGTAGAAAGGCATAAGTTTAATTTCCCAACAAAGCATAACATAACTTTCATTGTCTTTGACTAGGCGCAAGTCTTATCTCTGTCCTTGGGAAAACATAACATTCAGAGTCGTTGAATCAGCTCTCAGCGTCTGAGCGTAGCTGGGCTTGTTTGTGCACCTTGCAAAGCGGCATCAATGTCCATCTATTCAATTTTAAGTTAACTCTTTCCGCACAATCCCCCCTTTGGCGTTCGTAATGGGACTGGGTCCTGTCGAGAAGCTGGAATAGCAGGCTGGTCACCGGGTGCTGTCCAAGCCGCGGGTTGCCTGGGGGTTTTAAATCTTCAAATCCACATCCGTCCTCCGGATACTGAGCCTGCAAACCTCCCGACAAGAGTCACATCTTAATACGCCAAGGTGATTCTAGAGGAAAGAGCAGAGAAAAAAGAGCATATTAGTGCTTTCATATTGGCGCTGAATAATTATTATATTTGCATTTCTTCAGGCAGCGGGAAAATAAAGCCATTAACAATCTAAACACTGCATAGGCCCTAACAGACAGAGTAGCACTTGGAACACTGATTGCAGTATCCCCATGAACCATCCTCCTATTCCCTTAAACCAGTTTGCGGGGTTGAACATTAAGAAGGTATTGCTCCACCAAGCATCCGAGCTTCTGAGTACCTCCTCATCATGTTTTTTCATCAGCTTTTGTATCTCAGTTAGACTGGCTTGCGCTTTTAAGGTACCCTTTGGGTCTATGTAGTGACAACAGCTGGGGCCTACTACTTGGCAGATCCCCCCTTGGGCCGCTGTGAGGTAATCCAGTACCAAACTATGTTGGTTGGTTACAATGATTAATTGTCTCTGTATGGCAATGGTACTATTTACTGCTTGGAGAACCGCGAAAATTTGATCATCAAGATAGTCAGTGCTGTCCACCAGATTATCATACATCTGCGTCACATAGGGTAGAGGAAAAGGGAGCCGAAAAATGTGTTGACATGGCTCATTTGAATTACATGGGGTCGGCCACTAGGCCTGTCTGTTATCTGCCGCTCTCTTTACCAGTAGGTGGAGAGGCATTTTGTGTGTGCTGGCAGAGCAATGTGCGTGCGTGCTTGTGTGTATGTGGCAGAGCATTTTGTGTGTGTACTGGCAGAGCAATGTGTGTGCGTGCTTGTGTGTGTGGCAGAGCATTTTGTGTGTACTGGCAGAGCAATGTGTGTGCGTGCTTGTGTGTATGTGGCAGAGCATTTTGTGTGTGTACTGGCAGAACAATGTGTGTGCGTGCTTGTGTGTATGTGGCAGAGCATTTTGTGTGTGTGTTGGCAGAGCAATGTGTGTGTGTGTGTGTGTGTGTGCTTGTGTGTGTGTGTGTGGCAGAGCATTTTGTGCATGTGGCAGAGCATTGTGGGTGAGCGTGCAGCAGAGCATTGCTCCGCTCTACCCAGTCCCCGCTACTGTTGCC
Source organism: Anomaloglossus baeobatrachus (assembly GCF_048569485.1). NCBI lineage: Eukaryota > Metazoa > Chordata > Amphibia > Anura > Aromobatidae > Anomaloglossus > Anomaloglossus baeobatrachus. The sequence goes on from NC_134359.1 coordinate 295,218,331, forward strand.
ACCCCTCCCCCCGCCGTTACTGTCTCTAATGACACCCCCTCCCCTCTACCCAGCCCCAGTGTGTGTGTGTGTGTGTGTGTGTGCCACTGCATGTGAGTACCTGTGTGTGTACCGGTGATACTGTCTGCAGGGTTGTGTATCTAATCCTCTCCTGTGTGATACTGTCTGCAGGGTTGTGTATCTAATCCTATCCTGTGTGATACTGTCTGCACAGCTGTGTATCTAATCCTATCCTGCGTGATACTGTCTGCTGAGCCATGTATCTAATCTTATCCTGTGTGATACTGTCTGCTGAGCTGTGTATCTAATCTTATCCTGTGTGATACTGTCTACTGAGCCGTGTATCTATTCCTCTCCTGTGTGATACTGTCTGCTGAGCTGTGTATCTAATCATATCATGTGATACTGTCTGCTGAGCTGTGTATCTAATCATGTCCGGTGTGATACTGTCTGCTGAGCCGTGTATCTAATCCTATCCTGTGATACTGTCTGCTGAGCTGTGTATCTAATCATGTCCGGTGTGATACTGTCTGCTGAGCCGTGTAGCTAATCCTCTCCTGGGTGATACTGTCTGCTGAGCTGTGTATGTAATCCTATCCTGTGTGATACTGTCTGCTGAGCTGTGTATCTAATCCTCTCCTGTGTGATACTGTCTGCTGAGCCGTTTATCTAATCCTATCCTGTGATACTGTCTGCTGAGCTGTGTATCTAATCCTCTCCTATGTGATACTGTCTGCTGAGCTTTGTATCTAATCCTGTCCTGTGTGATACTGTCTGCTGAGCCGTTTATCTAATCCTATCCTGTGATACTGTCTGCTGAACTGTGTATCTATTCCTCTTCTGTGTGATACTGTCTTCTGAGCTGTGTATCTAATCCTCTCCTGTGTGATGCTGTCTGCTGAGCTGTGTATCTAATCCTCTCCTGTGTGATACTGTCTGCAGGGCTGTGTATCTAATCCTGTCCTGTGTGATACTGTCTGCTGAGCTGTGTATCTAATCCTCTCCTGTGTGATACTGTCTGCTGAGCTGTGTATCTAATCCTCTCCTGTGTGATACTGTCTGCTGAGCTGTGTATCTAATCCTGTCCTGTGTGATACTCCTGCTGTCCTTGGTGACACTTTAGACATTTGTGATCAACAACAAAATGGCTGTGCACTGTGTCCCGACATTTCATTCTCTGTTATCTGTTGTAAACACTCAGATTAGGAGGGGGGAGGTCCGGTGTGATACTGTCTGCTGAGCCGTGTATCTAGTCCTATCCTGTGATACTGTCTGCTGAGCTGTGTATCTAATCATGTCCGGTGTGATACTGTCTGCTGAGCTGTGTATCTAATCCTATCCTGTGTGATACTGTCTGCTGAGCTGTGTATCTAATCCTCTCCTGTGTGATACTGTCTGCTGAGCCGTTTATCTAATCCTATCCTGTGATACTGTCTGCTGAGCTGTGTATCTAATCCTATCCTGTGTGATACTGTCTGCTGAGCTGTGTATCTAATCCTCTCCTGGGTGATACTGTCTGCTGAGCTGTGTATCTAATCCTCTCCTGGGTGATACTGTCTGCTGAGCTGTGTATCTAATCCTCTCCTGGGTGATACTGTCTGCTGAGCTGTGTATCTAATCATGTCCGGTGTGATACTGTCTACTGAGCCGTGTATCTAATCCTGTCCTGTGTGATACTCCTGCTGTCCTTGGTGACACTTTAGACATTTGTAGTCACCAACAAAAGGGCTCTGCACTGTGTCCCTGCATGTCATTCTCTGTTATCTGTTGTAAACACTCAGATTAGGAGGGGGGAGGCGACATCACACACAGGAGAGCAGACTCCGCCCACTTTTACTGCAGCTGTAATGTGAGCTTTTTCTACAGTAGGATTTCTGTAGGATTTCAGAAGCTGCTCCCTCTAGTGTTTAACAGTGGAAAATATCAAACTTTTTAATTTTTTTTTTATATTTTGCACAATTAAAAACAAATAATAATATTTAAACAAAACATTTAAACATTATTACTTTACATGTTTTGAGTTATAGAATTATTTTTTTTTGATGATACCTTCCCTGTAAGTCCACGTCTCACTAAGCAACATCGCTAGCAACATCGCTGCTGAGTCACGGTATTTGTGACGCAACAGCGATCTTGCTGGCGATGTTGCTGTGTGTGACATCCAGCAACAACCTGGCCCCTGCTGTGAGGTCGCTGGTTGTTGCTGAATGTCCTGGACCATTTTTTATTGTTGCTCTCCCGCTGTGAAGAACACATCGCTGTGTGTGACAGCGAGAGAGCAACAACTGAATGTGCAGGGAGCCGGCTTCTGCGGACGCTGATAACCACGGTAAATATCGGGTAACCAAGCGAAGTGCTTTGCTGGTTACCCGATATTTACCTTAGTTACTAGCGCCCGCCAGTCTCAGGCTGCCAGTGCCGGCTCCCTGCTCCCTGCACACGTAGCCAGAGTACACATCGGGTAAATAAGCGAAGCGGTTTGCTTATTAACCCGATGTGTACTCTGGCTAGGAGTGCAGGGAGCCAGCGCTAAATGGTGTGCGCTGGTAACCAAGGTAAATATCGGGTAACCAAGCGCTTGGTTACCCGATATTTACCTTAGTTACCAAGCGCAGCATCGCTTCCACGCGTCGCTGCTGGATGGGGCTGGTCACTGGTCGCTGGTGAGATCTGCCTGTTTGACAGCTCACCAGCAACCCGTGTAGCGACGCTCCAGTGATCCCTACCAGGTCAGGTCGCTGGTGGGATAGCTGGAGCTTCTCTTAGTGTGACGGTACCTTTATTGAAGCCTTTTTACATTCTTCTTTGCTTGGACAGCAAAGTAGTAGGTCATCAACGTACTGGAGAAGGACACAGCGGTCAGGGGGCTGCCAGCCTTGAAGGACACTACTCATAGCCTGAGTATATAGAGTAGGGGAATGCTGCATCCCTTGTGGCAGCCTTGTCCATGTATATTGGTTTTGTTTATGTGTGAATGCAAAGAGGTCTTGACATGCCGGATCCAATGGTACCGAGAAAAAAGCATTGGCAAGATCTATGACAATGTAATGGATAGAAGTAGCCGGTACCAGTGTGAGCAGAGTATGTGGATTGGGAACAACGGGAGTGAGGGGCTCCAGTATTGAGTTCACTGCCCTCAGATCGTGTACCATCCGGTACGTGATTGGATCACCTTTCTTCACCTGTTTTTTCTTGTCAGGAAAAAGCGGAGTATTGTACGGAGACTTAGTAGTTCTGAGAGCTCCCGACTTCACTAGTCCTTTTATTTGGTGATCCAAGGCGGCTTCCTGTTGAGCGTTAAGAGGATACTGTCTTAACTGTGGTGGTGTAATTCCAGGTTTGACTGAAACTTTCACGGGGGGCACGGGTTGTGTGCCGAGGTCAGTTTTCGATGTTGACCAGAGTTTTGCAGAAGCTTTGAGAAGTACAGGGTCCGTGTTTGCTTCCTGTGTGGCATCAAATTCTGGTCGATCCTCGATCATCTGGAAAGTGCACAGGACTTCTTCTGGAATATCTTCCAGAATTCGCAGGACAGCGGAACCGTCTTCATTATAGACAATCTGAGCCTGTAATCTTGATAGTACATCTGCTCCCAATAGGGCATCTCCACCCAGGGGGGACACTAAGAATTTGGACACGAATATGTGTGGTCCCAGTTTCACCTTTAATGGATGTGTTATTGGGATTATCTGGGCTTGTCCATCAAAACCGGATACTATGGTAGACTCGGGCGAGATGGTGTCTTCAGGTACCAGGTTCCTGGGGAGCACGGAGCGTGAGGCTCCCGTGCCCACCAGAGCCCTTATTTCCTTGTTACCAATTTAAGGGGGACGTGTATAAACGGACCTCTGGCATCCCTATCCCGTGCTGCCGCAAGTCAGGCAGTCTTTTCTTCCTGACTCTCGGGTTGGTTCTGACCTTCCCTCTTTTTCTTTCTGCAGTCTCTGATCACATGTCCTCTGTTCCCACAATAGTAGCAGGTCGGTCCCTTTCTTCTTGTAACTTCTGGCTGACCGTCCACTGCCGCTATGACAACTTTCTTGGTCCTTTTATCCCTTGCGTCGGTTTCTAAGCCACTTGCTTTGTTGACTAGAAGATCTATGTCTTCCATGTTCCTCCATTCGGGACAGCACGCTTTCAACTTATCTGCCAGAGGTGCATATATTCCATCCATGAAGAATCTTACCATGAGGCAACGTATTGCGCCTGCTTGTAAGTCCAGCCCTTCATCTGCGAATGACTGCATCAATCTGTAGTAAAATGAACTGACATTTTCCACAGGACCTTGATGCACTGGTCCCATTGTGCCCTTAGTTCTTTGCTCCTGGGCGCAGAAAAGATTGAGTGTTATCATGAAGTCTTGGCCGGATGCCACAGTATGAGTATCGTCCGGAACATGCGCTGCTAGATGGGCAGTAAGTTTGGCATACATTTCAGGGGACATTTTGACTCTACATAAACCCTCCATGTCCAACCAAGTGCTCCGGTAAGAGACCTGTATTTGGGCCAAGTAACGTGAGAAGCTGACGGGGTTTCGAGTCGGGTCAGGGGCATTTTGCAGGAAAACCATCTGTTCGGCAGGAGTCCAGGGTACGTATGTCTCATACGCACGGGGGACAGTGTTTACATCTCGTAGAAAGGACAACGGATCAGAGATATTACATAATTCTTCCAGACTATTGATTTTCTTGGACACCTCCTTCATGTGAAGCTCCACCTGTCCGACCAGGTCAGAGATTGAAAGTGACACCTGACCCTTCTGTCTGGAAATCTCTCCCTGGATTCTCTCTTCTAGACTATCCAGCTTCTTCCGGAGATCAGTAAACAGACCAGTGACTCTATCACCGAGTCCAGATGATTTCTTTTCCTGTTCTGCCTCATGATCCTTCAGATTTTGGACTCTTTTTTCAGCTTCTCCTGTCTTGGATTTTAGTCTCTCTATATCAGGCCTCAGTTCCTGCTTCTTCTTTTCAGAGGCCACATCCAGTAGCTCCACATCATGTCCCTTGTGGTCTCCGGCCACCCAACAGGACACACAGATACAGGAGTTGTCTCTAGGACAGTAATATTTCAGGATCTCTTTGTGTGTTGAGCATTTTCCATTAATAAATGACACCATAGGTTCAGTTAGATTGTGATTCACAGACTTGTTATGGGCTGTGAGATGTTCCTCACACATTGAGGTCTCACACTGCAGACAGGATTTCACAGCCGGGACAGGAGACTTTGTACAGAAAGTGCAGAAGGTTCTGGTCTCCTCCATCTCAGGCTGAGTAGATGAGAAACGCTCCACTATGTTCCTCAGCTTCCGGTTCTTCTCCAGGGCCGGACGCTCCGGATATTCTGCTCTGCAGTCAGGACAGGAATACACTCCAGCCGCCTCCTGTGTATCCAGCGCACTCACAATACACGAGCGGCAGAAGAAGTGTCCACATCTCAGGGATACGGGATCTGTATAGAGGCTCAGGCAGATGGCACAGTCCAGCTCGGCCCTCAGCTCAGCAGACGCCATTGTAGTGGGAAAGAGCAGGAACCAAAAGTGAAAAAGTTTCTTCCCACAGGAAGGGAGTAGGATCTCTGAAGTAAAATTAAACCTTACACTCTGGAAGTGATAGTCACACTATGTATACAGTAGAGTGTGTCAGATTCTGCAGAACATCACATTGCAGAACCTCTGCTGCTGCGGCTACGACTTCTAGTCTAAATATGAAGGCATCCTACTAAATCTGAAATATTAGAAGTCGCCAAGTAGGTCTATGATCGTTATGGATGTGCTCAGCCTGCAGCCTCGTACTTTATGTAATTGTGGAGCCTCTTGGTGATGTAAGGATTTGCTCATTCAGCTGCCGATCGAGATAGACACAGGATTACTTTCCCTTTAAGTTTTCAGCTAGTTTATTGCAACTTCATAAACCAGCAAAAACAAAGCAAAATAAAAACGGCCTGTCTGGCATAAAGAAAATAAAACAGAATAAAAATAGTCCATTTAGCTGTGGGGTCTGACCGCTCAAGTACTGAGTTCTGCTCTATACCACAAGAGCACAGCTTTGGGAGGTCTGCTACCTATATATGTGGCGCCCCTAAGGATCAGTCGCCACACGGTACTGCATCTCTCTTAAGATGTAGTACTCATCCCGGGTAAGGAGAGGTTAATCGCTGGTGTTTCTCACATTCACACAACAAACACAGGTGCTTTCCCAATGGGGGGATGCACTAGGGTAGGTGGGGGGTGGATATCACGAAGCATGGGACTTCCCGATCACTAGGGCAACCACCTGGGTGGCGGGCACCACTTAGGGAACAGGGAAGGAGCATCTTGACACAGTCAGTTAGCCGCAGGCACAGCTGGGGGTGAGACACACACTTGGGACCTCGGTCCAATCTTCTTTTACCTCACATTTCTGCGGAGAGTGCAGGAAACACCCGCAGCCCGTTCCACATTCCACACACTGGGATTACATGGACCCCGATCAGAAAAAACTCACAGTGGGAGCACCGGCGGTGACCTTGAATTGCTGGGGATTGGCTGGGCCCATCACAGCGGTGGCCAGTACTTCAGCAGCGGCGACCGGGTTACCTAAGGAACTGTGAGTAAAACACCTGGAACCCGCAGAGACTGTGTCGGCCTGTTCTTACCAGCACCACTGCCCCGTGCTTTGGTGCCCGCCATTACTACTCCCCTCATTATGCTCCTCGAGGCGCGCTCAACCTGTGGGCCCAGAAACATCTCTTCTGCTACTACCTTTCGCCCCAGAGGACAGCGACAGCATTGGCGGCTAATTCCCTGGCCGCATACAGCAGGTGGCGTCACAAAATTAAACCTCCATCACCACCAACCCCCTCCTTAATTATACACCTCGGGGCCATGAAACCAGGCATAAGGGCCACCCCGTGACAGACCTAACATCACCGGCCCGGCGATGAGTAACAGTTTAACCCCTTACCCCATGGGTGCTACATATAAACAGAACATACAGTTATTCCAGGGGGTTTAATTTACCTGCTGGACCACACCATAGGATGGATATATGTGAACAGCCATCCCAGTGTGAGAGAATACAAGCCATTTTGTATTGTATAGAAACCATCTTGTCTTATAACTGACTGATATTATTGGGTTCAACTAATACTGATGTGCAGAGAAGTTTCACATTTCTACAAACACTCCTGCGGCACGTATTAGTGCAGAGTAATTTCTTTGTTTGGGATACTATATAAGCTGGTCACATAAAACAGAAACTTTCAGTACACCATACTAGGCTGTGCTGTATTGATAACCCAAGCGCTTGTAAAAGAAATCTTATTAATTTGGAGTACCAATGGCATAGACACACAATAGCACAAACATGGCCTCTCAAACAGTGACCCAGACAGGCATTATAAGTTCCGGATCTCGAGTGAAAATCGATCCTCTGGGGAAAGTAATTCTAATAGCTGCAGCATAAGGTAAGAAGCTTAATTCCTACACTTTCCTTACTTAGTAACATAGTAACATTGTTTCTAAGGCTGAAGGAAGACCTTATGTCCATCTAGATCAGCCTATTTTAGTGCCGCTGTTCTCCAGTGTTGAACCTGTGGAAGGCAAAAACCCACAGAGAGAACCCAGACAAAGCCCATAGGGATGTTTGGTTGCTGGAACAGGGGGCTTTTAACAGGTGGGCAGTAAGGAGTAAGTATGTTTTAGAAAATTAAAAAAAACAAACCTAAAAGTTCAAATCACCCCCCCATTCGCCCCATTGAAAAGTAAAGCGTTAATAAAATAAAAAAACACGCATATTTGGTATCACTGTATTCAGAAACGTCCGATCTATCAAAATATAAAATCATATAATCTGAATGGTAAATGACGTAGCAGCAAAAAAATTCCAAACTGCAAAATTACGTTTTTTGGTTACCGCAAATTTTACGCAAAATGTAATAACAGGCGATCAAAATGTAGAATCTGCGAAAAAATTGCAAAAATTGAACCATTAAAAACTGTCAGCTAGAGACGCAAAAAATAAGCCATCACTGAGCCCCAGATCCCAAAAAATGAGAATGCTACGGGTTTTGGAAAATGGCGCAAAATTGCACCACTTTTGTTGGACAAGCTTCTGAATTTTTTTTTAACCAATTAGACAAAAGTAAACCTATACATGTTTGGTGTCTACAAACTCGCACCAACATCAGGCATCACAATGACACATTAGTTTATCATATAGTAAACAAGGTGACTGAAATATCCCAAAATAATTGTGCAATCGCACTTTTTTCACAATTTTTCCACACTTGGAATTTTTTTTGCCGTTTTCCTGTACACTATATGGTAAAACTCATCATTTTATTTAAAACTACAACTCGGCCTTCAAAAAATAAGCCGTTATATGGCAAGATTGAGAGAAAAATAAAAAAGTTACTGCTCTCGGAAGAAGGGGAGCAAAAAAAAAAAAGACCACAGCCGTGTGCTTATCTTGGCTCTGTATCAAAATAAGAGGGACCTCATGCAGCTTATTTCTATTTAAATAATTTTAAAAAAATGGAGTGCTGTCCCCCCAATTTTGATACCCAGCCCTGATAAAACCGACAGCTAGAGGCTGTTATTCTCAGGCTGGGGAGGCCCATGGTTATTGGGCCCTTCCCCAGGCTGCAGCCACCCTGAATTTTTGCATGCGTTAGCTGTGACAATTCCGGCATTTTACCATGCTCATTTAAGTTGCCCTGATGCGGTGGCAATCGGGGTAATATAAGGGGTTAATAACAGCTCACAGCTGCCACTAAGCCCTATATTTGTAATGGGGAGGGATCTGTGAGACCCCCCCATTACTAACCCTGCAAGTGAAAAGGGTGTGCTGCAGTATGACTCCAAGTAATCACAGACGTCGGGACTGACTGTGGACGGGGGAAACAGTGAATATGTATGAGGGTTAATGATGAGCGGACCCGAAAGTAGTGTTACAGCCAAGGGTAAGGTCTGTAAGTATAATGGTCCTGCTTTATTCCATAATTTAAAAAAATAAATTATCAGGGTGGTCGAACCTGAAACGTAACAAGGGAGTCCCCTGAGAACTCCATAATCAGGGTCTGTGCATGGACACTAGGTATCTGGTACATATAGACACTCGAGTTATAGCAATTTTCCTAGACTTCAGGCAGTCTGCAGCAGCTCTTTTTTCCAGACGGTTTTTCAATATTGGATCTGTTCCAGGCTAGGGGCTGTACGCTGATTTGTATGAGAATTTGCCTCCAGGGCTACCAGGGTGAGACATAACACAGAACAGGATAACATTGTCTTCTTCCAAACACGTTGGCAGCTGCAACTCTCACAGCTCTGCTGTATTCCAACAATATTGCAATCCTGTCTGCCTGTGAGATGGAGGCTGAAGCTGAGAGGAACCTGCAGATGCATCAGTTATAATCACACACAGCTCTGCAGTGAGATCAGGAGAGCAGACTGTCAGTCATTACATGTCTCACACTGGTAATTCTCCCAATTTTATTTAAAATGACCTCTGGAGGCGGATTCTGAGAGAGACCTATGTCCGGCCCATAGGCTGGAAAATGTGGATTTCTCTGGAGTAAGACATCAGATCGCAAATATCATCTTCCTATGACCTGCGTGCCCATCTAGAAAGGAGGAAAGTTCCTCCTGACAGATTCCCTTTCATCCTACATCTATGATATCCTGAATTATCGGACAGTCACAAAAAAATCCATAAACCTCAGTTTAAAGTTTCTCCCTGGTTCCACATCTGAGCTTGAACCAAGTGTCGGATTATTAGAATTCTGGATTTTTATCGTTTAATATTTGAGTCTATTTCTACCATCGAGACAATTTTTTTTAACCCCTTCATGACCGCAGGACGTACCGGTATGTTCTATTTTCTGGTGACTTAAAGTCCAGTGACGTACCGGTACGTCCTAACAATCGCAGGGGAACAGGGGGCTGTACAACCGCGATTGCAGCCAGTGATGGTGCCCGCACTGTCCCTGGCTGTTTAACCCCTTAATTGCCATAATCAATACCGATCGCATCACTTACGGAAATGGGAGAAGGATCATGCTCCCTCTGCCCTCTGATCGGGACCCCCACGATGTAATCGTGAGGGCCCGAGCCTTGTCATGGTGACCCCAGGTCACCTGACTACAAAGAGCCTGTGTGATCATGCCTGCTACGCGATCACACAGACTCCCAGTGCAGCGCTGACAGCTGCGATGTCCTGCAGTGATCGAGCACTGCAGAACATTGCAGCTGCAATCAGAGCACTGTGGAGTCTTGTCCCTATAAAAGGACTAAATGAAATAGTTAAAAAAAAGGAAAAATATAAAAAAAAACCCCACAGAAAATAAAGAACAAAAAAATAAAAAAGTCTAATAAATAATTATATTTGTGTAAAAAAAAAAAAAAAGTACACATATTTGGTATTGCCGCATCCGTAACAACCTGAGCTATAAAACTGTCATACTAGTTAACCCCTTTAATGACCACAGCAAAAAAAAAATGTAGCAATAACTATGCGTTTTTAACATACAGCTGACAAAAAAGTGGAATAAAACGCGATCAAAAAGTCATATGTAAATAAATATGGTACCACTGAAAACGTCATTTTGTCCCACAAAAAAACAAGCCACCATACAGCTTTGTCAGACAAAAAGTAAAAAAGTTATAGCTCTCAGAATGCAACAATGCAAAAACAGGTTTTTTTCTTATAAAATTGTTTTTATGGTGTAAAACTGGCAAAACATTAAAAAAACTATATAAATGTAGTATCTCTGTAATTGTACCGACCTAAAGACTAAAGCTATCATTACTTTTACTGCATGGTGAATGGCATAGAAAAAAAAGCAAAAAGCTATTCCTGAGTTCCTATTTCTTCTTGATTCTGCCTCACAAAAAGTGGAATAAAAAGCGATCAAAAATTATTATGTGACTAAAAAAGGTGCAAATAAAAACTCCAATTCATTCGACAAAAAACAAGCCCTAACATGACTCTGTCGGCAGAAAAAAAACCTGTAGGCTTCAAAATCCATTGATGCAAAAAAACTTTATTTTGGAAAAAGCATTTTTGTAGTGTGATAGTCGCCAAACCTAAAAACAAACAATATAAACCTGGCATCGCTGTAATGGTATTGACCAGAGGAATAAAGCCGCCTAATCATCTATACTGCAAGGTGAAGGGCTTAAAAAATAAATAAATAAATAAAGCCAATTCTTCAATTGCTACTGATTTGATAGTAAAAAAAAAAAAAAAAGGGCGTTGACTGCTGATGGTGCTGGTTACCGGCCGCGATTGGTCCGGCCGCGCTGACAGAGTGGGGGTGGAGCAGCTGGAGCATGGGAGCACCATGTATAAAAACACATGGTTGCCTCACAGTGTTCCACCTCCCCCTGATGAAATAATCTTATAGCTGAGATTGTGAAATGTATAGTTGGGGCTCTCTCCGGGGGGTCTTCTCTGCTGCTTATCAGGCCGGCTTTGTGCACTTATGGGTATGTTTACTTAAAGCGGCTGGGATTCTATTCATGCATTCATGTCTTTGTACTTAATCTGACTGTTCATTGGCATCCATTCAGCACCTCATGGTGGCTAAACCTGTTTATCTGCTTTTTGACTGTTTAACTATTTGACTCTGTCACCTCAGAAGTTGCTGTTTCACCAGCATCTGTATCAAGCACTGTTTATTAGTGATTACTGAGACTTGGATCCTATTTTATATATTTTATATATCTCTGTTATTTCAGAGTATATACTTTTATCATTGTGCTTATCCAGTGCTGGTTTTTACCATCTGTCTATGTGTAACAATTGTCAAAATTTTACACCATGCTCTTTATGTGCAGGATGCCTTGTTCATGTTTTTGACCCAGTCTGTTATTTATTCATTTTACTTGTGCCCTATATGTAATTGTCATCTAGTACATCTATATTTTATTTGCCGGCCTGTTTTTGCCGCTGATTCCTTTGTGCCAGTTGCTATTTATTAAACATATTTGCACTTTACTCCTTGTCCTCCAGTCTTTGTTTGATTTGATAGATCCGTTGTGGGTTTCACCTGAATCACTTATTTTGGAGATGTAGATGGAAACCCCGAAGTAAGTGCTCAGCATAGAGCACAAGATAAATGTGAAATGATCCAAAATGTGCTGTACCAAAATCGGAATCGCGCCAGTTATGTTCAGTTTTTTTAACAATTTTATCATGTAACAAATAAAGAAGATTTTATTTTATCCTATTATTCGGATTGCATGTGCCATTTAGTCTTTCCACTTTTGTCTTCATCTTCTTTTTATCGTGTGGGTTGTTACAGATATGGCAGTTGTCATGATCCTGATTGGCGGTGCTCTGCTCTCCTGCAGAGCCAATGCCTTGTTTTTGTGTTATGCTCCAGTGGATGGGTCACTCCCGGTTTCGAGCCCTGTGTTTGTTTTGTGAGGGGCCTGTTCACTGGAGCCCCGTTCCGGTTGACTGCTCTGCTTTATTTAGGAGCAACATCACCCGCTGCTGGTGATAGTTTCTGTATTTCAGTTGTGTCTCTGGTTCCCGTAAATGACTGACCTGATCTTGTCCCCGCTACCCTTAACCTAAGTACCCTTCTCTGCTTGTTCCCCTGACTCTGACTTGACTCCCTGGCTTCCAGACTTCCGGCTTGTACCCTGACCTCGGCCCTGCTCTCTCTCTATGTACCTGACATGACCTCCAGGCTTCCAGACCTCCAGCTTGTACCCTGACCCCGGCACCGCTCTCTACCCATTTACCTGACGTGACCTCCGGGCTTCCAGACCTCTGTCTCGTACCTTGACCTTGGCCCCGCTCTCTCCTCTTGTACCTGACGTGATTTCCCTGCTCCTCACCTTTTGGCTTGTTTGAATACTCCTCCACTAGTGTCTCTAGAGACACTTAGGGTTACCTTTCACGTTGCGACATCACTAGCATCGGCTAGCGATGTCCAGCGCGATAGTACCCGCCCCCGTCGCACATGCGATATCTTGTGATTGCTGTCGTAGCGAACATTATTGCTACGGCAGCTTCACACGCACTTACCTGGTCGGCGATGTCGCGGTGACTGCCGAACAATCCCTCCTTCAAGAGGGAGGTGCGTTCGGCGTCACCGCGACGTCACCACGACATCACTAAGCGGCCGGCCAATAGAAGCAGAGGGGAGGAGATGAACGGGACATAACATCCGCCCACCTCCTTCCTTCCGCATAGCCGGCGGGACGCAGGTAAGGAGATGTTTGTCGCTGCTGCGGCTTCACACACAGCGATGTGTGCTGCTGCGGGAACGACAAACAACATCGTATCAGCAGCAGGAGCGACTTTATGGAAATGAACGACGTGACACAGATCAGCGATTTTTGACTGTTTTACGCTCGTTCATCGTCGCTCCTAGGATTTACACATTGCGATGTCGCTACCGGCGCCGGATGTGCTTCACAACAACTGTGACCCCGATGATATATCAGTAGCGATGTTGCAACGTGTAAAGTACCCCTTAGTGTTAGAGCATCTCACTACTCCTCCATTAGTTTGTCTTGCGATACCTAGTGTTATGTTGTTATGCTATGTTAGTGTTACTTCTGCACAGGTGGTAACAACAGCGTAGTGTAGTGTTCATTCGACAAAAAAGATTGGAAAAAGAACACCCACCCACAGGGCCGGATTGGCCGTAGGGCAGTTCTGGCAAATGCCAGAGGGGCCGGTGCCTGCAGTGGGCCGCTCACTCACTCCAAGGAGGCGCATGCAGCTCTCTGCCCTGACGTCCTATTTAGATCCCTGCACTGTAATGTACATACAGACGGCTCCTGCATACTCCAGTATTGCCCAGGCCCACACAGGCTGTCTGCTGTCACACAGAGAACTTGGCCTTTCTTCTACCCACCAGAGAGGAGCTTGTAGGCGGGAAAGTAGACTTCTTCGGCTGCAAGTAATATTTGTGCCTTTACCCAGGACCGGAGGCTTCTATTGTGGCCAGTGAGGAGGTGTCTGCAGTAGGATGAGATTTATGGCGGCTGCTTAAACTTTAAAATAATCTGGTCACACTAAAGCAGGCTTTACACACTACGATATGTCTCACGATGTGTCGTCGGGGTCACGTCGCAAGTGACGCACATTCGGCATCGTATGACATATCATAGCGTGTGACAGCTACGTGCGACGGTGAACGAGCAGAAATACTCACCTTATCGTTCATCGTTGACACGTTGCTCATTTTCTAAAAATTGAACGTCCGGTTGTTCATTGTTCCCGAGGCAGCACACATCACTCCGTGTGACACCCCGGGAACGATGAACTGCAGCTTACCTGCGTCCCGCCGGCAATGCGGAAGGAAGGAGGTGGGCGGGATGTTTACGTCCCACTCATCTCCGCCCCTCCGCTTCTATTGGCCGGCCGCTGTGTGACGTGGCAGTAACGACGAACGTCCCTCCCCCTTCAGGAAGTGGATGTTCTCCACCCACAGCGAGGTCGTTTGGGAGGTAAGTACGTGTGACGGGGATTTACGACTTTGTGCGACAAAGGCAAGAATTTGCCTGTGCCGCACAAACGATGAGGGCGGGTGCGATCGCACATGCGACCGCACGAGAAATTGAAGCGTGTAAAGGCTGATTTACACGCTGCGATCTCGCTAGCGAGATCGCTACCGAGCGTACCTGCCCCCATTGTTTGTGCGTCACGGGCAAATCGCTGCCCGTGGCACACAAAATCGTGCTGACCCGTCACACTACTTACCTGCTTAGCGACGTCGCTGTGACCGGCGAACCGCCTCCTTTCTAAGGGGGCAGTTCGTTCGGCGCCACAGCGATGTCACTAAGTGGCCGCCCAATAGAAGCGGAGGGGCGGAGATGAGTGGGTGGAACATCCCGCCCACCTTCTTCCTTCCTCATTGCGGGCGGCCGTAGGTAAGGAGATGTTCCTCGTTCCTGCGGAGTCACACATAGCGATGTGTGCTGCCGCAGGAACGATGAACAACCTGCGTCCTGCAACAGCAACGATATTCGGGAAAGGAACGACGTGTCAACGATCAACGATTAGGTGAGTAATTTTGATCGTTAACGGTCGTTACTGCGTTTCACACGCAACAACGTCGCTAACGAGGCCGGATGTGCGTCACGAATTCCGTGACCCCAACGACATCTCGCTAGCGATGTCGTTGCATGTAAAGCCCGCTTTAGACTAATCCTCTAAATTTTCTGTAGGGAAACTTAAATTCCACAAAGTATAATTCTAGCTTCCAAGCAGTTTAGTCACTGGAAATTTGCTCAGGCAATCCACAAATCGACAAATTTATGTTACATTAACTTCATATCAGGTGGGCCTGTCTGATTTCAGATGCCAGGGCTGATTTTCAGTCCCAGTCCAGCCCTGGCCCACCCACCCCCGGAAGTGATCTGTGCATGGCTGGAGGCATGTGGGCTGAGACCTGAACTGGTCAGTCAGTGACTTCCATTTGGGTTCAGGTCAAATTCGGGTCCCATACGGAACTTTAAGTCGAGAATCGAGATGAAGCCGCTAACATAAACTTCCACGGATCCGCTCATCTCTATTCCAAAGTCCAACCATTCTGGCACACCAGCTCCAAGGTTCACACCAAGGAGGCCAAGGAGTTAAAAGCGCCTTCTCTGTGAAGTCTTCACAAGGCTGTTTAGCTGTAATCATGATGTCTCCTTAAAAAAATAATTCTATGGAAACCCTTCATACCCGCCCACATAAGCACAGTGATATCACGTGGAAAAAGTGATGAACGATTCAATACATTTATTGGAGACATTAAGGGGGAGAAACTTGCAGCTAAACTATATCTTACGAGGTTGGCGGCTAAAAAATTATTTATTTTTTTCTAAAAAAGATCTAAACTTTTATAATTTTTTTACACTCCGTAGGGTTCATGGACATTGATTACTGAAATAACAGTCAGGCAAAACTTCCCCCGTCTGCAGCCCCTCGGGCCCTGTCTGGAGTCAGGACAGAGTCAGACCTCGCAGTGTGAGGCCGGTAGATGATGAAGGATTAATTTTAGGGTTTACAGTCGCCATTTTATTGTAATTATTTTATAATTTTGATCACGCAATTATCATATATATGTAAAGCGGCATAGAGCGGCTCGGAGAAGGAGGCGGTGAAGGTGTGTAAGTGTGTGATGGCGTCACACAGCTGATAGACGGACAGACGCCCGGCCTCATAATCCAGATAGACCCCCACAACCCGCACAGGAGAATCTGATACCAGCAGTTTATGGATATTGTTATGACTTGCAAAAAGGTTTTTCGAAAAAATGATGGCCCAGGATTTCTCATTATAGCCAATATAAGATATTTTGTCATTGACCTTCCTCTCCAGACTTTCCCCGGCCACCCCAACCATCCAACTACTCGCCTGAGTCACGTCCACCTCCCAGTAATGTCTCCCGGAGGAGAAGCTGCGGGAACTTAACACTTGACGGCATTTGAACCTCTTGGGCCCATCGGGTCTGTTCTGTGATGTAGAGGTATGAGAAGCAGATCTGAGATCCTGAGATATAATAATCTTATTATGAGCCGTGTCTATATCCAGTAATATGTCCGATTTCTCCATCACTGAGAACTGTCTCTTCATCTTCATATCAATCAGGTCATCAACAAATTTCAAAATTCCTTTGTGTAATATCTGCGAGACGAGGCCTTCATCCACACATGGAGCATCTCTTACATCACCGATGACATCACAGCCCCCAGCACTGATGTCACCGGTGTTTACATTTTGTAGAAAAGATAATGGATCAGAGATATTACATAATCCTTCAAGGCTATTAATTTTCTTCGACACCTCCTTCATGTGAAGCTCCACCTGTCCGACCAGGTCAGAGACTGAAAGTGAGACCTGATCCTTCTGCCTGGAGATCTCTCCCTGGATTCTCTCTTCTAGATCATCCAGCTTCTTCCGGAGATCAGTAAACAGATCAGAGACTTTATCAGCGAGTCCAGATGATTTCTTTTCCTGTTCTGCCCCATGATCCTTCAGATTCTGGATTCTTTTTTTGGCATCTTCATTCTTGAACTTTAGTCTCTCTATATCAGGCCTCAGTTCCTGCTTCTTCTTCTCAGAGACCACATCCAGTAGCTCCACATCATGTCCCTTGTGGGCTCCGGCCACCCAGCAGGACACACAGATACAGGCGTTGTCTCTAGGGCAGTAGTATTTCAGCACCTCCATGTGCGTTGAGCATTTTCGATCCATAAATGACACCGTAGGTTCAATTAGATTGTGATTCACAGACTTGTTGTGGGCTGCGAGATGCTCCTCACACATTGAAGTCTCACAATGGAGACAGGATTTCACAGCCGGGACAGGAGACTTTGTACAGAAAGTGCAGAAGATTCTGGTCTCCTCCATCTCAGGTTGAGTAGATGAGAAACGCTCCACTATGTTCCTCAGCTTCCGGTTCTTCTCCAGGGCCGGACGCTCCGGATATTGTGCTCTGCAGTCAGGACAGGAATACACTCCAGCCGCCTCCTGTGCATCCAGCGCACTCACAATACACGAGCGGCAGAAGAAGTGTCCACATCTCAGGGATACGGGGTCTGTATAGAGGCTCAGGCAGATGGAGCAGTTCAGCTCGTCCCTCAGCTCAGCAGACGCCATTGTAGAGTGAACGAGCGGGAGCCGAAAGTGAAAAGGTTTCTTCACCACACAGAAAGGGGGGCGGGGGGGGGGGGGGGAGGGTCTCTGAGGTATAATTAACTCCTGCACTTCTGTAAGTCATAGCTACGCTATGTACAGCTGCATTTCAATAAATTAGAATATCATCGAAAAGTTAATGTATTTCAGTAATTCAATACAAAAAGGGAAATGCATCTATTATATAGAGTCATTACACACAGAAATTATGTATTTCACGTGTGCATTATATATGTTATAGAGTCATTGCACACAGAGGGATCTATTTCATGTGTGTATTATATATGATATAGAGTCATTGCACACAGAGGGATCTATTTCATGTGTGTATTATATATGATATAGAGTCATTACACACAGAGGGATCTATTCCACGTGTGCATTATACATGATATAGAGTCATTGCACACAGAGGGATCTATTTCATGTGTGTATTATATATGATATAGAGTCATTGCACACAGAGGGATCTATTTCACGTGTGCATTATATATGATATAGAGTCATTGCACACAGAGGGATCTATTTCATGTGTGTATTATATATGATATAGCGTCATTGCACACAGAGGGATCTATCATACAGTGCCACACGACCAGCTCTACCCTCACCTACTGTATCCTCCCATCCCTTGTAGACTGTGAGCCCTCACGGGCAGGGACCGCCGTCCTCCTGTATCTGTCTGTGCCTTGTATAGTTTATGATTGTCACAAACCACCGGGGGGGTCACTCAGAAATCCCCCGCGCTGGCTACCAGTACGTCACAATCGGGGGGTAACAAGTGGGGGTCACCCCTCCTTTATACCTCCCGACCGACAGACAGAGCACGTGACGCGCTCTCTAGCGCCCCTCTTATAGTCAGGCCAATTATGGAATTGCCCGACAATAAGCAAGGAGGCCGCTATACTACTTATGCCGATTATTGAAGGGTCCCCGGTGAGAGTAAGGTATATATTCCCCCGACCTCCGCGGGCGGAATATATAAAATCTCCCCGAATCTCACTGGCCTCCCCACAATAATCCTTGGCACAATTCGCTGCCACCAACCGATTTACGGTAACTATTAGCCGAACACACAGACGTGGGATTCAAGATCGAGATAACAGAACAGCCCAAGATTAATTATATAATTTAATCAGCCTAAAGCACACTAGAAACTACAATATATACAATAGGGAATCTACAGAATATACAGTTATGTCAGAGTACAGTTACAGATAAAGCATGGGTTACAAACAGGCATACACAGTTCCAGCAGTTACCTTGTTGCGTCTGGCCACAGGGGGGCGCTGTACCCAGGTTTCCAGGAACTCCCACAGATGTTTCCTACACGTGCCCCCAGCGAAAGTACACTGGAAAATGGCCGAAGTAGGGTTATCAACCTGGGCAGATCCAGGTCCCCTCCTACCTTAGTGACCTCACAGGGAAGCACTGCCACTCCCCCTGCATGGATCAGAATTATCCAGCAAAGGGGATATTGGCCATGACTTTGCCTGGGAGCGTCGTAGGCAGACGCCAATGCTCTCATTGTGACAGTTATGAATTTAGCTACAGAACGAGGGGACTCATGACCTGTCTGCCAGTTCCCCATTGGCTGATATCACGCCTGGGGCATTTCCCAATGTCCTGCTCCCATAAAAAGGGTGTGCCGGCATCGTCCGCATGCAGAGACACCATTTTTATGGTTGCCATATTTATCGGAAATATGGCTTGCGAGATATGAACCATTTTTTACTGGAGTCGTTCTGTCTAGCTAGTTCCATAGCCTTGCTAATGAGATACAACTCTTGTTACAGGGTGACGGCAGGGAGTCATCCTGTGTCCATTGTTCCCACACCACCTCATTTCCATATCACAGGACATGGCCATGGGATTTGTTGCTAAACCAGTTGTGTGAAGGAAAGGGGGGGTGACACCAGGAGAGGGCTTCCTGACATACTTGAATATCATGATTTATCGTCATATCTCCGGATTTACCTCACACCTCCCCCCTTTTGAGGGCGCTAGGGGGCAGCACACTCCGGTGTTCCCCCGTGCGCCCGTCCGCGACCTCTCCTTGTCGGGATAGCCCGTCTGCGTTACCGTGGTCACGGCCCCTTTTGTGGCGAATGGTGAAGTTGTATTGCTGGAGCGCAAGGCTCCATCGCAACAATCGCCCATTCGTCCCAGAGACGGTGTGCAACCAGCTGAGGGGATTGTGGTCCGTCTCCACGATGAAGTGGCGCCCGTATAGATAGGGTTGCAGACGCTGCAGGGCCCACACTATGGCCAGGCACTCCTTCTCCATCGTGGAATAGGCAACTTCCCTTGGTAACAGCTTCCTGCTCAGGTACAAGACTGGGTGCTCTTGGCTCGCAGAGTCCACCTGGCTGAGCACCGCACCGAGGCCGAAGTCACTGGCGTCGGTCTGTACTACAAACGGCCGCGTGAAGTCGGCTGCCTGTAGCACGGGCGGGCTGGACAGGGCGTCCTTTAGGGCCCGGAAGGCTGTCTCGCAGTCCATTGTCCAATCGACTGCAGAGGGCAGCTTCTTCTTGGTGAGGTCCGTCAAGGGCTTTGCCAGGCTACTATAGCATGGAACAAACCTCCTATAGTACCCAGCGGTCCCCAAGAAGGACATCACCTGCTTCTTGGTCCTGGGGGTGGGCCAGGATGCGATGGCTTCCACTTTCTCAGGCTCGGGCTTCAGTGTTCTCCCACCTACCCGGTGACCGAGGTACTGGACCTCGCTCATGGCCAGCTGACACTTTCCCGGCTTGATGGTCAAACCTGCCCGGTGGATCCGCCTGAGCACCTGTGCTAGATGCTCTAGGTGGTCCTCCCAGGTGGGACTGAAGACGGCAATGTCATCCAGGTACGCGGCCGCGTACCCTTCAAGTCCCTTGAGCAGGGTGTTGACCATCCGCTGGAAAGTGGCAGGGGCATTCCTCATCCCGAATGGCATCACCGTGGACTCGTACAGTCCAAATGGGGTAATAAAGGCAGAGCGTTCCCTGGCCTTGCGAGTCAGGGGGATCTGCCAATATCCCCGGCTCAGATCCATGATGGTCAGGTACTGAGCCCCGGCCAACTGATCGAGCAGGTCATCGATGCGTGGCATTGGGTACGCATCGGCGACCGTGACCGCATTGAGCCCCCTGTAGTCCACGCAGAACCGAGTGGTTCGGTCCTTCTTAGGGACGAGGACTACAGGCGAGGCCCAAGCGCTGTTGGATGCCTGGATCACCCCCAGCTTCAGCATCTCGTCAATCTCCTGGCGCATGTGTTGCTGCACCTCCAGGGAGACCCGATATGCTGAACGCCGGATCGGGGGATGATCCCCAGTGTCCACGTGATGGACAGCCAAGTCAGTCCTTCCGGGCTGGTTGGTAAACAACCCCCGGAAGGGGTGTAGGGTGGCCCACAGCTGGGACCGTTGGTCCTCCAAGAGCTGGTGGCCAACCTCCACATCCTCAATGGATCCGCCTGCCCTAACCTGGGCTAGCATATCCAAGAGGGTTTCCGCTTCTCCCTCCTCGGGCAGGTTGCACACGGGGAGCGCACATGCCTCCCGCTCATGATGTGCCTTCATCATGTTCACATGGAAGGGCTTCCGCCTTCCACGGGCAGGGTCCAGGGTGACCAGGTACGTCACAGGGTTGAGCTGCTGGTACACGAGGTATGGGCCTTCCCAGGCTGCCTGAAGCTTGTCCTGTGGTACGGGGACCAGTACCCACACCTCTTGACCCACTTGGTAGGTCCTCTCACAAGCGTTCTGGTCGTACCAACGCTTCTGATCGGCCTGGGCTTGAGCCATATTGTCGTGTACCAGTTGCGTCAAGGCCTGCATTTTGTCCCGGAAGCGCATGACATACTCGATAACCGACACTCCAGGGGTGGCCAAATCCCCTTCCCAAGCCTCTTTCACCAGAGCCAGGGGGCCCCGCACACGTCGCCCGTACAGGAGCTCAAACGGTGAGAATCCTGTTGAGGCCTGTGGAACCTCCCGGTAAGCAAATAACAGGTGTGGGAGATACCGCTCCCAGTCACGCCCATGGGAGTCGACCAACATCTTAAGCATCTGCTTTAAGGTGCCATTAAACCGCTCGCACAGGCCATTAGTCTGTGGATGGTACGGGCTGGCCACCAGATGTCGCACCTGGACCTGCTTACAGAGGGCCTCCATCAGCTGGGACATGAATTGGGTCCCCCGGTCAGTGAGCATTTCCTGGGGAAAACCCACTCGGGAGAAAATCTCCAGCAATGCGGTGGCCACCTTGTCAGCCCGAATGGACGACAAGGCCACTGCTTCTGGGTACCGGGTGGCATAGTCCACTACCGTCAGTAGGAAGCGTTTCCCGGAGCTGCTGGGGATGGCCAGCGGGCCGACCAGATCCACAGCCACCCTCCTGAAAGGCTCATCGATGATTGGCAGAGATACTAGTGGGGCTTTGGGGCGTGGCCCCGCCTTCCCCACTCTCTGACAGGTTTCACACGAACGGCAGTAGGCAGCCACATCGGCCCCCATTTTTGGCCAGTAGAAATGCTGGTTTAACCTGGCCTTGGTCTTAGCGATCCCTAGGTGTCCGGCCATCGGAATCTCATGTGCGATCCGCAACAACTCCGTCCGGAACGGATAGGGTACCACCAACTGTCGGTCCCTGGGCCACGCCTCCCGTGAACCCTGCTGGACCGTGGCCCGGTACAGCCGTCCTTGGTCCCAGACCACTCGCTCCGGGTCCGAGTCCGAGGGAGGCTGTGCCGCCTGCTCCTTAAGAGCTTTCAGGCTGTCGTCAGCTTCTAACGCTGCCTGAAACCCCTGACTAGATGTGGCCAGAATCGACGAGACTGTCACATCTTCAGTCAGTACCCCGGGACCTGTGTCCTGGCCTCCACCTGACTCGGCTGCCACTTGGTCAGAAGGGGAAGAGCTATCGGACCTCCGGGAGGCCCCTTGGCTTCCAGCACTCCCACTGCGGGTGACAGCGGCCACAGCCGCTGCGACCGTGGGTCGTGCCTGCTCCTCCTCCGTTCCTGACCAAGTCGCCGGTTCAGGCAGACCTACCTGGCTTCCTGACACCCCGGTTGTGGGGGAACCATGCACCGAGATCTTACCTGGGAGCACTTCCGCTCCTGGACCGGCCCCAATCTCACCTGCCTGTTCCCCTCCTGCAGCAACAGAACCCCGCTGTGAAATCTCTGGGGACCCCACATTTGCTGTGGTAGCCCCCACCCCACACACTGGTCCTCCCCCTGCAGCACCCTGCTCTCTGCTTATCCCTGCAGAGGGCAACAGATCCCAGCTCACAGGCTGGTTACTTGTAGAGGCATTGTCACACCTTTCTCTGACCCCCTCCCCTGTCACAGCTGCAGCTGAGTGTGTGTCTATGGTGTCTATGCAAGCAGAAATATCAGAGTTCACTCCCTCCTCCCTTACATCATTCATAGATAACACATTAACATTGTCCGGAGGCATGTCAGTACGGGCTGAAGGTTCAGCCCTTGGTTGGGGCCCAAACTGGGAGGTTATCTGCCCCAAATCTGTCCCAAGTAGCACGTTTGCAGGGATCCGATCAGTTACCCCCACCTCTCTCACCCCCCGCCCTGCGCCCCAGTCCACATAAATGTCAGCAACAGGCAGCGCCGGGTCAGTGCCTCCAATCCCGGAGACAGCGAGGGTTTTTCCAGGGATCAAGTCTTGGGGGGACACCATCTCAGGCCGCACCAGAGTCACCTCCGAGGCGCTGTCTCGCAGTCCTATGGTCACAGACCGGCCGACGGTGACAGGTTGGAAGCTGTCCAGGGACCTACCACCACCCCCACCCACACAATACACCTTGGGCGGCCCTTGGGACGGGGACGGAGCCGGGGCCTTGGGACGCTGAGGGCACATGGCCTTGAAGTGTCCAGGTAGGTTGCACTGGTGGCACCGTCTTGGTTCCGCCACGGGCCTGGAGAGGGGAGTTGAGGGGGACACCCCCTGCAGTCTAGGGGCAGGTGGGGCAGTCGCAGAATTCATCTTACCCCCTCTCCAGGTGCTGCTGGTGGCCGCTCTCCTGGCCTCAGGGGCCCGGTTGTTGGTGTAGTCATCGGCAAGGGCAGCTGTAGCCGTGGACCCCTTTGGCTTCTGGTCTCGGATGAACTGGCGGAGATCCTCAGGGCAGTTCCACAAGAGTTGCTCCGTGATGAACAAGTCCAGGATCTCCGGTCCGGTGGAAAGCTGCAGGCCTTGGGTCCAGTGGTCGGCAGCTCGGGCAAGTGCCCGCCGGTGGTCAGCCCAGGAGTCCTTTGGTCCCTTCTGTAGGCTCCGGAACTTCTTGCGGTAGGACTCTGGAGTGAGGTTGTACTGTTGGATCAGGGCCCGCTTGATGGTGTCGTAGCCCTGATCTGCCTCAGCAGGCAAGTCCCCAAGGACATCCAGGGCCTTACCCCTTAAACGGGGGGTCAGGTATTTGGCCCACTGGTCCTTGTTCAGATGGTGCTGCAAGCAAGTCCGTTCAAAAGCAGTCAGGAAAGAGTCCAAGTCTCCATCCTTCTCCAGCACTGGGAAGTCCTCAACACGGACCTTTGGAAGTTTGGTGTTTTGAAGGTCACATGTGGCTGATGAGGGCCGGAGCTGAGCTAGCTGCAGCTGGTAGTCACGGTCTGCCTGTCGCTCTCGCTCTCGCTCTTCACGCGCTGCCTGCCGCTCTCGCTCCGCAGCCTCACGCTCTGCGTGCCGCTCTGCCCTGCGCTCTGCCAGGAGTTCCTTGTAGCCCTTCTGGTCTCCAGCCTGGAGAAGGGCCATAGCCATTTGAAGAAGGCTATCCGAGCCTCCCAGGCTCGGTGGAATGGCACGTGGTGATCTGCGGCACGCTGCGGAGCCTGGTGATTCACTGTCCCTTTCAGAGCGGAGGGCTGGCATCTGGCTCGTTGAGGAACCTTGGGTGAGCTCCTCCTCATCTTGTCCAGCAGTGCCAGGTTGCGCAATGTCCTCGGCAGAACGGTTTTCTGGCGTCGAGCTCCTGGAGGACTCGTGGGCAACCTCCTCATTGCTGTCCACAGCACCGTCCTCCCTCTCTTCGGCTCCTGCCTTAGCATTGGCCAGTTGCATAGCTCTGCTCCTGGTGCCATCAGCCATTCTTGCAGACTTTTGGTCACTGACACAGAACTGACACCTGATGCCTCCACACACCTTACAGTATCTGCACTCTGACACTCTAGTGTTGAGCTAGTCTGAAGACCCCAGCAGCCACAGCTGCTGCAGGCAGTCTTTAGTGTCTGGGAGTATGGGTCTCACACTCACACACACTATTATCTCGATCCCACCGCTATGCCACCAATATGTCACAAACCACCGGGGGGGTCACTCAGAAATCCCCCGCGCTGGCTACCAGTACGTCACAATCGGGGGGTAACAAGTGGGGGTCACCCCTCCTTTATACCTCCCGACCGACAGACAGAGCACGTGACGCGCTCTCTAGCGCCCCTCTTATAGTCAGGCCAATTATGGAATTGCCCGACAATAAGCAAGGAGGCCGCTATACTACTTATGCCGATTATTGAAGGGTCCCCGGTGAGAGTAAGGTATATATTCCCCCGACCTCCGCGGGCGGAATATATAAAATCTCCCCGAATCTCACTGGCCTCCCCACAATAATCCTTGGCACAATTCGCTGCCACCAACCGATTTACGGTAACTATTAGCCGAACACACAGACGTGGGATTCAAGATCGAGATAACAGAACAGCCCAAGATTAATTATATAATTTAATCAGCCTAAAGCACACTAGAAACTACAATATATACAATAGGGAATCTACAGAATATACAGTTATGTCAGAGTACAGTTACAGATAAAGCATGGGTTACAAACAGGCATACACAGTTCCAGCAGTTACCTTGTTGCGTCTGGCCACAGGGGGGCGCTGTACCCAGGTTTCCAGGAACTCCCACAGATGTTTCCTACACGTGCCCCCAGCGAAAGTACACTGGAAAATGGCCGAAGTAGGGTTATCAACCTGGGCAGATCCAGGTCCCCTCCTACCTTAGTGACCTCACAGGGAAGCACTGCCACTCCCCCTGCATGGATCAGAATTATCCAGCAAAGGGGATATTGGCCATGACTTTGCCTGGGAGCGTCGTAGGCAGACGCCAATGCTCTCATTGTGACAGTTATGAATTTAGCTACAGAACGAGGGGACTCATGACCTGTCTGCCAGTTCCCCATTGGCTGATATCACGCCTGGGGCATTTCCCAATGTCCTGCTCCCATAAAAAGGGTGTGCCGGCATCGTCCGCATGCAGAGACACCATTTTTATGGTTGCCATATTTATCGGAAATATGGCTTGCGAGATATGAACCATTTTTTACTGGAGTCGTTCTGTCTAGCTAGTTCCATAGCCTTGCTAATGAGATACAACTCTTGTTACAGGGTGACGGCAGGGAGTCATCCTGTGTCCATTGTTCCCACACCACCTCATTTCCATATCACAGGACATGGCCATGGGATTTGTTGCTAAACCAGTTGTGTGAAGGAAAGGGGGGGTGACACCAGGAGAGGGCTTCCTGACATACTTGAATATCATGATTTATCGTCATATCTCCGGATTTACCTCACAATGATTATTGTACTTGTCCCTATTTTGTATACCCCTTTCACATGTAAAGCGCCATGGAATAAATTGCGCTATAATAATAAATAATAATAATATTTCACGTGTGTATTATATAGAGTCATTACACATAGAGGGATCTATTTTGTTTCTGTTAATGTTGATGATTATGGCTTACAGCCAATGAAAACCCAAAAGTCATTATCTCAGAAAATTAGAATATTATATAAGACCAACTGAAAAAATGATGTTACACTCAGAAATGTTGGCGCCTACTGAAAAGTCTGTACAGTACATGTCTCAATACTTGGTCGCGGCTCCTTTTGCATGAATTACTGCATCAATGCGGCAATGTGGCATGGAGGCGTCAGCCTGTGGCACTGCTGAGGTGTTATGGAAGCCCAAGTTGCTTTGATAGCCGCCTTCAGCTGGTCTGCATTGGTGGCTCTCATAGATTCTCTATGGGGTTTAGGTCTGGCGAGTTTTTCTGGCGGATTAAGCACAATCATACTGTGGTTAGTAAACCAGGTATTTGTACTTTTGGCAGTGTGGACAGGTGCCAAATCCTGCTGGAAAATTACATTTGCATCACCTAAAAGCTTGTCGGCAGAGGGAAGCATGAAGTGCCCTAAAATTTCCTGGTAGACGGCTGCGCTGACTTTGGTCTTGATAAAACACAGTGGACCTACACCAGCAGATGACATGGCTCCCCAAACCATCACTGATTGTGGAGACTTCACACCAGACCTCAGCAGCTTGGATTGTGGCCTCTCCACTCATCCTCCAGACTCTGGGACCGCGATTTCCAAATTAAATGCAAAATTTACTTTCATCTGAAAACAACACCTTGGACACTGAGAACAGTCCAGCTCCATTTCTCCTTGGCCCAGGTAAGACGCTTCTGGCGTTGTCTATTGGTCATGAGTGGCGACACAAAGAATGTGACACTTGTAGCCCATGTCCTGGATACCAGGGCTGTGGAGTCGGTAAGCTAAACCTACGACTCCGACTCCTCAATTTCCCTTGCACCGACTCTGACTCCCACATATATTGCTTATATTTAAGTGGAAAATGTATTGTAGTATAATCTGAACATCAGACATTTAATCATTTTTATGATACAATAATCAAGATATTACATAGAACATAAAATATATTTATTGGATACAACTTTAGAACACAAAAAACTAATAAATTGTAAATATGTAATACACTATGTAATAGATTTTATATATATATATATATATATATATATATAAAATGGCAAAAAATAAGTTTTCAACAAAAACATACTAAATACCATTTGTGCAGTCTATGAATTTATTCTAAGAAATAGAATTGCCTCCATCAGATCCTCCTTCGCAGATGACCTCGAATCTGACCTAATAATTTTAAGGCTAGAGAACAGCCTCTCTACAGTAACTTGGGTTGGAGGCAAAGCCGTAACCACATGGGAACATCTCTAATAATTTCCGGGTATAAAGGAATGGCTTCATGCCAAGTCAGGTTTGATGAACTGTTGAATTTTTCTATTAATTTGAGAGCAAGTGAAAAAAATTTCTGAAATCTGGTCAATCTGCTGCTATAGGAGACGGAGTGAAATCTTTTTTTCCTTGCTGCAGCGCTTTGCCTGCTCCATGTCATCCAAATACTTGTCAAAGTTAAACTCCTCATCTGACGGGGATGAAGATATGGCAGCAGTAGCACTGTCAGGTCCCAAGTCCTCTTGCGCCTGGCAGTCCTGTAGCCGCTCATCCTAACTGCTACCTCAGTCAGAGCTTATTTTCCTTTAGTAAGCTGTTGATCATCAAGCAGTATACGCTGACTTGGGTCCACATAAACAGCTGCCAGAAGAATTTTATTTTCCAATAGCTGTGTCTATCTCCGTTTCATTGAAGCAGAAATGCCATCTGCGATTAAACCTTCTCTTTAGGACAGGCAACATAGCAAGTTCTTCTAATACCTTACGAAAATGCCAGGAGTTAAATCCTCAGCTTGTAATTTTTTAGTCACGGTAAATGGGTGATTAAGCAATTCCTTCAATTCAGCCACCCGTGTCCATTCACCTTCATTTAGGGTTACCTGAGGGTTTGCCATGTCTATAAGAAATGGTTTTAGTTCAAGCAATCGCTCAATCATTAAGTAAGTGCTGCCCCACTGAGTGGCTTGATCAACAATTACTCCTTTCCCAGCACGTCTTTTCAAGATGGAATCAATTTTAGGGGTTCTGGCAGCAATAACCAATTTCCTCATTTTTCCAATCAGATTTCCAGCATGTCCCTCCTGCAGACTATCTCTTATTGCCGGCTGCATCGTGTGCACAACACCGCGCATGTGATGGATATGAAAGTGTTTTGAAGCAGGTTCAACAAGATCATCTAATCCTAAAGTATCATTTTGCTGTTCTTCTGTTGTAATATCTGCTTGTTCCTCAGTTACATGAACAGCGCTGTGGCTCCATCTCACACAGACTGAATCCTACATTTTCTATTAGGTGTTGGTCATTACTCTCATTCATCAGTGTAATTGTACTTATCATGTTTGAAGCATTGTCCGGTATTTTTCTAATTTGCTTTTGCTATTGAAAATATTATCTATGAGCTCAGAAACCTTTCAGGTGATGCTGTTTTTGAAAAAGCTGATCTGCTTTTGCAGCTGAAAAACGTATCCTCAATAAACGCAGCAAAAACGCTGTGTGTGAATGTAGCCTTAGATCAGGAATAGGACAGCCATTTATAGGACATTACATAACTTTCCCAGATTCCTATGAAAAAATAATCAACACATTCTGCATTGAACTCCTGTACCCCATTTATTATATATTTTAGGAGTCGGAGTTGCTCCATTTTATACCAACTCCGACTCCACCAAAATGAACACCAACTCCGACTCCGACTCCACAGCCCTGCTGGATACGTCTGTGTGTGGTGGCTCTTAAAGCACTGACTCCAGCAGCGTCCACTCCTTGTTAATCCCCCCAAATTTTCGAATGGCCTTTTCCTAACAATCCTATCAAGGCTGTGGTTATCCCGGTTGCTTCTGCACCTTTTTCTACCACACGTTTTCCTTCCACTGAACTTTCCATTAGTATGCTTGGGTACAGCACTCTGTGAACAGCCATCATATTTAGTAATGACCTTTTGTGGCTTACTCTCCTAGTGGAGTGCGTCCGAGTGCCTTCTGTACATCTGTCAAGTCATCGGTCTTCCCCATGATTTGTATAACCTACTGAACCAGACAAAGGGGTACTTTGCACGCTGCGACATCGCAGGCCGATGCTGCAATGCCAAGCGCGATAGTAACCGCCCCCGTCGCAGCAGCGATATCCTTGTGATAGCTGCCGTAGCGAACATTATGGCTACGGCAGCTTCACATGGACTCACCTGTCCTGCGACCGTCGCTCTGGCCGGCGACCCGCCTCCTTGTTAAGGGGGCGGGTCGTGCGGCGTCATAGCGACGTCACACGGCAGGCGGCCAATCGGAGCGGAGGGGCGGAGATGAGTGGGATGTAAACATCCCGCCCATCTCCTTCCTTCCGCATATCCTACGGAAGCCGCAGTGACGCCGGTAGGAGATGTTCCTCGCTCTTGCGGCTTCACACACAGCGATGTGTGCTGCCGCAGGAGCGAGGAACGACATCGGACTGTCGCGTCAGCGTAATCATGGATTACGCCGACGCTGCACCGATGATACGATTACGACGCTTTTGCGCTCGTTAATCGTATAATCGAGCCTTTACACACTACGATGTCGCATGCGATGCCGGAAGTGCGTCATTTTCAATTTGACCCCACCGACATCGCACCTGCGATGTCGTAGTGTGCAAAGCCCGCCTAAGGGACCATTTTAAATGCTTAGGAAGCCTTTGCAGGTGTTTTGTGGTAATTATTCTAATTTTCTGAGATAATGACTTTTGGGCTTTCATGGGCTGTAAGCCATAATCATCAATGTTAACAGAAATAAACACTTGAAATAAATCACTCTGTGTGTAATGACTCTATATAATATATAGGAATAGATCCCTCTGTGTGTAATGACTCTATATAATATATAGGAATAGATCCCTCTGTGTAATGACTCTATATAATATATAGGAATAGATCCCTCTGTGTAATGACTCTATATAATATATAGGAATAGATCCCTCTGTGTGTAATGACTCTATATAATATATAGGAATAGATCCCTCTGTGTGTAATGACTCTATATAATATATAGGAATAGATCCCTCTGTGTGTAATGACTCTATATAATATATAGGAATAGATCCCTCTGTGTGTAATGACTCTATATAATATACAGGAATAGATCCCTCTGTGTGTAATGAATCTTTATAATATATAGAAATAGATCCCTCTGTGTGTAATGACTCTACATAATATATAGGAATAGATCCCTCTGTGTGTAATGACTCTATATAATATATAGGAATAGATCCCTCTTTGTGTAATGACTCTATATAATATATAGGAATAGATCCCTCTGTGTGTAATGACTCTATATATTATATAGGAATAGATCCCTCTATGTGTAATGACTCTATATAATATATAGGAATAGATCCCTCTGTGTGTAATGACTCTATATAATATATAGGAATAGATCCCTCTGTGTGTAATGACTCTATATAATATATAGGAATAGATCCCTCTATGTGTAATGACTCTATATAATATATAGGAATAGATCCCTCTGTGTGTAATGACTCTATATAATAAACACGTGAAATAGATCCCTCTGTGTGTAATGACTTTATATAATAAATAATAAACTTGTGAAATAGATCCCTCTGTGTGTAATGACTCTATATAATATCTGTTTCCCTTTATGTATTAAATTACTGAAATAAATTAACTTTTTGAGGATATTGTAATTTATTGAGATGCACTGGTACCTATAGACACAGAACACAGAGTTATTGCAGAGTGTTTCATTTACCTGCTGCACCACACCATAGGGTGGATATGTGAACGGCCATCCCACCCATCTCTTTTCTGACTATTCACAAAAAAAACCTCAGCAGTTGTCATAGCCCATTACCTCTCTCAGCACCTGGCATGCTGGAGCATACATTCCGGCCTTCACATCACTGAAGCCAATAACCTCAGTGAACACTATCTCCCCTCCAGGATTTTACCATTGACCATCTTACAGTGACCTATCACATTCTTATCATTTATATTGGGGGTCAGCATCACCAGCAGGGACAATACCATGATACAAACCATGTGCCAAAAAGACAAACAGGGCACCCATAACATTGCTTTCTTTTCATAGAGAAACATTCAACTCACAGAAATAGTGTCAGTATTGCAGGAATTTACCAATAACTGTGGGTGGGTGACACCATGTCATGATGGAGGTCGCGACTAAGTTGTTCCTATTATATTGCCCTTTACCCCAAGGTATGAAGAATTCCTCCTATAATTGTAAATCCTTTCATCTACCAGTAAGTAGCTCCACATTCACTGCTTTAGGCCTCTTTCACACGTCCGTGCCTCCGATACGTGTTTGGTCCATTTCCTCACGTACCGGAGACACTGGCACACGTAGACCCATTAAAATCAATGGGTCTGCGCTCACGTGCGTTTTCTGCCATGGACCGTTTGTACGTGTGGAGCATACGTGTGCCCGTGTGCTGCACACGTAGACATGTCCGTTTTTTCTCCGGCATCACGGGTGTCACACGGAACGCAAACGGGTCATACATAATGCAAACGGACCACATGGATGTGTTCCGTGTGACACGCACTGGAGAAAACACATGTGTCTGCGAGAAAAAAAACAAAACTTTACTCACCTTCTCCAGCACTGCTGTCTCTGCCGCTGCTGTCACTTGCTTCCGACCGCAGCTCATTATGCTCATTGCATATTCACTTCACTGCGGCCGGAAGCAGCAGTAGCGGGGAGTCTGCAGGACCGGAGACCGAAGATCAGCACAAAGGACAGCGAAGCCAGGGACAGGTGAGTAGAAAGTTCATGTTCTCCGTGTGTTATCATGGATAACACACGGAGAACACACGTGTGCCATAAACACAGCTCACGGAGGGCATTACGCACCTTTGACACGTCCGTGAAAAACGTGCGTGGTTTTTCATGGATGTGTGAAAGAGGCCTAATCAATAGATTTTTTTGGGTGGTAAAAAAGTTGGGTGACAATCTTTATGACCAGACATGGTCCTCCAGCTATTTACAGATTCTAAAATGTCCTTTTAGAGAAGGAATATCTTTGATCATTTGCAGACATGGGCGAACTCGCAGATGTTTGGGTCCAGATGGACATTAAAAAAAATCTGACTTGGGACCAAACTTCAACCAGAATATGTACTCCATATGAGTCTATGGGAACCTTATAGAAGTCTAAGGGGACCCAAACAATTATAAGTTATTGTGCTGTAAAATGGTAGTTGAAATGGCTGGGGGGATTAAAGCAGGAGCATTATTATACTTACCGACCTGGCTGTCACACCACTTCCGGGTCTGCTCATTAACCCTCATACATATTCACTGCTTCCCCCGCCCTCTGTCAGTCGAGGCGTCTGTGATTGGTTTCAGTCAGACTGCGCCCCCACCCTCTGTGACAGCATCTGAGATTGGTTGGAATTACACGCGCTGACTGCATCTCTATAGTTGTGTTAAAATAAATAAATTGGCATGATAAAGCAGACAGCTGGAGGCTGTTATTCTCAGGCTGGGGAAGCCCATGGTTATTGGGCCCTCCCCCAACCTAAAAATAGCAGCCTGCAGTCACCCTGAATGGTTGCATCCATTAGATTTGTCAATTCTGGCACTTTACCTAGCTCATCCAAATTTTCCTGATGCGGTGACAATCGGCATAATATAAGGGGTAATAACAGCTCACAGCTGCCACTAAGCCCTAGATTAGTAATGGGGAGGGATCTATGAGACCCCCCCATTACTAACCCTGCAAGTGAAAAGGGTGTGGTGCAGTCGGACTCCAACCAATCACAGACGTCGGGACTGTCTGTGGGTGGGGGAAACAGTGAATATGTATAAGGGCTAATGAGCAGACCTGAAAGTAGTGTTACAGCCACGGGGAAGGTCTGTAAACATAATGGTCCTGCTTTATTCCTTAATTTAAAAAAATAAATTATCAGGGTGGCCGAACCTGAAACGTAACAAGGGAGTTCCCTGAGAACTCCGTATTCCAGGTCCGTGCATGGACAGTAGGTATCTGGTACAGACCCTGAACTTTACAGTTCGAGTTCACCCATCACTAATCCTTTGTTTTCAGGTATTATGTGTGGACATAGTGGCTGGAGACCAAACTACTAGAATGTAAGCTTATTTCATCCAAGAGAGTTTGTCAGGGTATGTATGAGCAGTGCGGTGAACATCTTGGGAATGCGGGCGACAACAACAGACCAAGAAGAATTTACTTACTGGAATTCAACAAGTTTAATGGTAACTGAGACAGGATTGAACAGGGGTAAACAGTTGAGTTATAGCAATTTTCCTAGATTTCAGGCAGTCTGCAGCAGCTCTTCCTTCACCCAGACAGTTTTTCAATATTGGTTCTGTTCCAGATCCATGATAGATGGTGAGGGATGACTTTAAGCGTGACCTTTGCCATTATTTTATCATTCTGATGATGCAATTATCATACAGATATAAAGCAGGATAGAGCGGCTCGGAGAAGGAGGCGGTGAAGGTGTGTAAGTGTCGGATGTGATCACCCACCTGATAGAAGGACAGACGCCCTGCATCATAGTCAAGATAAACCCCCACAACCCGCACAGGAGAATTTAATACCAGCGGTTTATGGAGATTCTTATGACTTTCAAAAAAGTTTTTCTCAGAAATGATGGCCCAGGATTTCTTATTAAAGCCAATATAAGATATTTTTCCATTGACCTTCCTCTCCAGACTTTCCCCGGCCACCCCAACCATCCAACTCCTCGCCTGACTCACGTCCACCTCCCAGTAATGTCTCCCGGAGGAGAAGCTGCGGGAACTTAACACCTGATGGGATCTGAACCTCTTGGGCCCATCGGGTCTGTTCTGTGATCTAGCGGTATGAGAAGATCTGAGATCCTGAGATATGATAATGTTATTATGAGCCGTGTCTATATCCAGTAATATGTCCGATTTCTCCATCACTGAGAACTGTCTCTTCTTCTTCATATCACTTAGATCATCGGCAAATTGTAAAAATCCTTTGTGTAATTCTAGTGAAACGATGTCTTCATCCAACCGTTGAGCAGCATTTACGTGACCGAGGAGATCAAAGTTCAAATCTTTTATGTCACCTCTTTTTAAATCTTCTTGCAGGAAGGTCAGTGGATCAGTGATATTACAGAGTGGCTCCAGCTCATTAATGTCCTTGATCAGCATGTCTAACTGACCTTTCACAAATCCGACCAGTATAGAGACCGAGAGTGACACCTGATCCTTCTGCCAGGAGATCTCTCCCTGGATTGTCTTTTCTAGATCATCCAACTTCTCCCTAATTTCAGTAAACAGAAGAGCGACTCTGTGTGAGACTCCGGCTGATTTTTCCTCCTCTTTTCCCACATGATCCTTTAGATTCTGGATTCTTTTTTCAGCTTCGTCCCTTCTGGATTTCATTTTGTCACAGACAAATCTTATTTTCTCTTTCTTCTTCTCAGAGGCCACATCCAGTAGCTCCACATCATGTCCCTTGTGGTCTCCGGCCACCCAGCAGGACACACAGATGCAGGCCTTGTCTATAGGACAGTAGTATTTCAGAACTTCCTTGTGTGTGGAGCATTTTCTTCCCTCCAGGGTAACATTGGGTTCAACTAACGTATGTTCTGATGACTTACTGTGTCTGCTCAGATGCTTTTCACAAAAAGACGCCTCACACTGCAGACACGTTCTTACAGCCGGGGCCGGGGAATCACAATAAGTGCAGAAGATTCTGGTCTCCTCCATTTCAGGCTGAGCAGATGAGAAACGCTCCACTATGTTCTCCAGCTTCCGGTTCTTCTCCAGGGCCGGACGCTCCAGATATTGTGCTCTGCAGTCAGGACAGGAATACACTCCAGCCGCCTCCTGTGCATCCAGCGCACTCACAATACAATAGCGGCAGAAGAAGTGTCCACATCTCAGGGATACGGGGTCTGTATAGAGGCTCAGGCAGATGGAGCATTTCAGCTCGTCCCTCAGCTCAGCAGACACCATTGTAGTGTGAAACTGCAGGGATGGAAAGCTGCAATGCTTCTTCACACAGGAAGGGCGGAGGGAGTTTCTCCAGATCAATTAACCCCTGCAATTCTGGAAGGGATAGTAATGTTTCTCAGGTGCTGCAGAATCTCACGAGGCAAAACCTGTGCTGCTGCTTGTAGCATAAAACTAGTAATGCATCGTAGTAAATTATGAGAATATTGCAAATTGCCAACTATGATCCGTATGGATGTTCTCAGCCTGAAGCCTCGTACTCTTATACAGTCATAGACCTTCTTGCTGAAGAAGGAGGCATCACTATCTGGGTCAACAACATCATACAAAGAACGCACCAGAAGTACAAACAGGGAGCGCGTCGTCACACCATGTTCTTCTGCTCTTAGAGAAACATTGAAATCACTGAGACAATTTCAGTATTGTTATAATTTACCAAGGCTTGCGAGCGATACATTGCAATTATGGAGGCCGATCCTAAGTTGCACACATTATGTAGCACATTTTCCCAATAATATGAAGAATTCCTTTGAAAAGTATAAATTTTCTGTTTTCAGAGAAATTGATTGGTGATCTAATTACCAAAGTTTCTTCTCACGCATTTTACAAATCCAAAAATACAACCGTGTACAAAGATGAACAGTTTACATAGAGCAGTGAGCTGACACTTTGCTTGTACTTTTGACAGTCTGCTAGCAAACACTTCAGCAGCACTTCAGTCACTAAAACACAGTCTTTTCGTTTTGTTTATAATACTCTACAGCACACAACTACAATGCTGGTGACAGCCCTTCTCAAAGTCACCTCTCATAAACATAAACAACCTTTTGCAGAGATAGACTGTTTACATACAGCAGTGAGCTGAAATTTGCTTGTACTTTTGACAATCTGCTGGCAAACTGTAACGCCTGCCTGTATCAACAGACTCAGGTGGGATGTAATGGACAGACTAGAGGGAAGCCACTCACCAAGCCGGACCCCCAGAACCCTGAAACCCTTTAACCCCTATACAGGGATTTGGAATTACACAGGGCCCTGGAGATCACTACCTTGTGGAAGGCTGCAGTCCGATGAGAGTAGTCGTCAGGCAGGGTCAAACCAGGAATAGCAGAACAGGGACAGAATTGGCAGACAAGGACGTAATCAGAAAATGTAGCAGAGGTCAAATCCGGATCGGGCAGCGAGGTACAAAAACAGCAGGCATCAGGGTAGTAAAAAAACATGCAGAAGTCAGCACACAGGAATCAGAAAACAGAATAGAGTGGACCAGGAGCCAGGAAATCAGAACTATCTCTGGCAGAGGTCAGCAGACAGGAGGGGAACTAAGAAGGGTGTGGTGTCTTCCCATTGGCTGTAGCTGAATGCTGGCAACTTCAGCTGGAACACACATGCCACCCACAGTCAGTCAGTGGTACTGCAGATCCCAAGACAACCCAGCCCAGTGGATGATCGGAGCCTGCACCCACCGGTGCCGCTGGCATCGACTCATCTCCCATCACCAGCACCATCCACGGCAGGAACACGGCGTCGCCTCGCGATCGGAGCAGAAGTCGCTGGAGCAGACTCCGGTGGTGACGTAACAGTACGCCCCCCTCCACGAGGGGCCTACGGACCCTCAAAACCCGGCTTGCCAGGAAATTGGAGGTGAAACCGCCGGACCAGACGCTTAGCATGAATATCACTAGCAGGAACCAATGACCTCTCCACAGGGCCGTAACCCCTCCAATGCACCAAATACTGTACCGCCCCTCTGACAATACGGGAATCAAGTATTCTCTGTACCTCATACTCCAAGTTACCTTCAACCAAAACAGGAGGAGGGAGGGCACTGACTGGGTGACACGATATAACTTGAGGAGGGACTTAGGGAACACATTCGATATCTTACAGGACAGGAGGAGTTGCAGGCGGAAAGCTGTGGGATTAATTACCTCAATTATCTCGTAAGGTCTAATAAATCTCGGACCCAGCTTAGCAGAAGGGACCTTGAGTTTAATATTCCGTGTTGATAACCATACTTTGTCCCCAACTCCAAGGCTAGGGCCCTTGGAACATCTCTTATTAGCAGAGGAGGCTTGACCAACCTTTGCCTTCTTCAAGTTCTCTTTCACTTCAGACCAGATAGCCTTCAGTTTGTCCATAGTTGATTCAGCCTCAGGAGTATCCACCACAGCGGAAGAAAAAGAACCAAAACGTGGATGCAACCCTAAATTGCAGAAAAAGGGGGTAGTCTTGATGGATTCCTGATACTGATTATTGATAGCGAACTCAGCTAGCGGCAGATATTCCACCCAGTCAGACTGATGGTCAGACACATAACACCGGAGATATTGTTCGAGGGTTTGATTGGAACGTTCAGTCTGACCATTGGTCTCTGGGTGGTAGGCAGATGAAAAAGATAGCTTTATATTGATCTTCTTACAAAATGCCCTCCAGAATTTCGAGACGAACTGTGTTCCTCGGTCAGAAACAATATTTTCCGGAACCCCGTGTAACAGCCCAATATGCCTAATAAACAACTTGCTAAGAGTTTCAGAATTGGGTAATCCGGACAGAGGAACAAAATGACACTGTTTGCTGAATCTATCCACTACTACCCAGATACAAGTCTTCCCTTCTGAGGGTGAAAGGTCAGTGATGAAGGCCATTGAGAGATGTGTCCAAGGGCTTACTGGAGAAGGTAGGGACTGGAGAAATCCGACAGGGCAGGTACGGGGTGCCTTGGCTCCAGCACAAGTTTCACAAGCCAGTACATATTCCTTACAATCTTTCGCTGCGGTTGGCCACCAAACATTCCTGGTTACTAGTCGGAGGGTATTGCCTATACCAGGGTGGCCTGCAAGCGCAGAATTGTGGGATTCCTGGAGTACCCGTAGGCGCAGTGAGGGGGCGACAAACAGTTTATGGTCAGGAGTGGTTTCAGGAGCATGGTCTTGGGTATTATGGACCTTTTCTATCAAATCTAAGGAAACAGATGACATAATAATGCCTTTAGCTAAAATATGCACTGGTTCAGAGTTTTCAGACTGAGAGGGACAGAAGCTACGGGAAAGTGCATCAGCTTTTGTGTTCTTGGTACCGGGCCGGAATGTTACCACAAAATCAAATCTGGAGAAGAACAATGCCCACCTAGCTTGCCTGGGATTGAGTCTCTTAGCAGATTCCAGATAAGTGAGGTTCTTATGGTCTGTGATAACTGTGACCTTATGTTTGGCGCCTTCGAAGAAGTGGCGCCATTCCTCGAAGGCCCATTTAATTGCAAAGAGCTCAGGATTACCAATGTCAAAATTTCTCTCTGTGGGAGAAAACTTGCGGGAAAAGAAGGCGCAAGGACGAAGCTGCGTGAGAGACGGAGTACCTTGTGATAGCACCGCTCCCACTCCAACCTCGGATCCATCGACTTCTACAATAAACGGCCCATGAGGTCAGGCTGAACCAGAATCGGGTCTAAGGAAAAACATTCTTTTAATGTAGAGAGGGCATGGATCGCCTCCGGCTTCCAATTAACCACATCAGCCCCCTTTTTAGTCAAATCGGTGAGGGGTTTGGCAATTTTGGAAAAATCTCTAATGAATTTGAGATAATAATTAGCAAACCCAAGGAAACGCTGCAAGGTTTTCAGAGACTTGGGTTGCACCCACTCCTTAATCGGTTGAAGCTTAGACGGATCCATGCGGAAGCCTTCTGCAGACAATATATAACCCAGGAAATTAACCTCTGCCTCAAAAAAAACACATTTCTCATATTTAGCAAATAGGGAGTTCTCCCTGAGTCTCTGGAGTACAGTGCATACATGTTGGACATGTGACGTAACATCGGGAGAATAAATCAGAATATCATCCAGATAGACCACCACATACTGACCACAGATATCTCTGAAAATGTCATTGACAAAGTTCTGAAAGACCGCCGGCGCATTACTTAACCCAAAAGGCATTACTCATAGTGTCCCTCTGAAGTGTTAAATGCAGTTTTCCACTCATCCCCTTCTCTGATGCGGATTAGGTTATATGCTCCCCTGAGATCCAGCTTGGTGAACCACCGGGCTCCTATGAGCTGGTTAAACAGATCGGGGATGAGTGGCAGAGGGTACCGATTCTTTACAGTAATAGCATTAAGTTCACGGTAGTCAAGGTCTGAGGCCACCATCTTTCTTATCAACGAAAAAGAATCCAGCGCCGACTGGTGACCTGGATGGTCTGATGAACCCTCTCTGCAGACTGTCTGCTATATAATCTTTCATGGCCTGACACTCCGGACCAGAAAGATTATACATTTTACCCTTGGGGAGTCGGGAATTGGGGACCAAATCTATGGAGCAGTCATAATCTCTGTGTGGAGGTAATGTTTCAGATTCAGATACAGAAAACACATCAGCAAAATCCCTGAATGCATGAGGTATGAAGATAGGTTCAGCTCTAGTCAGGTTCACAGATAAAGACATGCACGTCTCCTGACACTCAGGGCTCCAGCGCACAATCTCACCCTGGTGCCAGTCTATGAAATTAGCTGCAGAGCCACAATCAATAAAGACCTGCAGCCACAAAGATTTTCCCTGGTGAGACAATTGGACAGGCAACATTAACCTCATAGGGTCTGCAGGGAGTACCTGGGCGCCTGAGTGAGTATCCTGGGGCCCACTCAGGCGCTGCTGCTCCTTTGGAAGCGATTGCCTCTGAGACCCAGGCTCTCCATGTTTGGCTCCACAACGTGATTTCCTCCCTTGTAGTCGATGGGACTCTGGACACGATGAGGTAGGTGCTGCAGGGGCTTGAACCTGAGCAGATGTGGCGCCCTGGACAAGCCAGGGGCCACAGATAGCTACACCAACACACCCCACACTCCCGGTCAGGTACACCTAAGTCAGACAAAAACCCTTGTTGCCTTCCTCCAGGGGCTGATGTTCACACCAGGGGGTGGGCCAGGCGGTTGGTCCCGTCCACCGAGGAGTTCACAGTCCTGGAGGTGGGAAAAAGAAGCAGATTAGTTTTGGAAGTGAAAGTGAGAGGAGGTGAAGTGGTAAAGGAGGAGAGAGAAAGTGGTCCGGGTGTGTGGCCCGGACGGAACAGCAAGGTTGGCAGACGGTGGTGACCGTCTGCAGGAGTGGCCTATTAGAGCTAGCCATAAGGACCGTGGACGGGCGGTGGCCCGGCGGTACCGGACCAGTACGCAAAGAGAAGCCAGCACCATCCGGCAGGGGCTTACGGACCCTGACAAGGCTAGGAGTCGCCATGCAATTTGTCAAATCCGTTAGCGAAGGGAACCTCCTGGGTTTCCCAGCAGCCAAGTCCCGACAGAAGGCAACCGTCCAACCGAGAGAGGGAAACACAGTCACCGCCAAGGCTAAAGTTCCCAGGGCCAGAGCCTGCGGGCAAAAGGGGCTCCTTCAGCAACCTTCAAGCTGGGGAGCGGGTTACCGGTGGGAACCCATTGGAACCGATTACACTACACAGGTGCAGGGAAAGGCAGTCACCATCAA
Source organism: Anomaloglossus baeobatrachus (assembly GCF_048569485.1). Lineage (NCBI taxonomy): Eukaryota > Metazoa > Chordata > Amphibia > Anura > Aromobatidae > Anomaloglossus > Anomaloglossus baeobatrachus. The sequence goes on from NC_134359.1 coordinate 295,259,177, forward strand.
CCTGCCAGGAGGAGAAACACCACAGCCGTCTGTGGGACCCATCCATCCAGCCGTTTGTTTTACCGGAGACTCTGTGTACATCTTTGGCTGAGTGAGTACCACCGTGCCGTGCAGCGCTGCCCCCGCGACCCTGCACCTCGCCAGGCCCCGTAACCCGCCTGCCATCCATTCCTACCCCATCACCGGGCTCTGGGACAACCAACCCCCTACCCACGGAGGGGAGAACTAACATCCAGGCTGCTCCCTGTCATCGCTCCCGGGATCCCCGTCCAGAGCAGCGGTGGTGTCACCAATCTCACCACAACCGTGGGTGGCGTCACAGCCAATATCAAATCCCCACAATCAATCCCCCCTTTTCACTCGCGGGTGAGGAACGCCGCTCGAGTCCCCGGGATCCGGCCCACCGCTCGAGCCACCACCGAGCAGCAGCAGCCGGACCCGAGCAGTGAGAGAGCGCAGCGTCCCCTCCTCCACCCGCGACACAGACTTGAGCTCTTGCACTTGCTGAGCAAGTCCTTGAACAAGGCCAGATAGGGTGTGCACCTGGTTTAACACAATATGGAGAGAATCCATTTTTTTTTCTCCTTTTGTGTGTGTGTGTTAGATGGCCAGAGATAATGTAACGCCTACCTGGATCCATAGACTCAGATGGGCTGTAATGGAGAGGCTAGAGGGAAGCCACTCACAAAGCAGGTCCCCCAGAACCCTGAAACCTTTTAACCCATATACAGGGATGTGGAATTACACAGGGCCCTGGAGATCACTACCTGTGGAAGGCTGCAGTCTGAAAGTAGTCGTCAGGCAGGGTCAAACCAGGAATTGTGGAACAGGGGCAGAATTGGCAGGTAATGAGGTAATCAGAAACAAGCAGAGGTCAAATCTGGATCGGGCAGTGAGGTACAAAAACAGCAGGCAGGAGGGTAGTCATGAAACAAGCGGTAATAGGCACACGAAATTACAGACCAGGATGAACCAGGAGCCAGAATTTTCACAACTATCTCTGGCAGAGGTCAGCAGACAGGAGGGGAATTAAGAAGGGTGTCGTGTCTTCCCATTGGCTGTAGCTGAATGATGGTACTTCAGCTGGGAGACACCCGCCACCTACTGTCAGCCAGTTGTACTGCAGATCCCCAGGAAACCCAGACATGTCAATTGTTTTTGCCATTTGGGTTTTGCACTGCAAAGCTGAGTTTTTGACCAAAGTTCTGCAACAAAAAGGCTGCAGTTTGAACTGCATAGTGCGGACAAGAAACCCAAATTCCCATAGACTTTGCTTGAAAAGCAGAACACATCCATTTTGGCATTAAACGCTGCAGTTGAAAAAGCAGCAAAAAAGCAACGTGGACACATAGCCTCAGGCCTCGTGCACATGTTCAGTATTGGTATTTACCTCAGTATGTGTAAGGCCTCGTGCACACGTTCAGTATTGGTGAGTATTTACCTCAGTATGTGTAAGGCCTCGTGCACATGGTCAGTATTGGTGAGTATTTACCTCAGTATTTGTAAGGCCTCGTGCACATGGTCAGTATTGGTGAGTATTTACCTCAGTATGTGTAAGGTCTCGTGCACATGGTCAGTATTGGGGAGTATTTACCTCAGTATTTGTAAGGCCTCGTGCACATGGTCAGTATTGGTGAGTATTTACCTCAGTATGTGTAAGGCCTCGTGCACATGGTCAGTATTGGTGAGTTTTTACCTCAGTATTTGTAAGGCCTCGTGCACATGGTCAGTATTGGTGAGTATTTACCTCAGTATGTGTAAGGCCTCGTGCACATGGTCAGTATTGGTGAGTTTTTACCTCAGTATTTGTAAGGCCTCGTGCACATGGTCAGTATTGGTGAGTATTTACCTCAGTATGTGTAAGGCCTCGTGCACATGGTCAGTATTGGGGAGTATTTACCTCAGTATGTGTAAGGCCTCGTGCACATGGTCAGTATTGGTGAGTTTTTACCTCAGTATTTGTAAGGCCTCGTGCACATGGTCAGTATTGGTGAGTATTTACCTCAGTATGTGTAAGGTCTCGTGCACATGTTCAGTATTGGGGAGTATTTACCTCAGTATGTGTAAGGCCTCGTGCACATGTTCAGTATTGGTGAGTTGTTACCTCAGTATTTGTAAGGCCTCGTGCACACGGTCAGTATTGGTGAGTTGTTACCTCAGTATGTGTAAGGCCTCGTGCACATGTTCAGTATTGGGGAGTATTTACCTCAGTATGTGTAAGGCCTCGTGCACATGGTCAGTATTGGTGAGTTGTTACCTCAGTATTTGTAAGGCCTCGTGCACACGGTCAGTATTGGTGAGTTGTTACCTCAGTATGTGTAAGGCCTCGTGCACACGGTCAGTATTGGTGAGTTGTTACCTCAGTATGTGTAAGGCCTCGTGCACATGTTCAGTATTGGTGAGTTGTTACCTCAGTATTTGTAAGGCCTCGTGCACATGTTCAGTATTGGTGAGTTGTTACCTCAGTATGTGTAAGGCCTCGTGCACATGTTCAGTATTGGGGAGTATTTACCTCAGTATGTGTAAGGCCTCGTGCACATGGTCAGTATTGGTGAGTTGTTACCTCAGTATTTGTAAGGCCTCGTGCACACGGTCAGTATTGGTGAGTTGTTACCTCAGTATGTGTAAGGCCTCGTGCACACGGTCAGTATTGGTGAGTTGTTACCTCAGTATGTGTAAGGCCTCGTGCACACGAGTATTTGGTGAGTATTTTACCTCAGTATTTGTTAAACTATGTTCACACAGGATGTTTTTGCTCAGTTTTTGTGTTTTTTGCGCAGTAGTCTTGTTTACAGCTGGACTGTTCAATACTCTGCCTAATTGTTTTTTTTATAAACTGAAGGGAATATTTATTAGATAAGTGGATGTTTTTAAGGTTATAGTTTTGGCAACTATTTTTCAGAAATGATCTGTTTCAGGTGTATGATGCTGGACCCGTCACATGACCCGAGTGTAGGGATGGGGGGCACAGGTCCTGAACAGCCGGGGCCCTGGTTACCCTTAATCCGCCCCTGGTCAGAGGGGTGAGTAACAAATGAAGTGTTATGGTGGTGAAAGTGAAAGGAAACACAAACATTATTGAGTCTATATGTCCCGTTACCTTCCGGTCCAATTCGGGCCTAATTCAATGCATCATACTTATATGGTGCATACTTGTATTGGTGCAGACGTCAGAGGCCCCAATATATCCACATACAAGTGCAATCAGCGGTGAAGGGGTGTATATGATTTGTCTTGAGGAAGAAGCCATAAGGCTTTGAAACACGTAGACAAATAAAATCATTCCTTCTACATGGATCCTCCTTTCTACGGCAGCGCGGTCTATTAACCCTTTTCTCTCCAAATTTGAACTGCATCTCCCACGTGGATTCTGCTGCAGCCGTATTTACGCCATTACAGTGGTTGTGACTCATCCACGCCAGGTGAGTCCACTCTTACAGCACCATTGCTGACAGTGATTTAGGATAAGACCCTATTTGTGTTACTGTCTCTTCCAGCACTTTTAATCATTAATAGACCTTGGCAGATCGTGACCCCCTGCACCCACCCTTTGTTACCCATCCTGGGAGTCCCTGATACTCTCCACCCAGTAGGTGGATGTGACCTATGAGCGTACTGTCCCCCCTGATAATTAGGGGAGTGGGCGCTGGGGCTGTCACGGATCCTATGCTATGTCACTCATGTTTTATACAAGGTTGTAAAGTAATTTCAGAGATCAGATCTCATTGATCGTCTCCAAAAAAAACAGCCGACAATATCAATGTGATTATTTTATTAGAAGTAAAGTGACAAGAAAGTGACAAAACTCGATTAAAACAAAACTGATCATTGGAGAATCAGGACGCAGCTTCACCTGTAACACGGCTGCCGGACATAGGGCGTAACGGCCCTTTAATTCAGCATTAGATGATTTTAGATGATCATCAATTATGAACTTTCAGATATTAACAGGTATGTGGTTTGTTTTTGTTTCTGTATGTGACGTGTGTCGCTGTACATATAATTGCTATGTGGGGGATCATACCGTATATAGGGGCTATGTGGGGAATCATACCGTATATAGGGGCTATGTGGGGGATCATACCGTATATAGGGGCTATGTGGGGGATCATACCGTATATAGGGGCTATGTGGGGGATCATACCGTATATAGGGGCTATGTGGGGGATCATTCCGTATATAGGGGCTATGTGGGGGATCATACCGTATATAGGGGCTATGTGGGGGATCATACCGTATATAGGGGCTATGTGGGGGATCATACAGTATAAAGGAGGGCTATGTGGGGGATCATACCGTATATAGGGGCTATGTGGGGGATCATACCGTATATAGGGGCTATGTGGGGGATCATACCGTATATAGGGGCTATGTGGAGGATCATACCGTATATAGGGGCTATGTGGGGGATCATACTGTATATAGGGGCTATGTTGAGGATCATACAGTATAAAGGAGGGCTATGTAGGGGCTCATTCTGTATATAAGGAGATTATTTGAGGGTTCATTCTGTATATAACAGATGCTGTCTGTGAGGGCTCATATGGTACCGTATATAGCAGGCTAAACATCTTAAGAGGAGACAAAGTTCAGCTCATGTCTGGATTATGAATGCATCAATTATTTTGTTGTTCATTACAGCCACCAACTGCATACTGTGCATACAATTAATGCAATAATAAGACAAGCTCATGAGCTCCCTCTACTGGTGGCTACAGACAGCACATTATCTTTAAAGGAATCTGTCACTAAAATTTTTATACCTAATCTGAGAGCAGCATAATGTAGGGGTAGAGATCCTGATTACAGTGATGTGTCACTAACTAAGCTGACTAATGTAGTTTTGATAAAATCACTGTTTTATCAGCAGTAGATTATCATTAGAGGACTACTTGGCGTGCTGCATGTAGTCCAGCATATTCACAAGCTCTGCATTACTGCTAGATCTGCACCAGAGAAAACATTGTTTTTATCAAAATGACAGCAAACAGCTCAGTAAGTGACACATCGCTGGAATCAGGGTCTTTGTCTCTACATTATGCTGGTCTCAGATGGGGGAGGAAAAACCTGGTGACAGATTCCCTTTAACTCTTTGTCTATTGAGATGATTTGGAGGGTTGTATAATTAATACAAAAAAAAATGAACAGGTATGAAAAAATATGAAGCAGCACGGAATGTGGAGACTCAATTTATGGCTTTATAGAAGGAACCTTTTTATAATTATTCCAGTATTCTGAGGATACAACCTTCATACAGATAGAAAGCGGCATAGAGCGGCTCGGAGAAGGAGGCGGTGACGGTGTGTAAGTGTCTGATGGGGACACACACCCGATAGAAGGACAGACGCCCGGCCTCATAATCCAGATAGATCCCCACAACCCGCACAGGAGAACCTGATACCAGCTCTGTATAGATCATGTTATGACGAAATCCAAACTTTTCATTGGAAATCAAACCCCAGGATTTCTCATTATAACCAATATAGGATTCATTTCCTTCCACCTTCCTCTGCAGACTTTCCCCGGCCACTCCAATAATCCATTTCTCCGCCTGACTCACGTCCACCTCCCAGTAATGTCTCCCGGAGGAGAAGCTGCGGGAACTTAACACCTGACAGGATTTGAATCTCTTGGGCGCAATAGGTCTAATCTTCCAAGTAGCGGTACGAGAAGCAGATCTGAGATCCTTAGATATAATAATGTTATTCTGAGCCGTGTCTATATCCAGTAATATGTCTGATTTCTCCAACTCTGGGAACTGTCTCTTAATCTTCATTTCAATCAGATTATCGGCAAAGTTCCCCAATCCTCTGTGTAATATCTGTGAGACTAGGCCTCTATCCACACACGGACCATCTCTTACATCACTGATGACATCACAGCTCCAGTCACTGATGTCACCAGTGTTTCCACGCTGTAAAAAGTTCAGTGGATCAGTGATATTATATAATCCTTCAAGATGATTAATGTCCTTGGTAATTTTATTCATGTGAAGCTCCACCTGTTTGACCATCTCAGAGACCGAGAGTGACACCTGATCCTTCTGTCTGGAGATCTCTCCCTGGATTCTCTCTTCTAGATCACCCAGCTTCTCCCTGAGATCAGTAAACAGAAGAGCGACTCTGCCCGCGAGTCCAGATGATTTCTCCTGCTCTTCTATCGCATGATCCTTCAGATTTTGGACTTTTTTTTCAGCTTCTTCTCTCTTAGATTTCATTTTCTCTTTCTTCTTCTCTAAGGCCACATTGAGTGGTTCCACATCATGACCCTTGTGGTCTCCGGCCACCCAGCAGGACACACAGATACAGGCCTTGTCTATAGGGCAGTAGTATTTCAGCACCTCCTTGTGTGTGGAGCATTTTCTTCCCTCCAGGGTAACATTGGGTTCCATTAACCTATGTTCTGATGACTTACTGTGTCTGCTCAGATGCTTTTCACAAAAAGACGCCTCACACTGCAGACACGTTCTTACAGCCGGGGCCGGAGAATCACAGTAAGTGCAGAAGGTTCCGGTCTCCTCCATCTCAGGCTGAGTAGATGAGAAACGCTCCACTATGTTCCTCAGCTTCCGGTTCTTCTCCAGGGCCGGACGCTCCGGATATTGTGCTCTGCAGTCAGGACAGGAATACACTCCAGCCGCCTCCTGTGCATCCAGCGCACTCACAATACACGAGCGGCAGAAGAAGTGTCCACATCTCAGGGATACGGGGTCTGTATAGAGGCTCAGGCAGATGGAGCAGTGCAGCTCGTCCCTCAGATCAGCAGACGCCATTGTAGTGGGAATGAGCAGGAACCGAAAGTGAAACAGGTTTTGTACAAATGAGGGGTGGAGAGAGTCTGCAGAGCAATTAACCCCTGCAGGTCGGGAAGTGACAGACACCTTATATACAGTTGTGTTTTTCAGGTGATGCAGAACCTCACAAAGCAGACCCCCGCTGCTGCACCTGCGATTTATAGAATACATAATGGTATAGGAATTTTAATTTTGTATTAATATTCAATAGTCTGTATTCATTATGAGTAGTGTTTTAGAAATTTTAGTCTCGTATTAATAGCTGGATATTATCGCGGGTGGAGGGGACGCGCTCGCCACGCTCGGGTCCGGGGCTTCTGCTGCTGCTCGGTGGCTCAAGCGGTGGGCCGGACCCGGGGACTCGAGCAGTGCTCCTCGTCCACGAGTGAAAAGGGGGTGCTTTGTTTGGGGAGATAGTTCGTGACGCCACCCACGGGTCGTGGTGATAATGGGCACCACCGCTGCTGGTGACGGGGATCCCGGGAACGATGGCAGGGAGCAGCTAGGATGTTGGTTCCCCCTCCGTGGGTAGGGGTTGGTGATCCCGGGGCCTGGTGGAGAATGAGGAGGAGGGCTGCTGGGCGCACTGCTGCGGTGCGGTGCCTGATGGCACTATTGTACTCACAAGTAAACCACAGAGTAACTGGTAAACTAGAAACTGCCGGAGTCCACAGCCTTCGGTGCGGAGGGTGTTTAGGGTCCCACACGCAGTACAGCAGGATCCTGTTTTTGTTTTGCAGGTAGACTCTTCTTTCTCCTTCCTCAGTCGGGAACGGGGAGCCCACTCCCCCTGCAGTGATTCGGGTCACCCCTTGATGCCGGCGGGCCACTACCCTGCCCCGGCCACCTCGGGCCCCTTCCTCACACTTCCTTATAGCAGCCAGGAGCTATCCTCTCCTGGTCTGCTCTCTTCACACTCCAAACTCACTCTGCTCCAGCCCCTCCCCTCCTGCTCTGTTTAGCTCTTACACTGGGGGGGGTGTCTGTCCTGCTGCACTGGTGTGGGATCAGGTTACCAAGGAGGAGAATGGCCTGCACTTTGCTGGATGTCTGCAGGCTCTGTGACACCCTGGTTTTGCCAAGGCGTCACAGTAGCACCCGGCGTTGCCCACAATAGTAACTGTCTCTCTCTGTGTCTGTCTCCCTCTCTGTCTATGTGTCTCTTTCCCTGTCTGTCTCTTTCCCTGTCTGTTTCTCTCTGTCTCTTTATCTCTTTCCCTGTCTGTCTCTGCCCCTCTCTTTCCCTGTCTTTTCCTGTCTCTGTCTCTTTGCCTGTCTGTCTCTCTGTTTCCCTATCTGTCCCTTTCCCAGTCTGTCTGTCTCTTTCTGTGTCTGTCTCTTTCCCTGGCTGCATTGTGATACGCCAACATTCTTCTGAAGTTCTGGCTGCATTGTGGCTCCCAGCTCCATTGACTTTAATGGAGACAGGTTTTTTGGCGAATAACTGTAAATCGTGAGGTTATAATTTTCCCTGAAAACATAGTCTATGACGTTCCCTGAGTCAAATGGGGTGTCTGTGCAAAATTTTGTGATTGTACATGTGACGATTTCTTTAGCGGACATACACACACACATACATACATACATACATACACTCAGCTTTATATATTCGATCCTAATTCTCTGTACTCATTAGGGTAAGTTCACACAGTGCGTTTTTCGCGGCGTTTTTGCGCAGTTTTCGGGTGCGTTTTTGCTCAGAAAACTGCATGACTTTGCTTCCCCAGCAAAGTCTATGAGTTTTCAATTTTGCTGTCTGCACACAGCGTTTTTTTTCAGCTGCGTTTTTGTGGTGACCACAAAAACGCAGCATGTCAATTATTCCCGTGTTTTTCACGGCGTTTTTCATCCATTGAGTGCAATGGGATGTTGAAAGACACAATGAGAAACGCAAATTGCAAATTTAGCTGCGATTTAGTGCGTTTCTATGACTAAAAACGCAGCTATAAACGCAAGGGGTGGGCAGTAAAGTGACATATACAGGAAGAGGATTCCTTCTGTCATTAAATACAGAAGCGTGAATCCTCCTGGTACCGTCACCGCTGCGTCCACCTCCAGTCCTGTGCATGTCAGCTCCCGTGCGGCGCCATGTCTGGGCGGGAGGTGGAGGCAGCTGCGAAAACAAAAGTGAACAGTAGAAAAAAAAAAAATGTCATACTCACCTGTCTGCAGACTCCCGGTGGCATGTCCGCTCCCAGCTCCTCTCCCGGTACCGCCACTCCGGCTGTGTGCAGACGGCCGGGACACCTCCGATAGGTGCAGGACCGGGCGCTGATCACCTGATGCAGTCACCTGACGCATCAGCTGATCGTAAGTCTCGCGGTGACAGCTTAACCTGTCAGCGGATGCCGTCAGGAGACTTCATCCCTGATTACCGGCAGCTCCTGCAGCGATCGGACGGGATCAGACTCCGCTCCAGGAGCTGCCGGTAATCAGCACATAAGTGAGTATTTTTTTATTTTTTTTTTTGCACTGATGCATCATTTGATCGTATAAACGGCTTTTATACAATCAGCTGATGTGTGATGTGATTCACATCCTGGAACCTGACACATCATCTGATCACTTTGCCTTCCAGCAAACCGATCAGATGATATTGGATCCGGATTGGACGGCACGGGACCCTTGATCCAGGATTACTGTGGAGGGGGGTTCTTTATTTCAATAAAGATGGAGTCACTAATTGTGTTGTGTTTTATGTATAATAAAAATATTTTTCTGTGTGTTGTGTTTTTTTTTTTATCTTTACTAGAAATTCATGGTGGCCATGCCTAATATTGGTGTGACACCATGAATTTCGGGCTTAGGGCTGATAATATACAGCTAGCCCTAACCTCATTATTACCCAGCGAGCCACCCGTCACCAGGGCAGCTGGAAGAGTTGGATACAGCGCCAGAAGATGGCGCTTCTATGAAAGCGCCATTTTCTGGGGTGGCTGCGGACTGCAATTCGCAGCGGGGGTGCCCAGAAAGCATAGGCACCCTGCACTGTGGATTCCAATCCCCAGCTGCCTAGTTGTACCTGGCTGGACTCAAAAATTAGGCGAAGCCCAATGAAATTCATGAAATTAAAAAAAAAAGTGCTTCCCTATATTTTTGGTTCCCAGCCGGCTACAAATAGGCAGCTGGGGGTTGGGGGCAGCCCGTACCTGCCTGCTGTACCTGGCTAGCATACAAAAATATGGCGAAGCCCACATCATTTTTTGGGGGGGGGGGCAAAACACTCCTGCATACAGTCCTGGATGGAGGATGCTGAGCCTTGTAGTTCTGCAGCTGCTGTCTGCTCTCCTGCATACACTATTGGATGGAGTATGCTGAGCCATGTAGTTCTGCAGCTGTCTGCTCTCCTGCATACACTAGTGGAGAATGAAGAACATATTGAAGAAGGAAATGACATCAGACCTTTTTTTTTTTGTTCACTGATCAAAAACGCATAAAGATGCCGTGAGCAAAAGCGCAGCAAAACGCAGCAAAAAACGCACCAAATCGCGGCAAAACCGCATGCGGTTTTTGCTGCTTTTTTTTACGCGGGTGCGTTTTTGTGCATTTTTTGCCGCAAAAAACACACAAACGCAGCGTCAAAAAAATGCAGTGTGTGAACCTAGCCTTCTGTATCTGCTGATATATGAAGAGGGGGAGTGTAAGCTGTTCCTGCAGATGTTTATCTAGGCTTCTCCTGTCTGGACAATAGGGCAGAAGATAAAGATTTAGTCAAGGTCAAACAAAGTCCTAGTTAGAATAGCTACATCCCTATCAGGTTGTATCGTTGTTGGGATCGCTGGTAAGTTGTTTAGTGTGACTGGGCCTTAAGAGGTTACAAGTTCCTTATCTGGTGAGCTGGGAATTAAGGGATTTATGTATAAAGGCTAGGGTGATATGTGATGGTTTGCAGCTGTTCCCTTGAAGTATTACTATGAAAAAAATAGATGTCATCCTAGAAAGTGAGATACTCTTATATTTTGCTTCCAAAAGGTGATTTTTGAGCTGTGTCCTCATATATGAGAGTAAAGTCTTCAACGGGAGCAGATGTGTTCTGCCTCTTTGATTGATAAATAAGAAATTCTCCTGTCACCTAATAAGGCGTCCTAGTAAATCCTGAGAATATTACAAATCACCAGAATGATGTATGATCTGTATGTATGTGCTCAGTCTGCAGCCTTGTACATTTATATAATCATTATTCTTATCATTTATATTGGGAAGAAGGCGGCGTCACGCAAACAATCCACCTGGAAGACCAACAGGGAGCTCTTCACAATTTTTTTTCCCCTAGAGATTGCTTTAAATCATAGAAAAGATTTCATTCCTTGTTGTCCTTGAGCAGCAGCAATGGCAGATTCTCCTGAAATCACACTGATAGCGGCTAATCACACTGTCAGACTACGCAGCGAGCACTGAGCAGCTGCACTTGGGGTTTTTTGGCCGTCCTGAAACTCAGGTGATTTGTGGAGAAGTAAATTTCCTGTGTAATTGCTGTTACACACGAGCATAAAAATTAGACAAGTGCAATGTGAGAAAAAAAATTGCATTGCACATGGACCAATGTTACTCTATGGGCCTGTTCCGATCTGCGAGTTTTTTCTCCTCTCTAATTGGACTGATTAAAAAATTTGCTGCATGCTGCGATTGGCAGTGTTTCTCCGGCTAGGGAATCGGCCGCCGCTGCTGTCGCTGTGCTCCGAAGCAGATGGTAGTAGCGGCTACGGATGGTATCACTCTCCACAGGTGGAGCGGGCCCCGGGAAGGATGATGAGAGGAGTAGTAATGGGGGGCGAATAGGCGTGGAGCGGCAGGGCCGGTAATGAAGAGTCAGTCTATGGCTGCAGTTCCAGGTTGTTTACTCACTTTTAGTGCTGTGCCGCTCACCCAGGTAATACCAGTCACTTGCTATGATGGGCTCCATCGAACCCGAACCCGTTAGAGATCAGTCCGGTTTGGTCTTCGATGGGTCTCCTCCTTGTAACGCCTTTCTGTGGATCCCCTGGCTTGAAGCTACAAGGGGACCCTGGATTTCACTAGTTGAGCTCTTGTACCTATCTGCAGATGCCGCGGTTCCGCTGTGGGGTCTGGCGTTGTCCTAGGCCCCGGATCCTATATGGCATTGTGCTGTTGGGCACTGTGTGGGCAGGGAAGCTGGAAACTTTCCCCGTCCAGACAGATTCTGGAAAACCAACATGGAGTATGATCTTCCCTTGGGTCCTGCCGCCCTCTGTGGCGTCGACTCCATGGGGAGCAGAGATCCCTCTCCCCACGCAATCATGTGAACTTCTCCTCCTCCCCACCGGAGCACCTGTAAGATGCGACTGCTCTGTTGCTCTCCTGCTGGAGAACTCTCTAACTGTTGTGGTGGCTCCAGACTCCCCTTGCTGGCTGCACCTCCCATGTCCTAAGCTAGTGGGAGTGGAGCCCCTGTTGAGGGAATCCTATAAATGCCTCTCTGTCGGTGACCCCTATATTGCCCTACCCAGCCCAGTCACCAGTGGGAACAAGGACAACCTAGTGTGTATTTGAGTGTGTAATGTGGTGAAACCAGGATTGATCAACTCAGGATCCAGGTTTAGCATTACACACAAATTTGGGTGCAATACTGCGTGGCAACTGAAGCCTCAGGGGTGCCACACATGTGCAAGCAAAGGTTACAAAACATGTTGCGATCTTTCACGCGCTTGCGTAGTCCCGATTCAGTGTGAGAGCCCCGGGGATATCAGTGCTTGTGGTGGGGAACAGAAGATACAATGAGGACCGAACAACCGACTGGGAGGACTGGACAGGATGGAGAGGGGAGAATAAGAATATTTCTTAGGGTGCTTTCACATTGCGTTGCTCCCCACATTTATTTATCCCATTGGGGCTTATATCCGAACCCCCCTCAAAAAAGAATTCAGATGTACACGCTTCTTTAGGCCTTTAATTTATATTTACGTCATATGTCGTGTCCCTTGCTTTTAATGCGGGCTTGCACACTGAGCCTGCATCTATCCCTCAACATGTCGGCTCATCTGATCAGCCGTCATCTGCCTCTAACAGCCGCAGATGGATCCGAGATTCGTCCGCAGCTATTAACTAGTTAAATCCGACTGTCAATCTCTGTTAAAGCGGGCTTTAACACGCGACAGTGGGGAGCACATCATTCTCTGCTCCCATTGGCGGCCCTATGACATAATCGCGGGGCACAGATGGATTGTCATGGCAGTCGGGGGTCAGCTGATGACCCCTGTGTCTACCATAACGATCCTCCTGTGAACGCTGGCTGCGAGCAACATTCACAGTTCGTGATTTCTGCTGCACAGAGAAGAGCTGATACACAACAGATCAGAAGATCACAGCTTCAAGCTACTAAATACAATAAAAAGTGAAAAAAAAGTTTTTAAAATATGAAGAAAAAAATATAAAAAAGCACAAAACTTCAAATCAACCCCCATGTGAAAAAAGAAAAGTTAAAAAAAAATAAAATAATACACATATTTGGTGTAGCTGCGTTCAGAAATGTCCAATCTATCAAAATATAAAATAATCTGATTGGTAAACAGCGAAAAATGTAAAAAGCCAGAATTACAGTATTTTGGCCGTCACAACATTGCAATAAAATACAATAAGCGGCGATAAAAACATTGTATTTACCCCAAAATGGTATCAGTAAGAACGTCAGGTCAGAGAGAAAAAAAAAAAGGCCATCACTGGGTCCCAGATCCTGAAAAATAAAAACGTAAAGGTTCCCTGAAAATGGCGCCCAAAGCTTTTTATGGTCATTGTTAAAGGAGTCTTCTGGTTTTGGAAAACCCCTCTACACCTTTGTAGTTTGTTTACAAAAACAAACTGTGCTTTACTCACCCACCCTGGGTCCAGTGCTGAATCTTCACTGTTGTTACCAGCGTCTGTTACTATCTGCAGCGCTGGCATCACGTAGACAGTGCTGCAGTCAGTGAACTCAGTATCTCGTGCGTCAACTCAAGCAGAACCGCTCGCTGATTGGCTGTAGCACTGTTGACGTGACATCAGCACTGCAGAGAATAACACACTAGTAGCAGTCACAGAGACTAAACAATGGACCCAGGGAGGATAGGTAAAGCACAGTGTTTTTAAAAAAAAAAAAGGAAAAAAATGCAGCCTAGTCAAGAGGTGAATTTGCAACACCGGAAACCTCCTTTACAGGGAACCTGTCAGCAGGAATTCACCCCTTAAACTATTAATCTGAGCATGTGGCATCTTCAAAACAAGTCCAGTTTTCCTTTCCATAGCCAATTCATTCCTCCTACTTAACTGACAAGTCTCTATGCTGTGTGACTTCAGGCAAATGAGCGGTCAGCCAAGTAGGAGGAGATGAGGATAGAGCTGGAGTGACAGAGGCATCAGATCTACAGCCTTACTTACATATATATTCAAACGCTGATTTCTTAGTGATGGAGGAAGAGACCGGCCATGTGAAGGGATTGCTGGATTTGTCTTTGGAAAAGCCACATGTAGATATAAATAGTTGGGGGGGGCATCCTGCTGACAGGTTCCTTTTAAGTATATAAAAATATACGTTAAAAAGAAATTGTGTTCTAACTGCAGTAAACCCAGTGCCGTTTTCTAAAATATCGACAAATTCGCTCCATGAATAATCTGGCATAAAATAAAACAGTTACAAGTAAAATGGAGGAAAAAAATGATCAAACGCCCATAAATCTCAAAAAGTGTATCAAATTTTATTACCTACAAAATTAACAACATGTATATCTTATCAGCAACAATTGGTGGACACATGTACATCACAGGGACTTAGATCCAGTTCAATGTGAGTGTTAACATAACACTTATTTATCCTCATACTTTACATAAGTCACGCCATTAGGGGTCACTTGTGTCCTATCATTAATACCCATGGAATAAAAGGAGACTCCATGGATGGTAAAGATGGGGCGTATACACACATGCTGATATTTCTAAATCAATATTATATGGACAATAGTGAATAATATATAATCACCTGAGATAGAACAAGATTATAGTGTGTGGTGGCGTGTGAGGATGGATCCTCGCAGTCCAGCAGCACCTGACGCACGTTTCGGCTCAAGAAAACAAACCTTCATCAAGGGTCATGATGAAACAGACATATTCTGAATTATCAGACAGTCCCAGAAATATCCATGACGCTCATCTGTTGTTTTTTTGTTGTTGTTTTAATCAGGTAAAGTTCCTCATTGCTTCTGTTCTTATCTTGTGATCCACACTTTATTTCAGATTTGAGCATAAACATGCTCATTTCTCAAAATTTCGGAAATTTGGATTGTTAAATGTTAATCTCTATTTCTTTGCAGCACTTCATTTGTTATTAACCCAATGCATCTAATTGGGACAATGTAAAAATTAAGAAGGCAGAGCTCAGATTACATGAATATCAGAAATAAATCAATTATCTGGTTCAAGGACAAAGATCCTGTAGCTAAAGAAAAACAGAGCACAAGAAGATAAATGTACTAATTTTGCAGTTCTATCTAAAGTGAAAGGTTGTCATTAAACACCATTTTATTTTTCCTTATCTAAACATGTTCAAAATTACTTACTAAAGCAATATAACGCATGCAGTTCTGTTTTAATCCATAGGCATACATATAGGAGATAACAATATGGTTACCAGCAGCCACCACTAGGAGGAGCTCACTACATACCATGTATACACTAAAGTCCATTGTAATTCAATATGTAGGAAGCTACAGAGCTCCCTCCAGTGGTGGCTGCAGGTAGCCCATTATGTCTTACATCCACATCTATGAAAAGTAGAATTGTTTTATCGTTTAAATATAAATACATATAGCAGCACAGAATAAAAATGTAAGGACAATAGAAGCTGAACTTTCACTTTAAGATTTTAAAATAGCCATTTTGTTGTTATTATTTTATGTTTTTGATGGTGGCATTTTCATATACACAAAAAGCGGCATAGAGCGGCTCGGAGAAGGAGGTAGTAAAGGTGTGTAAGTGTCGGATAGGGTCACCCATCTGATAGAAGGGCAGACGCCCGGCCTCATAATCCAGATAGACCCCCACAACCCGCACAGGAGAATCTGATACCAGCTCTTTATGGATCTTATTATGACTCACGTTTAGATTATTATACATCCACAAACCCCAAGATTTCTTATTGAGGCCTATATAGGATTCATCACCCACCACCTTCCTCTCCAGACTTTCCTCAGCCACTCCAATAATCCATCTCTCCGTCCGACTTACGTCCACCTCCCAGTAATGTCTCCCAGAGGAGAAGCTGCGGGAACTTAACACCTGAGAACTGTTGAACCTCTTGGGATCATCGGGGCCGTCTTGTAATATAGCGGAATAAGAAGCAGATCTGAGATCCTGAGATATAATAATGTTATTATTAACCGTGTCTATATCCAGTAATATGTCTGATTTCTTAATCTCTGGGAACTGTCTTTTCATTTTCAGATCAATTATATTTTTGGCAAAGTTCTCCAGTCCTCTGTGTGTAATATCTGTTAGACGAGGCCTTCATCCACACATGGACCATCGCTTACATCACTGATGACATCACAGCTCCAGTCACTGATGTCACCAGTGTTTCCACGCTGCAGAAGGTTCAGTGGATCAGTGATATTATATAATCCTTCAAGATGATTAATGTCCTTGGTAATTTTATTCATGTGAAGCTCCACCTGTTTGACCATCTCAGAGACCGAGAGTGACACCTGATCCTTCTGTCTGGAGATCTCTCCCTGGATTGTCTTTTCTAGATCATCCAGCTTCTCCCTGAGATCAGTAAACAGAAGAGCAACTCTGCCTGCGAGTCCGGCTGATTTCTTCTGCTCTTCTATCGCATGATCCTTCAGATTTTGGACTTTTTTTCAGCTTCTTCTCTCTTAGATTTCATTTTCTCAAAGACAGAATTCATTTATTATTATTATTATTATTATTATTGTTTATTTATAGAGCACCATTGATTCCATGGTGCTGTACATGAGGGGGTTACATACAGAATACATGTACACGTTACAATAGACAGACTAGCACAGGGGGAAGAGGGCCCTGCCCTTGCGGGCTTACATCCTAAAGGATTTTGGGGAGGAGACAGTAGGTGGGGTGTAGGTGGGGCGGCAGCTCCGCACGGTGGTGGGGCGGCAGCTCCGCACGGTGGTGGGGCGGCAGCTCCGCACGGTGGTGGGGCGGCAGCTCCGCACGGTGGTGGGGCGGCAGCTCCGCACGGTGGTGGGGCGGCAGCTCCGCACGGTGGTGGGGCGGCAGCTCCGCACGGTGGTGGGGCGGCAGCTCCGCACGGTGGTGGGGCGGCAGCTCCGCACGGTGGTGGGGCGGCAGCTCCGCACGGTGGTGGGGCGGCAGCTCCGCACGGTGGTGGGGCGGCAGCTCCGCACGGTGGTGAAGTAGTGAGGTCATTGAAGGTTATAGGCATTTCTGAACAGATGAGTCTTTAGGTTCCGTTTGAAGCTTGCGAGTGTAGTAGATAGTCATTTCCTCTTTCTTCTTCTCTAAGGCCACATTGAGTGGTTCCACGTCATGTCCATTGTGGTCTCCGGCCACCCAGCAGGACACACAGATACAGGCCTTGTCTATAGGGCAGTAGTATTTCAGCACCTCCTTGTGTGTGGAGCATTTTCTTTCCTCCAGGGTAACCTTGGGTTCAACTAACGTATGTTCTGATGACTTACTGTGTCTGCTCAGATGCTTTTCACAAAAAGACGCCTCACACTGCAGACACGTTCTTACAGCCGGGGCCGCCGGAGAATCACAGTAAGTGCAGAAGGTTCCGGTCTCCTCCATCTCAGGCTGAGCAGATGAGAAACGCTCCACTATGTTCCTCAGCTTCCGGTTCTTCTCCAGGGTCGGACGCTCCGGATATTCTGCTCTGCAGTCAGGACAGGAATACACTCCAGCCGCCTCCTGTGCATCCAGCGCACTCACAATACACGAGCGGCAGAAGAAGTGTCCACATCTCAGGGATACGGGGTCTGTATAGAGGCTCAGGCAGATGGAGCAGTCCAGCTCGTCCCTCAGCTCAGCAGAAGCCATTGTAGTGGGAAAGACTGGGAGCCGAAAGCTAAAAGGTTTGTGTACAAAAGGGGTGGAGAGAGTCTCCAGAGCAATTAACCCCTGCAGGTCAGGAAGTGACAATCACACCTTATATACAGTTGTGTTTTTCAGGTGATACAGAACTTCACGATGCAGAACCTCACAAAGCAGACCTCCGCTGATGCACCTGCGATTTATAGAATACCTAATGGTATAGGAATTTTAATCTTGTATTAATATTCAATAGTGTGTTTTATTATTATAGCGCCATTTATTCCATGGCGCTTTACAAGTAAAAAGGGTATACATAAAAAACAAGTACAACCATCATGAACATTACAAAAGCAGACTGGTAAAGGAGGAGAGGGGAGTCTGCCCGCGAGGCTCACAGTCTACAGAAGGAGAGAGGACCCTGCCCACGAGGCTCACGGTCTACAGAAGGAGAGAGGATCCTGCCCGCGAGGGCTCACAGTCTACAGAAGAAGAGAGGACCCTGCCGATTAGGGCTAATAGTCTACAGGAGGAGAGAGGACCCTGACCACGAGGGCTCACAGTCCACAGGAGGAGAGGGGACCCTGCCCGTGAGGGCTAACAGTCTACAGGGAATGGGTGAGGATACAGTAGGTGAGTACAGAGCTGCTTGCACAGTGGTGTAATGGACTGAGGCTTACTGCAGGTTGTAGGCTTGTCGGAAGAGGTGGGTCTTCAAGTTTCTTTTGAAGCTTTCCACAGTAGGCAAAAGTGATATGCTGGCGCAGAGTATTCCAGAGTATGGAGGAGGCGCAGGAGAAATCTTGGATGCGATTGTGGGAAGAGGAGATAAGAGAGGAGTAGAGAAGGAGATCTTGTGAGGACCTGAGGTTGCGTGCAGGTAGGGAGACTAGGTCACATATGTAAGGAGGAGACAAGTTGTGGATGGCTTTGTATGTCATGGTTAGTGTGTTGAACTGGAGTCTTTGGGCAATGGGAAGCCAGTGAAGGGATTGGCAGAGTGGCGAGGCTGGGGAATAGCGAGGGGACAGGTGGATTAATCGGGCCGCAGAGTTTAGAATAGATTGGAGGGGTGCAAGAGTGTTGGAAGGGAGGCCACAGAGCAGTAGGTTGCCATAATCGAGGTGGGAGATGATCAGGGCATGCGCCAATGTTTTTGCTGATTCTTGGTAAAGGAAAGCACGAATCCGGGAGATATTTTTGAGTTGTAGTCGGCATGAGGTGAAAAGGGCTTGCATGTGTGGCTTGAAGGGTAGAGCAGAGGTGAGGGCTACTCTGTTATGATTCGGTAACCATGGAAAATTACAAAAAACTGCCATTAGTGGAAAAACACCAAGAACAACAAGAGTAGTTGGAATCTAAGCTGACCGCAATCCCCTATCAGACCACCCTAGAAATAGCTGTGGAGCGTTCCTAAACACCTAGACGCCTCGTCACAGCCTGAGAAACTAGCTATGCCTCACAGATAGAAATGAGAAAATCTACCTTGCCTCAGAGAAATCCCCAAAGGAGTAGACAGCCCCCGACATATAAAGATTACGGTGATGTAGGAAAACACGATACACATAAAGGAAAAATAGATTTAGCAAAGGCGAGGCCCGACTACCTAGATACAAAGGAAAGGAAAGGAAACTGACTGTGGTCAGTACAAAATCCTACAGAAAAATACCATTCTCCTGATAGTAAAAATGGCTCTTGAGGTTGCACAACCTCACCCCCACTATATCAGGTACTCTTGTAAATAATCGGAGAGGCAAAAAAACAAAAAGAACACAAAAATGCAAAAGTGCAAATAATCAAGTTAGACATGGAGAAACTCCCTTTTCAAGCCGATGAGCTAGCAAACGGGGAACCCCCATGGTCACCACACTAGAGAAACAAAACTTCACTTGCAAGAAAACAGATACAAAACCAAGAAAAACAAACACTCTAAGGTGTAAACGAGGAAGCAAGGGAAAAACTAGCAAACTTATCTACAGAAGTCTTGCACAGGGAAACAGGGAAGAATCGAACTCCAAGCCAGGTTCAGAGGCTGAGGAAAATTCAACAATAACCGGCAACAGCAAAGCAAAAAGTACTCTCCTATATACACCAGGCTTGTCTGCAATAGGACTTCCCTAATTCCCAATTAACGCCGACACCTGTCTGAGTCACAGGCTCAGACTCTTCTCCACTACCATTCCTGGCCACCAGAGAGAGCTCCAAAACAGCACCCACACAGATGACATTCACAACACTACTCAGAGGCAACAAGCTTGTGAGACTGGGGAGAGTGAGCAGCCATCAACTTTGATGGATAGACTTGTTGGATGGGTTGAGTGAGGAGGAGGAAAGATAATGAATTCTGTTTTGTCCATGTTAAGCTTTAGGAATCGCGCAGAGGATGAAATAGCAGACAGATATTGTGGGATTTTGGTTAGTAGGGAGATGTCAGGTTCAGAGAGGTAGATCTGTGTATCATCGGCATAAAGATGATACTAAAAGCCATGGGACTCTATGAGCTGTCCCAAGCCAAAAAGTGTAGATAGAGAACAGCAGGGGTCCAAGAACTGAAGCTTGGGGGACACCGACAGATAGAGGGTGAGATGAGGAAGTGGTGTGAGAATGGGAGATGCTGAAAGTTAGGTATGAGGAGATCCATGTAGTGCCAAGTCTGTGATGCCCAGAGATGAGACAATCTGTAATAGGAAGGAGTGGTCTACTGTGTCGAAGGCAGAGGACAGGTCCAGGAGGAGGAGGACAGAGTAGTGTCACTTGGCTTTGGTGGTTAGTAGGTCATTGGTGACTTTAGTTACAGCATTTTCAGTGGAATGATGTGGTTGAAAGCAAGATTGTAACTGGTCAAAGAGGGAGGAGAGGTGGGGGACAGTTCAAGATGGACATGCTGTTCCAGTAGTTTTGAGGCATAGTGGAGAAGGGATATGGGGTGGTAACTAGACACAGAGGATGGGTCAAGGGAGGGTTTTTTGAGGATGGGTGTGATCAAAGCATGTTTAAAGCATAAAGGGAATACACCGGTTGTTAGTGATAGGTTGAAGAGATGAGTTAGGGTCGAGATGTAGACTGCGGTGATGTTTGGGATGAGGTGCCACGGGAGGGCATCAAGTGCACAGGTGGTGAGATGTGATCTTGAAAGTAGAGTGGAAAGATTATCTTCTGTCATGGTATAAAAACTGGATTTGGAGGAAGAGGGCTGAGCAGTTATGCTGAGGGGCTGGGGGGATTGTGGGCCAAAGCTTGCTCTGATGTTGTCAATCTTCTGCTTGAAGAAAGGGGCAGTGTTGAATAGCTGTTTAGGGTTGTAAGACAGGAAGGATATGAGAGATGAAAAGTAGGGTTGTTTTGCAGCAGTGAGTGTGAACTTGAAAGTGGTGAGGGACTCTATATGCAATGAAGAGTTCTGGTGGAATGAGACCTCTTCCATCTGCGCTCAGCAATTCTGGAATCCCGTCTCAGTTCTTTAGTTTGGCTCGTGTGCCAAGGTTGCCTGTTGATTGTGCGAGTTTTGGTATGCATGAGGGGGGCGGCTGACTTGAGAGTTGCAGAGATTGTAGTGTTGTATAAAGTGGCAGCAGCATCTGCATCGTGTAAGGAAGTTGCTGACATATATATAGATGGCACTGAAGACGCTCTCACACTTAGTAAGCAGTTTGTGAAAGCGGGAATGCGAAGCACAGAGGTTACCACCAGCTGTGCGCGATCACCTATAGCCACTCGCTGTGGGTGAATTTCCCCTTTAAATTTTCATTTTCCTGCACCACTGTAATGAAGAGGTGGGCTCCAGACCACACATCCAGACTGCTGTTATAGGGGGCTCCAGACTACACATCCAAACTGCTGTTATAGGGGCTCCAGACTACACATCTAGACTGCTGTTATAGGGGCTCCAGACTGCACCTCCAGACTGCTGTTATAGGGGCTCCAGACTGCACCTCCAGACTGCTGTTATAGGGGGCTACAGACTACACGTCCAGACTGCTGTTATAGGGGGCTCCAGACTACACATCCAAACTGCTGTTATAGGGGGCTCCAGACAACACATCCAGACTGCTGCTATAGGGGGGCTCCAGACTACACCTCCAGACTGCTGCTATAGGGGGGCTCCGGACTACACCTCCAGACTGCTGTTATAGGGGCTCCAGACTGCACCTCCAGACTTCTGTTATAGGGGGCTCCAGACTACACGTCCAGACTGCTGTTATAGGGGCTCCAGACTGCACCTCCAGACTGCTGTTATAGGGGGCTCCAGACTACACCTCTAGACTGCTGTTATAGGGGGGCTCCAGACTGCACCTCCAGACTGCTGTTATAGGGGGGCTCCAGACTGCACCTCCAGACTGCTGTTATAGATGGCTCCAGACTGCACCTCCAGACTGCTGTTATAGGGGGCACCAGATTACACCTCCAGACTGCTGTTATAGGGGGCACCAGATTACACCTCCAGACTGCTGTTATAGGAGGGCTCCAGACTACACCTCCAGACTGCTGTTATACGGGGGCTCTAGACTACACCTCCAGACTGCTGTTATAGGGGGGCTCCAGCTACACCTCCAGACTGCTGTTATAGGTGTGCTCCAGACTGCTGTTATAGGGGGGCTCTAGACTGTACCTCCAGACTGCTGTTATAGGGGGTGATTGGGCTGTGGCTGACGGAGATAAGTCGCACTGATGTGGGGGGTCGTTATTAACCATTCATTGTTCCCCTCTCAGGTGTTCTCTGTCGTGGTCTTCGGCTCCATTATAAATGAAAGGTCTGTGACCATCGGTAGCCGGAGCTGCACTGTGTGTACACAGATATGAGGGGACCGGTAACTGCCATCTCTGTCGGGATCAGCGCATTTTTCACCTGCGTTTTCTTCATCCTCCTGGACATTAATTTCCTTCAAATCAGCAGCGTCAAGGACAGGAAGAGAGCGGCCATGCTGGATATGGGGTTCTCAGGTCAGTACGGCAGGGGCTTGGGAGGGAAATGGTCTGTAACGTAACCCCCCATTGTGTCCTGCTGGGGATCACTGGTGGCACTGTTTAGCCGTGTGCTGACGCAGCTGAATCATATAACAGTGCCAACCACAGGACCCCCATAACAGTGCCAGCCACAGGATCCCCATAACAGTGCCAACCACAGGATCCCCATAACAGTGCCAACCACTGGACCCCCATAACACTGCCACCCATGGGACCCCCCATAACAGTGTAAGCACCAGGACCCCGATAACAGTGTCAGCCATAGGATTCAAATAACAGTGCAGGTCACATGACCCCCATAACACTGCCACCCACAGGACCCCATAACAGTGCAAGCTATAGGACCCGCATAACAGGACCAGCCACAGGACCCCCCAGTGCCCCATAACAGTGCAAGTCACAGGACCCCCATTAACCGTTTCAGCCACAGGAACCCCATAACAGTGCAGCCAAAGATCACCCTTAACTGTTGTCACAGCATCCTCATAACACTATTATCCACTGGATGCCACAACCTCATTAACGTAGGATTTACTTGCAGTTCTACATTAGAATACAAAAGTAAGTACACCCCTCACATTTTGTAAATATTTTATTATATCTTTTCCTGGGACAGCACTGCAGATCTGACCCTGTGATACCATGTGCAGTGTCAGTGTGCAGCTTGTATAACAGGGGAAATAACTCCACAAACAGCGATTAATGTCTACACCGCCGGCCACAAAAGTGAGTACACCTCTAAGGGAAACTGGCCAAATTGTGCCCAATTAACCATTGACTGATTAGTGTTACAAGATCTCAGGTGTGAATGTGGAGCAGGGGTGTTACATTCTGTGTTATCTCTCACACACTCTCTCATACTGGTCACTGGAAGTTCAGCATGGCTCCTCTTGGCAAAGAATTCTCTGAGGATCTGAAAAAAAGAATTGTTGCTCTACATAAAGATGGCCGAGGCTATACGAAGATTGTCACCACTCTGACACTGAGCTGCAGCACGGTGTCCAAGACCATACAGCGGAACAACCAGACAGGATCCACTCAGAACAGGGCTCACCATGGCCGACTACGGAAGCTGAGTGCACGATCTCCGCGTCATATCCAGAGGTCGTCTTTTCAGAATAGACGTATACGTGAGAAAGAGAGACAGACAGGGAAAGAGACAGACGGGGAAAGAGACAGACGGGGAAAGAGACAGACGGGGAAAGAGACAGACAGATGGGGAAAGAGACAGACAGATGGGGAAAGAGACAAACAGATGGGGAAAGAGACAGACAAAGAGGCACAGAGACAGAGACTGGAAAAGAGGGACAGTTACTATCCCTGGCAACGTCAAGTACTGCAGCTAGTATACCGTATACATCATGTGCAAAATAATATATATGATTGATATTTGAGGTATTGGTCAATATTTTGGCTAAATAAACACAACCTTGCAACCCACGTCAAGGGTCCTCATTGTTTTGTCCCTTTGATAAAATTAAAAGCAAAAGCCACAGAATAAGGAATTAAAATTCCTCAAAATTTCATAAGTGCAATATATCAATAAATAGGGGCAGCAGAATTTACCTGCCCGGGTCACAGAAAATACTGCACTAAAGATGGAGGCAAAATACTGATGAGACCCCCACTCACAACCTCCCGATTCATGGAGGAGGGAGACTGCTCAGCATTAGATAAGGCTTGTATAGGGCGCTGATCACACACATGTAGAGCCCAGCGCCTGTATACAAATAAATATAACATGGAAAAACAATATAAAATTTATGTGGCATTGGTTGATGTTTTGGCCAAAATACACAAAGCTCGCAACCCACGTCAAGGGTCCTCATGTCTTGCGAGTCCCTACCCTAAAATTAACAGCAAAGCTACAGAAAAACTAAAATTCCCCAAAATGTCCTATTTAATATACAAGAGCAACAGCATTAATCTGCCCAGATCACAGACTAATGCACTAATGCCCTGACATGGGACCGGACAGGATTATACTTTTGCTCTATATTATATTATTTGGAACTTATACATTTTTGGGGATTTTAGTTTATATTTCTGGAGCTTTGCTTTTAATTTCTCCCTCTTTAACTAAACCTTTTTCCCCTGAATGTGGGATCTGTCTGAGGCTGTCGGCCCCAGGAACAGGTTCATAGCCTTAAGGTTGAAAGACACAATTTCAGCCTAAAAGCTAATGTGTTGATCCAGAGGAAGGCGAAAACCCCATGAGGCAAAAGACAATTGCCCCATATTAGGGGAAAAATTCCTTCCCGACTCCACATAGGGCAATCAGACTAGTTCCCTGGATCAACGTCCCATAATCTAGTGCCAATAACCAGCAAATAGTCAAGAAAGGTGCACAGGCCTCCATGACCATAAGACAATGTGGTGGAGAGATCCAGCATCTCATTGCTCACACTGTAAAATAACCCTAATGGAAATAAGCTACTTAAAGCCTTTTTCCTAAATTTTAGAATTTATCTAAGGCCATCAGCTCAAAAAGGCTTCCTCGGACAGACCTGGCACAAGCCACTCCAATCTGCAGGTCCACAAGGAACCCTGAACAAGGGTAATGGTGAAGGCCAGGGTTCCTTCTGGACCTGCAGATTGGAGTGGCTTGTGCCAGGTCTGTCCGAGGAAGCCTTTTTGAGCTGATGGCCTTTGATAGATTCTAAAATTTGGAAAAAGGCTTTAAGTAGCTTATTTCCATACTTTCCACAGGCCCAGGATTGCATCCACAGAGTAGCTGCTGGCCGGAGGAGCGGGCTTGATGCTAGAGTAGTTGAATCAACCCTAACTGAAAAAACTATCTAATGCTACAAACTATCTAATGCTACTCTCTGTTGTTAGGACCTGTCTGAGGCCGTCACCTGGAAAAGGCTTCCTCAGACAGACTTGGCACTAGACTCTCTATCCTTCAGGTTCCAAAGGAACCCTAGATTTCAATCCTGCACCCTCACCAAAATATATTCTAACTAACACTACTTTCCTAAATCTGCACATACACATCACAAGAGGGGCTGGAGCACAGACACCACAAGAAGGGCTGGGGCACCGACACCACAAGAGGGGCTGGGGCACAGACACCACAAGAGTGGCTGGGGGACATACACATCACAAGAGGGGCTGGGGCACAGACACATTACAAGAGGGGCTGGGGCACAGACACCACAAGAGGGGCTGGGGCACAGACACCACAAGAGGGACTGGGGGACATACACATTATAAGAGGGGCTGGGGCACATACACCACAAGAGGGGCTGGGTCACAGACATCACAAGAGGGACAGGGGCAAATACACACCACAAGAGGGGCTGGGGCACAGACACATTACAAGAGGGGCTGGGGCACAGACACCACAAGAGGGGCTGGGGCACAGACACCACAAGAGGGACTGGGGGACATACACATTATAAGAGGGGCTGGGGCACATACACCACAAGAGGGGCTGGGTCACAGACATCACAAGAGGGACAGGGGCAAATACACACCACAAGAGGGGCTGGGGCACAGACACATTACAAGAGGGGCAGGGGCACAGACACCACAAGAGGGCCTGGGGTTAGGGTTAGGATAACGAGCAGTGATATGGTGGATACGGTCACCAGGTTCTCACGATGCTCACGGTCCTGCGTCGTGGGGCGTTCCTATCCTGGTTACTACCCAAAAAGGCAGTAAAGACGCAGGGCTCCACGGTGTATAATCCAGGGGCTCCACGGTTTCTTTTCCCAGGGCTCCTCTTTCTTCTTTCTTGCTTGCGTAGCTCGGTCCATCGTCCTGTTGCTTTATGAAGTATAATGGCTGTTAGGCTCTCAGGAGCGGATTTTTAGACCCTTTGATCTCTGTGACATCACAAAGTGATGACATATGCAAGTGAGCGGCCCCTTTATGTAGTCATCGGTGTGGTCAGCTATAATTTGCATATTCCATGATGTCATAAACCTATGATGTCACCACAGAGAACAGACATGAACGTTCCATTCTGATCCCGGCCGTCATCATCATCATCTGAAAACAGCGGCGCACGGAGGTCTCAGTTTTCATGTCTAGTTACAAAGCAGAGGACTTGGTTCTATAAAAGGCAAATGTGTGATCGATGCCGCCCCCAATTCACAGCTCTGGAGCCGCAGATCGGCCGCCGAGGATTCTGGGGAAACTGAGTGACAGATGATGAACTACATAAATAAATCCGGGAGAGACCCCTGGAGATGTGATGGGGCCGCATCTGGTGTCATACAGCCCGAGACAAAAACTAAGTAAAATGAATATATAAAAGACCCCAATAACCTTTATTATGGGGATCGCAGGATGCAGGGGGCAGGACGCAGGGGGCAGGACACAGGGGGCAGGACGCAGTGGGCAGGACACAGGACACAGGAACCTCACAACAACAACAACCCATAATTTTGTTCTTTTCTCATGTTTTGCACAAAACATCAACTCTCTTATCCTGTTATATACATACACTTACTGCAGACATCACTCCTCAGCCCCATCCTGCAGAATATCACTCCTCAGCCCCATCCTGCAGAACATCACTCTTCAGCCCCATCCTGCAGAACATCACTCCTCAGCCCATCCTGCAGAACATCACTCCTCAGCCCATCCTGCAGAACATCACTCCTCAGCCCCATCCTGCAGAACATCACTCCTCAGCCCATCCTGCAGGACATCACTCCTCAGCCCATCCTGCAGTACATCACTCCTCAGCCCATCCTGTAGTACATCACTCCTCAGCCCCATCCTGCAAAACATCACTCCTCAGCCCATCCTGCAGTACATCACTCCTCAGCCCCATCCTGCAAAACATCACTCCTTGGCCCCATCCTGCAGAACATCACTCATCAGCCCCATCCTGCAAAACATCACTCCTCAGCCCATCCTGCAGTACATCACTCCTCAGCCCCATCCTGCAAAACATCACTCCTCGGCCCCATCCTGCAGTACATCACTCCTCAACCCATCCTGCAGTACATCACTCCTTTTCCAGCCATATATAAAAGGTAAGGATTGACACAAAAGAGAGGCATTCACTAGGTTAGGACCCAGTTGAGAGGTACACCGTGGCGTGGTAACTGGGCTCAAATAAAATTGACCATTTTATCTGCTAAGTATCTAAGTTTTTCATGTTTTTTCTAAGCAGAAATGTATGTTCACATTCCTGTGTCCACTCTGTGCATCCTTTAGCTTTTTTCCCCTCTTGCTTGAGTGCAACTGTTATTGTGATAGTGCTGGCAGCATTGCCGCAGAGGTGACAGCGGTCGGGGGTCCGCCTGTCAGTGCTCAGACCATACACCACACACTGCAGAGGTTACAGCGGTCGGGGGTCCACCTGACAGTGCTCAGACCATACACCACACACTGCAGAGGTTACAGGGGTGGGGGGTCCGCCTGTCAGTGCTCAGACCATACACCACACACTGCAGAGGTTACAGCGGTCGGGGGTCCGCCTGTCAGTGCTCAGACCATACACCACACACTGCAGAGGTTAAGGGGGTGGGGGTTCCGCCTGTCAGTGCTCAGACCATACACCACACACTGCAGAGGTTACAGGGGTCGGGGGTCCGCCTGTAAGTGCTCAGACCATACACCGCACACTGCAGAGGTTACAGGGGTGGGGGGTCCGCCTGTCAGTGCTCAGACCATACGCCACACACTGCAGAGGTTACATGGGTGGGGGGTCCGCCTGTCAGTGCTCAGACCATACACCACACACTGCAGAGGTTACAGGATCGGGGGTCCGCCTGTCAATTCTCAGACAATATTCTGCACCCTACATCACATTGCTCTGCATGGCTGTTGTCCTAGAAGGAAGCCTCTTCTAAAGATGATGGCCAAGGAAGCCGCAGTTTGCAGAAGACAAGCAGACTGAGGACATGGGTTACTGGAGCCGTCCTGTGGTCTGATGAGAGTAAAATAAACTTATTTGGTTCAGATGGTGTTGTGGCGCCCCTGAGGCTCTGGTCGCCACAGGGTACTACACCTCAGTTAAAGTGCAGTGTCCATCTCAGGTAATGGGGGGGTTAATCATCGGTGTTTCCACATTTCACCTCACATACAGTCAGGTGCTTCCCACTGGGGAGCTGTCTTGGGGCAGACAAGGGGGTGGCCATGCAGAAACATAGGATTTTCCAGTCGCTAGGGCAACCGGCAGGGGGTGGGCACCACAGGGGGTAGAAGTAGGCGCAACGCACACACAAACGGAGACAGGTCAGGACTATAGTTCTGACAAGACATCTCTGGAACCCTTCAATCTACAAAGGGCCCAGGGCTTGGAGCGGGACCTTAGCCCGGGTTCCTAACTGCTAAGGAGGACATCCTACTACAAGGACACTCTCTCTGTTCTTTCTTCAACACCGGTGGTGGCCCCTCACTTGCTTGGGATTGACCGGAGCCCATCACGGCGGTGACCGGTATTACTGGGCTGGCAGCGGAAGCTGTGAGTAAAAAGACACCTTCAACCCGCAGAGACTGTGTCGGCTCCTCCTTTACTGGTGTCGCCGCCCCAGTTCTTTCACGCCGACAGCCATCGCCCCCTCTACCTCCATCATCCACCTGGGGCCCGCTCCGCCTGTGAGGAGCGACACCATCCCGGCTACCATAACACCTGCCCCAGTGAGGAATACTGCTGCGGCAGCTAACTCCCTGGCCGCATACCACAGGTGGCGTCACGACAAACTTTCCCCAACACCCCCTATTCCTTTCCATTTCTGTACACCTCGGGGCAATGGAACCAGGCAAGGCCACCCGTGACATCGCCTGACCCGACCCCAACGGCCCGGCAACGAGTAGGTTAACCACCTGCCCTGTGGGGCGCTACATTGTCAAGCGTGTGTGGCAGCAACCAGGTGAGAAAGGACAAAGACAAGTGTTTCCTGCCTACAGTCAGGCATGGTGGAGGAGGGTCATGGTTTGGGGCTGTATGAGTGCTGCCGGCTGTGGGGGCTACAGATCACTGAGGGAATCATGAATGCCATCATGTCTTTTGACATCCTGAAGCAGAGCAGGATCCCCTTCCTTCATATTCCAACATAATGACCCCAAACACCTCCAAGACCACCACTGCCTTACTAAAGAAACTGAGGGTAAAAGTGCTGGACTGGCCAAGGGTCTCCAGACCAAAACCCCATGGAGCATCTGTGGGGCCTCCTGAAACGGAAAGTGACTACTGTTATAGGGGGCTCCAGACTACACCTCCAGACTACTGTTATAGGGGGACTCCAGACTACACCTCCTGACTACTGTTATAGGGGGCTCCAGACTACACGTTCAGACTGTTGTTATAGGGGGGCTCCAGACAGCACCTCCAGACTGCTGTTATAGGGGAGCTCCAGACTACACCTCCAGACTGCTGTTATAGGGGGCTCCAGACTACACATCCAGACTGCTGATATAGGGGGCTCCAGACTACACATCCAAACTGCTGTTATAAGGGGGTCCAGACTACACCTCCAGACTGCTGTTATAGGGGGGCTCCAGACTACACATCCAGACTGCTGTTATAGGGGATCCAGACTACACCTCCAGACTGCTGTTATAGGGGGCTCCAGACTACACCTCCAGACTTCTCTTATAGGGGGCTCCAGACTACACCTCCAGACTGCTGTTATAGGGGGCTCCAGACTGCACCTCCAGACTTCTGTTATAGGGGGGCTCCAGACTACTCCTCCAGACTGCTGTTATAGGGGGCTCCAGACTGCACCTCCAGACTTCTGTTATAGGGGGGCTCCAGACTACACCTCCATACTGCTGTTATAGGGGTCTCCCGACTGCACCTCCAGACTACTGTTATAGGGGGGCTCCAGACTACACCTCCAGACTGCTGTTATAGGGGGGCTCCAGACTGCACATCCAGACTGCTGATATAGGGGGCTCCAGACTACACATCCAAACTGCTGTTATAAAGGGGTCCAGACTACACCTCCAGACTGCTGTTATAGGGGGGCTCCAGACTACACATCCAGACTGCTGTTATAGGGGATCCAGACTACACCTCCAGACTGCTGTTATAGGGGGCTCCAGACTACACCTCCAGACTTCTCTTATAGGGGGCTCCAGACTACACCTCCAGACTGCTGTTATAGGGGGCTCCAGACTGCACCTCCAGACTTCTGTTATAGGGGGGCTCCAGACTACTCCTCCAGACTGCTGTTATAGGGGGCTCCAGACTGCACCTCCAGACTTCTGTTATAGGGGGGCTCCAGACTACACCTCCATACTGCTGTTATAGGGGTCTCCCGACTGCACCTCCAGACTACTGTTATAGGGGGGCTCCAGACTACACCTCCAGACTGCTGTTATAGGGGGGCTCCAGACTGCACATCCAGACTGCTGTTATAGGGGGCTCCAGACTACACATCCAGACTGCTGTTATAGGGGGGCTCCAGATTACACCTCCAGACTGCTGTTATAGGGGGCTCCAGACTACACCTCCAGACTACTGTTATAGGGGGGCTCCAGACTACACCTCTAGACTGCTGTTATAGGGGGCTCCAGACTACACATCCAGACTGCTGTTATAGGGGGCTCCAGACTGCACCTCCAGACTGCTGTTATAGGGGGGCTCCAGATTGCACATCCAGACTGCTGTTATAGGGGGCTCCAGACTACATCTCCAGACTGCTGTTATAGGGGGGCTCCAGACTGTTGTTATAGGGGGTGTTGTGGCTGTGGGTGACGGATATAAGTCGCAGTGCGTGTTTTTGGTAATCTGATGTGGGGGTCGTTATTAACCCTTCATTGTCCCCCTCTCAGGTTTTCTCTGTCGTGGTCTTCGGCTCGATAATAAATGAAGGGTCTGTGACCATCAGCAGCCGGAGCTGCGCTCTGTGTACACAGGTATGAGGGGGCCGGTAACTGCCATCTCTGTCGGAATCAGCGCATTTTTCGCTGCGTTTTCTTCATCCTCCTGGACATTAATTTCCCTCAAATCAGCAGCGTCAAGGACAGGAAGAGAGCGGCCATGCTGGATATGGGGTTCTCAGGTCAGTACGGCAGGGGCTTGGGAGGGAAATGGTCTGTAACGTAAACCCCCCATTGTGTCCTGCTGGGGATCACTGGTGGCACTGTATAGCCGTGTGCTGACGCAGCTGAATCATATAACAGTGCCAGCCACAGGACCCCCATAACAGTGCCAACCACAGGACCCCCATAACAGTGCCAGCCACAGGACCCCCATAACAGTGCCAGCCACAGGACACCCATAACAGTGCCAACTACAGGATCCCCATAACAGTGCCAGCCACAGGACCCCCATAACAGTGCCAGCCACAGGACCCCATAACAGTGCCAGCCACAGGACCCCCATAACAGTGCCAGCCACAGGACACCCATAACAGTGCTAACTACAGGATCCCCATAACAGTGCCAACCACAGGACCCCCATAACAGTGCCAGCCACAGGACCCCCATAACAGTGCCAGCCACAGGACACCAATAACAGTGCCAACCACAGGATCCCCTATAACAGGGCCAGCCACAGGACCCCCATAACAGGGCCAGCCACAGGACCCCCATAACAGTGTCAGCCACAGGACCCCCATTACAGTGCCAGCCACAGGATCCCCATAACAGTGCCAACCACAGGACCCCCATAACAGTGCCAGCCACAGGACCCCCATAACAGTGCCAGCCACAGGACCCCCATAACAGTGCCAGCCACAGGACCCCCATAACAGCATAAGATACAAGACCCCATAACAGCATAAGACACAGGACCCCCATAACAGTGTCAGCCACAGGATCCCCATAACAGTGCCAGCCACAGGACCCCCACAACAGTGCCAGCCAAGGGATCCCTATAACAGGGCCAGCCACAGGACCCCCACAACAGTGCCAGCCACAGGATCCCTATAACAGTGTCAGCCAAAGGACCCCCATAACAGCATAAGATACAGGACCCCCATAACAGCATAAGACACAGGACCCCCATAACAGGACCATCCACAGGATCCCTACAACAGGGCCAACCACAGGGCCCCCATAAGAGCATAAGACACATAACCCCATAACATCATAAGACACAGGACCCCCATAACAATATAAGACACAGGACCTCCATAACAGTGTCAGTCACAGAACCCCCATAACAGCATAAGACAGAACCCCCGTAACAGTGCAGGTCACAGGACCCCAATAACAGTCTCAGCCACAGGAATCCCATAACAGTGCAGATCTCAATACCACCATAACACTGCCACCCATGAGACCCCCCATAACAATGTTAGCCCCAGGACCCCGATAAGCTAGTGTCAGCCATAGGATTCCCATAACAGTGCAGGTCACATGACCCCCATAACACTGCCACCCACAGGACCCCATAACAGTGCAAGCTATAGGACCCTCATAACAGGACCAGCCACAGGACCCCCCAGAGCCCCATAACAGTGCAAGTCACAGGACCCCCATTAACCGTTTCAGCCACAGGAACCCCATAACAGTGCAGCCAAAGATTACCCTTAACTGTTGTCACAGCACCCTCATAACACTATTATCCACTGGATGCCATAACCTCATTAACGTAGGATTTACTTACAGTTCTACATTAGAACACAAAAGTAAGTACACCCCTCACATTTTGTAAATATTTTATAATATCTTTTCCTGGGACAGCACTGCAGATCTGACCCTGTGATACCATGTGCAGTGTCAGTGCGCAGCTTGTATAACAGGGGAAATAACTCCACAAACAGCGATTAATGTCTACACCGCCGGCAACAAAAGTCTGTACACCTCTAAGGGAAACTGGCCAAATTGTACCCAATTAACCATTGACTCATTAGTGTTACAAGATCTCAGGTGTGAATGTGGAGCAGGGTGTTACATTCGGTGTTATCTCTCACACACTCTCTCATACTGGTCACTGGAAGTTCAGCATGGCTCCTCATGGCAAAGAATTCTCTGAGGATCTAAAAAAAAGAATGGTTGCTCTACATAAAGATGGCCGAGGCTATACGAAGACTGTCACCACCCTGAACCTGAGCTGCGCACGGTGGCCAAGACCATACAGCGGATAACAAGACAGGATCCACTCAGAACAGGGCTTACCACGAGCGACCACAGAAGCCGAGTGCATGAGCTCCGCGTCATATCCAGAGGTCATCTCTCTTCAGAATAGATGTATAAGTGAGAAAGAGAGACAGACAGGGAAAGAGACAGACGGGGAAAGAGACAGACGGGGAAAGAGACAGACGGGGAAAGAGACAGACGGGGAAAGAGACAGACGGGGAAAGAGACAGACGGGAAAAGAGACAGATGGGGAAAGAGACAGACGGGGAAAGAGACAGACGGGGAAAGAGACAGACGGGGAAAGAGACAGACGGGGAAAGAGACAGACGGGAAAAGAGACAGACGGGGAAAGAGACAGACGGGGAAAGAGACACATAGACAGAGACTGGAAGAGAGGGACAGTTACTATCTCTGGCAACGTCGAGTACTACAGCTAGTATACCGTATACATCATGTGCAAAATAATATATATGATTGATATATGAGGTATTGGTCGATATTTTGGCCAAATAAACACAACCTTGCAACCCACGTCAAGGGTCCTCATTGTATTTTGAGTCCCTTTGATAAAATTAAAAGTAAAAGCCACAGAATAAGGAATTAAAATTCCTCAAAATGTCATAAGTGCAATATAGGAATAAATAGGGGCAGCAGAATTTACCTGCCCGGGTCACAGAAAATACTGCACTAAAGATGGAGGCAAAATACTGATGAGACCACCACTCACAACCTCCCGATTCATGGAGGGGGCGACTGCTCAGTATTAGATAAGGATTGTATAGGGCGCTGGTCACACACATGTAGAGCCCAGCGCCTGTATACAAATAAATATAACATGGAAAAACAATATAAAATGTATGTGGCATTGGTTGATATTTTGGCCAAAATACACAAAGCTCGCAACCCACGTCAAGGGTCCTCATGTCTTGCGAGTCCCTACCCTAAAATTAACAGCAAAGCTACAGAAAAACTAAAATTCCCCAAAATGTCCTATTTAATATAGAAGAGCAACAGCATTAATCTGCCCAGATCACAGACTAATGCACTAATGCCCTGACATGGGACCGGACAGGATTATACTTTTGCTCTATATTATATTATTTTGAACTTATACATTTAGGGGATTATCGTTTATGTTTCTGGAGCTTTGCTTTCAATTTCTCCCTCTTTAACTAAACCTTTTCCCCTGAATGTTGGGATCTGTCTGAGGCCGTCGGCCCCAGGAACAGGGTCATAGCCTTAAGGTTGAAAGACACAAGTTCAGCCTAAAAGCTAATGTGTTGATCCAGAGGAAGGCGAAAACCCCATGAGGCAAAAGACAATTGCCCCATATTAGGGGAAAAATTCCTTCCCGACTCCACATAGGGCAATCAGACTAGTTCCCTGGATCAACGTCCCATAATCTAGTGCCAATAATCTGCAAATAGTCAAGAAAGGTGCACAGGCCTCCATGACCATAAGATAATGTAGCGGAGAGATCCATCGTCTCATAGCTCACACTGTAAAATAACCCTAATGGAAATAAGCTTAAAGCCTTTTTCCTAAATTTTAGAAACTATCTAAGGCCATCAGCTCAAAAAGGCTTCCTCGGACAGACCTGGCACAAGCCACTCCAATCTGCAGGTCCAAAAGAAACCCTGAACAAGGGTAATGGTGAAGGCCAGGGTTCCTTCTGGACCTGCAGATTGGAGTGGTTTGTGCCAGGTCTGTCTGAGCAAGCCTTTTTGAGCTGATGGCCTTAGATAGATTCTAAAATTTAGGAAAAAGGCTTTAAGTAGCTTATTTCCATACTTTCTACAGGCCCAGGATTGCAGCCACAGAGTAGCTGCTGGCCGGAGGAGCGGGCTTGATGCTAGAGTAGTTGAATCAACCCTAACTGAAAAAACTATCTAATGCTACAAACTATCTAATGCTACTCTCTCTTGTTAAGACCTGTCTGAGGCCGTCACCTGGAAAAGGCTTCCTCAGACAGACTTGGCACTAGACTCTCTATCCTTCAGGTTCCAAAGGAACCCTAGATTTCAATCCTGCACCCTCACCAAAATAAATTCTAACTAACACTACTTTCCTAAATCTGCGCATACACATCACAAGAGGGGCTGGGGCACAGACACCACAAGAGGGGCTGGGGCACAGACACCACAAGAGGGGCTGGGGGACATACACATTACAAGAGGGGCTGGGGCACATACACATTACAAGAGGGGCTGGGGCACATACACATTACAAGAGGGGCTGGGGCACAGACACCACAAGAGGGGCTGGGGCACAGACACCACAAGAGGGACTGGGGCACAGACACCACAAGAGGGGCTGGGGCACAGACACCACAAGCGGGACTGGGGCACAGACACCACAAGAGGGGCTGGGGCACAGACACCACAAGCGGGACTGGGGCATAGACACCACAAGAGGGGCTGGGGCACAGACACCACAAGCGGGGCTGGGGCACAGACAGCACAAGGGGGGCTGCGGCACAGACACCACAAGGGGGGCTGGGGCACAGACACCACAAGGGGGGCTGGGGCACATACACATTACAAGAGGGGCTGGGGCACAAACATAACTGGGGGGAGCGCAGACATCACTGGGGGGTGTGCAGACATCACTGGAGGCGCGCAGACATCACTGGGGGGCGCGCAGACATCACTGGGGGGAGCGCAGACATCACTCGGGGGCGCGCAGACATCACTGGAAGGAGCGCAGACATCACTGGAAGGAGCGCAGACATCACTGGGGGGAGCGCAGACATCACTGGGGGGAGCGTAGACATCACTGGGGGGAGCGCAGACATCACTGGGGGGAGCGCAGACATCACTGGGGGGAGCGCAGACATCATTGGGGGTGCGCAGACATCACTGGGGGAAGCGCAGACATCATTGGGGTTCCCCATCCCCCTGGTGTAAAATATCCCTGACAGATCTTACTCCAGGGGGCGCGTCATGAAGGTTGGCACAGAAAAGCCCCAGCCTTGATAAATTGCCCAGCAAAGGTTAACATGGCATTAGAGGATAACGAGCAGTGATACGGTGGATACGGTCACCAGGTTCTCACAATGCTCACGGTCCTGCGTCGTGGGGTGTTCCTATCCTGGTTACTATCCAAAAAGGCAGTAAAGGCGCAGGGCTCCACGGTGTATAATCCAGGGGCTCCACGGTGTATAATCCAGGGACTCCACGGTGTATAATCCAGGGGCTCCACGGTGTATAATCCAGGGGCTCCACGGTGTATAATCCAGGGGCTCCACGGTGTATAATCCAGGGGCTCCACAGTGTATTATCCAGGGGCTCCACGGTGTATAATCCAGGGGCTCCACGGTGTATAATCCAGGGGCTCCACGGTGTATAATCCAGGGGCTCCACGGTGTATAATCCAGGGACTCCACGGTCTCTATTCCCAGGGCTCCTCTTTCTTCTTTCTTGCTTGCGTAGCTCGGTCCATCGTCCTGTTGCTTTATGAAGTATAATGGCTGTTAGGCTCTCAGGAGCGGATTTTTAGACCCTTTGATCTCTGTGACATCACAAAGTGATGACATATGCAAGTGAGCGGCCCCTTTATGTAGTCATCGGTGTGGTCAGCTATAATTTGCATATTCCATGATGTCATAAACCTATGATGTCACCACAGAGAACAGACATGAACGTTCCATTCTGATCCCGGCCGTCATCATCATCTGAAAACAGCGGCGCACGGAGGTCTCAGTTTTCATGTCTAGTTACAAAGCAGAGGACTTGGTTGTATAAAAGGCAAATGTGCGATCGATGCCGCCCCCAATTCACAGCTCTGGAGCCGCAGATCGGCACCGAGGATTCTGGGGAAGCTGAGTGACAGATGATGAACTAAATAAATCCGGGAGAGACCCCTGGAGATGTGATGGGGCCGCGTCTGGTGTCATACAGCCCGAGACAAAAACTATGTACAATAAATATATAAAAGGCCCCAATAAACCTTCTTTTGCGGATCGCAGGACACAGTGGGCAGGACACAGGGGGCAGGACGCAGGGGGCAGGGCACAGGGGGCTCACAACAACAAACCATCTGACGATTTTGGTTCTGTTCTCATGTTTTGCATAAAACATCAACTCTTATCCTGTTATATACAGACACTTACTGCAGAACATCACTCCTCAGCCCATCCTGCAGAACATCACTCCTCAGCCCATCCTGCAGAACATCACTCCTTAGTCCATCCTGCAGAACATCACTCCTTAGTCCATCCTGCAGTACATCACTCGTCAGCCCATCCTGCAGAACATCACTCCTTAGTCCATCCTTCAGTACATCACTCGTCAGTCCATCCTGCAGAACATCACTCCTCAGCCCATCCTGCAGTACATCAGTCCTCAGCCCATCCTGCAGAACATCACTCCTCAGCTCATGCTGCAGGACATCACTCCTCAGCCCATCCTGCAGGATATCACTCCTCAGCCCATCCTGCAGTACATCACTCCTCAGCCCCGTCCTGCAGTACATCACTCCTCAGCCCCGTCCTCCAGTACATCACTCCTCAGCCCATCCTGCAGTACATCGCCCATCCTGCAGTACATCACTCCTCAGCCCTGTCCTGCAGTACATCACTCCTCAGCCCCGTCCTCCAGTACATCACTCCTCAGCCCATCCTGCAGAACATCACTCTTCAGTCCATCCTGCAGTACATCACTCCTCAGCCCTGTCCTGCAGTACATCACTCCTCAGCCCCGTCCTCCAGTACATCACTCCTCAGCCCTGTCCTGCAGTACATCACTCCTCAGCCCCGTCCTACAGTACATCACTCCTCAGCCAATCCTGCAGTACATCACTCCTCAGCCCCATCCTGCAGTACATCACTCCTCAGCCCCGTCCTGCAGTACATCACTCCTCAACCCATCCTGCAGTACATCACTCCTCAGCCCATCCTGCAGTACATCACTCCTCAGCCCCGTCCTGCAGTACATCACTCCTCAACCCATCCTGCAGTACATCACTCCTCAGCCCATCCTGCAGTACATCACTCCTTTTCCAGCCATACATAAAAGGTCAGGATTGAGACAAAAGAGAGGCATTCACTAGGTCAGGATGACCCAGTTGAAAGGTACACCGTGGCGTGGTAACTGGGCTCAAATAAAATTAACCATTTTATCTGCTAAGTATCTAATTTTTTCGTGTTTTTTCTAAGCAGAAATGTATGTTCACATTCCTGTGTGCACTCTGTGCATCCTTTAGCTTTTTTCCCTCTTGCTTGAGTGCAACTGTTATTGTGATAGTGCTGGCAGCATTGCCGCAGAGGTTACAGCGGGCGGGGATCCACCTGTCAGTGCTCAGACCATACACCGCACACTGCAGAGGTTACAGGGGTCGGGGGTCCGCCTGTCAGTGCTCAGACCATACGCCACACACTGCAGAGGTTACAGGGGTCGGGGGTCCGCCTGTCAGTGCTCAGACCATACATCATACACTGCAGAGGTTACAGGGGTCGGGGGTCCGCCTGTCAATTCTCAGACCATATGCCGCACACTACATCACATTGCTCTGCATGGCTGTTGTCCTAGAAGGAAGCCTCTTCTAAAGATGATGGCCAAGGAAGCCGCAGTTTTCTGAAGACAAGCAGACTAAGGACATGAATTACTAGAGCCGTCCTGTGGTCTGATGAGACCAAAATAAACTTATTTGGTTCAGATGGTGTTGTGGCGCCCCTGAGGCTCTGGTCGCCACAGGGTACTACACCTCAGTTAAGGTGCGGTGTCCATCTCAGGTAATGGGGGGTTTAATCATCGGTGTTTCCACATTTCCCCTCACATATAGTCAGATGCTTCCCACTGAGGAGCTCTCTCGGGACAGACAGGGGGGTGGCCATACAGAAACATGGGATCTTCCAGTCGCTAGGGCAACCGGCGGGGGTGGGCACAACAGGGGGTAGAAGTAGGCGCAACGCACACACAAACGGAGACAAGTCGGGACTGCGAGTGTAAAATCAGTCCGATTCTCATGCTGGAAAGTCGGACGATTTTAGTTCACATTTCATCAGAGTGCAATCAGTTTTTACCCTCAGCAGCTGCTACTCATGTACTGTTATGTACAGGAGCATTTACAATATTCTCTGCTACTTGCTAGAAATCTATTGTGAAAAATGCATGTTGCTAGGATGGTCCGTGTGCTGTCTGTGTGACATGCGTTTTTTTTTCACGCATCCATAGACTTCCATTGAAGAGACTCGCGCACGAAACTCACCAAAACGCAGCATGCTATGATTTTTTTCTCAGTCCAATTTGGACTGAGAAAAAAATAGCAAATGTGAGCTGCCTCATTGATTAACATGGGTCCGAGTGCAATGCGAGAATTTCTCGCATTGCACTCCTTCGAGTTAATCGCAAGTGAGAAGCCGGCCTGAGGCTGGAAACACACTTATGCGTGTAAAATCGGTCCGAGTTGCATGATAAAAAGTCGGACAATTTTAGTTCACGTTATGATCAGTGTGCAATGCAACTGGACTGCGATCCTGGGATTTTTCTCATGATTGCAGTCCGTGTGCAATGTGTGTTTGATGCGTATGGGATCCGTTTTTACTATGTCATCTCCCATTCAGCTCTGCTACATGGCCGCTGACAGCAGCCACAGACAGAGCCATGTAGCAGAGCTGAATGGCCGCTGACAGCAGACACAGACAGAGCCACACCATCAGAATGAACTTCACCCGACTTCATTGTCATCCTGCGGCTCTGTCTGTGTGGCATGGCCTGATTTTCGGTCACCGGTGAAGGTCTCACCGGTGACCGCAAATCCCGAGTGACCGGAGTGAGCCGTGCTATCAGCGGTGCCGTCACTGAGGTTACCCGCGGCCACAGCTGAAGTCCTCCCGCTGAGATCTGTGGCCGCAGGTAACCTGAGTGACCTCATCGCTGATAGCGCCACTCACTTCAGTCACTGCGGGGAGCTCACAGAGAGCGGTCGATGTCTGTGACCGCTCTATGTCAGCTTCTGAGGTAGCAGAGCTGAAAGCGTCGTGGGACCTCTTTGGATTACGTCGGACATGGAAGGGTATTTGGGGACTTGAATAAAGTGGTGAAAGAGGGTTGGTTTTTTTTGTTATTTATTTCAAATAAAGGATTTTTTGGTGTATGTCTTCATTTTCTTAATCTTACAGGTTAATCATGGAAGGTATCTTGGGGAGACGCCTGCCATGATTAATCTAGGACTTAGTGGCAGCTATGGGCTGCTACCATTAACTCCTTATTACCTCGATTGCCACCGCACCAGGGCAATTCAGGATGGCCAGGTACAGTCCCGGGACTGTCGCATCTAATGGATGCGGCTATTCCGGGCGGCTGCTGGCTGATATTGTTAGGCTGGGGGGGCTCCCCATAACGTGGGGCTCCCCATCCGACAATATCAGCCTTCCGCCGTGTGGCTTTACCCTGGCTGGTATTAAAATTGGGGAGAACCGCACGCCTTTTTTTTATTTATTTATTTATTTTACAGCATGATATAGACCCGCCCACCGGCAGCTGTGATTGGTTGCAATGAGACAGCTGTCACACATCGTGGGGGCGTGTCTGACTGCAACCAATCATAGGCGCCAGTGGGCGGGTAAAGCAGGGAATACGAGATTGAATAATGAGCGGCCGGCATTTTCAAAAGAGGAGAAGCCGCCGGAGCAGTGTGAACGCCGTGCAGCGCCGCGCCAGTGATCGGGGATCGGTGAGTATGAGAGAGGGGGGGAGAGGAATAGACCGACATGGACAGAGAGAGAGAGAGACCGACAGAGAGAGAGACCGACCGACAGACAGAGAGAGAATAGAGACCGAGAGGGAGAGACCGACTGACAGAGATAGAGATTGACCGACGTTGTGAGACATCTCGTTTCCAGTGTTTTGTGAAACATGCGATATATGTATTTAGAAAAGCGGATGTCACTAGGATGGTGTGTGTGGCGTCCCGTGTGACATCCGTTTATTTACCCGCTCCCATAGAGTTGCATTGGAGAGACTCGCGCGAAAAACTCAGTCCGATTTGTACTGAGAAAAAAATAGCAGATGGGAGCTGCCTCACTGATTAACATGGGTCCGAGTGCAATGCGAGAATTTCTCGCACTGCACTCGTGCGAGTTAATCGTAAGTGAGAAGCCGGCCTAAGGCACACACTTCACACTTGCGATTAACTCGCACGAGTGTAATGCGAGAAATTCTCGCATTGCACTGGGACCCATGTTAATCAATGAGGCAGCTCCCATCTGCTATTTTTTTTCTCAGTCCATATCGGACTGAGAAAAAAAATCGCAGCAAGCTGCGTTTTGGTGAGTTTCTCGCACAAGTCTCTTCAATGCAAGTCTATGGGTGCATACGGACCATCCTAGTGACATGCGTTTTTCACAATACATTTCAAGCAAGTAGCTGAGAATAATGTATTTACCGTACATGCTCCTGTACATAACAGTACATGAGTAGCAGCTGCTGAGGGTAAAAACTGATTGCACACTGAGAGCATACTAACAGCACACGGTTGAAAAGTGAACTAAAATTGTCCGACTTTCTGGCATGAGAATCGGACCGATTTTACACTCGCAAGTGTGATTACAGCCTAAGGCCTCGTGCACATGTTCAGTATTGGTGAGTATTTACCTCAGTATGTGTAAGACCTCGTGTACATGTTCAGTATTGGTGAGTATTTACCTCAGTACCCGTAAGACCTCGTGCACACGTTCAGTAATTGGTGAGTTTTTACCTCAGTATTTGTAAGGCCTCGTGCACATGTTCAGTATTTGGTGAGTTTTTACCTCAGTATGTGTAAGGCCTCGTGCACATGTTCAGTATTTGGTGAGTTTTTACCTCAGTATGTGTAAGGCCTCGTGCACATGTTCAGTATTTGGTGAGTTTTTACCTCAGTATGTGTAAGGTCTCGTGCACATGTTCAGTATTTGGTGAGTATTTATCTCAGTATGTGTAAGGCCTCGTGCACATGTTCAGTATTTGGTGAGTTTTTACCTCAGTATGTGTAAGGTCTCGTGCACATGTTCAGTATTTGGTGAGTATTTACCTCAGTATGTGTAAGGCTGCTTTCACACATCCGGTTTTTCTTCTGCGGCACAATCCGGCACTTTGCAGGAAAATCGCAACCGTTTTTTTTTGCTGCCGGTTGCGATTTTCCTGCATAGACTTTAATTAGTGCCGCATTGTGCCGCATGGCCTTGCGTTCCGTCCGGTTTTTGCTGCATGCGGCAGATTTAGCCGATGCGGCGGCCGGATGGAACGTTGCCTGGCACGTTTTTTCGTGCGGCAAAAAAAACCGCATCGCGCCGCATTCGGCCGATGCGGCGCATCTCTCAATGCATGCCTATGGCGGCCGGATGCGGCGCGATGCGGCAAAAACCGCATCCGGCCGCCGCATGCGGTTTTTGCCACTGCGCATGCTCAGTAGCATGCCGCAAGCGGCAAAAACCGGACGGGCCGCAAGGGAAAAACTTATGCAAAGGATGCGGTGTTTTCACCGCATCCGTTGCATAGCTTGAAAAGAGAGAACAATACGACCAACATCCAAAGTGCAAAAAGTGAGATCTTTATTGAGGGTAGGTGCAGGGCGGCACAATACAAGTGGAGCCACAGACAACAAACACTGACTATATGTGCACAGTATATCACAAATTGTAAATGCATCTATGTACAGATCACATAACTCCAATCTCTAGTGCATATGGGAGACCCTTGATTGTGTATACAGATTTAGAAGTATAAAATTCATAAAAGTGGACTAAATTGTCACAGGGGAGGGAAGGATTGCTATTATGTCCCTCTGGATGTATTATAGAATCCAGAGTATCCCAGATATGTGTTAATTAATAAATTTGCACTATATACATAGCATGTGCTGTTATCAATCTCAAACTGACATACTGGGTATCAGAAACTAAGCTGAAAGGATCTATAGAAAAATGGAAAAATATGTACCACAGATTTGATGGTCACAAAAAAGAGGAAAAATTTCTCCACATCTCCCAGCCATCAGAGATGTCCACTTGATAACAGTATGTTAATGTTTCACAAGGGAATCCCACAGTGCCTGAAGGAATGATGTAATCAATACTGTATACACAGTCCAAAAAAAATTCTACTTAGTAACAGCCACAATTGGCCTTATTAGTAGACTGTGATCCTAACTAACATAGATAGTACACAACCATAACAACCCAATATAAGCGGTCTGCACCACTATGTGTGCTAGAAAGAGAGAGACATTTATATGTATCTCAATCATGTAGGTCCGCTTATTATAGCTCAAGTACCTACATACAAGGGAAACCATACCCCAATCGTGGCACACATATGGTACAGCACTATACCTGAATATTGGTAGTCAGTGGGTGTTGTCCGCGTCC
Organism: Anomaloglossus baeobatrachus; assembly: GCF_048569485.1. Classification (NCBI taxonomy): domain Eukaryota; kingdom Metazoa; phylum Chordata; class Amphibia; order Anura; family Aromobatidae; genus Anomaloglossus; species Anomaloglossus baeobatrachus. The sequence continues at coordinate 295,303,291 of NC_134359.1, forward strand.
TTCCCGACGGCCGTTTCGGCGAGATGCCTTCGTCAGGGGGCGTGTGCACAGCCGGATTGAGCCGCAGAGCTCAAGCCGGATGTGTGAAAGTAGCTTAAGGCCTCGTGCACATGTTCAGTATTGGGGAGTATTTACCTCAGTATGTGTAAGGCCTCGTGCACATGGTCAGTATTGGTCAGTTTTTACCTCAGTATGTGTAAGGCCTCGTGCACACAGTCAGTATTGGCGAGTTTTTACCTCAGTATGTGTAAGGCCTCGTGCACACGGTCAGTATTGGTGAGTTTTTACCTCAGTATGTGTAAGGCCTTGTGCACATGGTCAGTATTGGTGAGTTTTTACCTCAGTATGTGTAAGGCCTCGTGCACACGGTCAGTATTGGTGAGTTTTTACCTCAGTATGTGTAAGGCCTCGTGCACACGGTCAGTATTGGTGAGTTTTTACCTCAGTATGTGTAAGGCCTCGTGCACATGATCAGTATTGGTGAGTATTTACCTCAGTATGTGTAAGGCCTCGTGCACATGTTCAGTATTGGTGAGTATTTACCTCAGTATGTGTAAGGCCTCGTGCACATGTTCAGTATTGGTCAGTTTTTACCTCAGTATGTGTAAGGCCTCGTGCACACAGTCAGTATTGGTGAGTTTTTACCTCAGTATGTGTAAGGCCTCGTGCATACGGTCAGTATTGGCGAGTTTTTACCTCAGTATGTGTAAGGCCTCGTGCACATGTTCAGTATTGGTGAGTTTTTACCTCAGTATGTGTAAGGCCTCGTGCACACCAGGGCTGTGGAGTCGGAGTCGGAGTCGTGGAGTCGGAGTCGGAGCTCATTTTGGTGGAGTCGGAGTTGGAGTCGGTATAAAATGCACAGACTCCGACTCCTAAAATATATAATAAATTGGGGACAGGAGTGCAATGCAGAATGTGCTGAATATTTTACTAAATAATAACATTTAGTATAATGCTTATATTTAAGTGAAAAATGTATTGTAGTACAATGTGAACATCAGACATTTAATTGTTTTTATGATACAATAATCAAGATATTTGGATAGAACATAAAATATATTTATTGGAATACAACTTTAGAACACAAAAAACTGTAATAAATTGTAAATATGTAATACACTATGTAATATACAGTAGATTACATATATATCTTGTGTGTGTATATACACTGTATATACATATATATATATATACAGTGTATATACACACACACAAGATATATATGTAATCTACTGTATATTACATAGTGTATTACATATTTACAATTTATTACAGTTTTTTGTGTTCTAAAGTTGTATTCCAATAAATATATTTTATGTTCTATCCAAATATCTTGATTATTGTATCATAAAAATTATTAAATGTCTGATGTTCACATACACATATTCATGTACTACAATAAATTTTTCACCTAACTATAAGCAATATATGTAGGAGTCGGAGTCGGAGCCGGAGTCGGAGTCGGAGCCGGAGTCGGAGTCGGTGCAAGAGAATTTGAGGAGTCGGAGTCGGAGTCGAAGGTTTGGCTTACCGACTCCACAGCCCTGGTGCACACGGTCAGTATTGGCGAGTTTTTACCTCAGTATGTGTAAGGCCTCGTGCACATGGTCAGTATTTGGTGAGTTGTTACCTCAGTATGTGTAAGGCCTCGTGCACATGGTCAGTATTGGTGAGTTATTACCTCAGTATGTGTAAGGCTTCGTGCACATGGTCAGTATTTGGTGAGTTGTTACCTCAGTATGTGTAAGGCCTCGTGCACACGGTCAGTATTGGTGAGTTGTTACCTCAGTATTTGTAAGGCCTCGTGCACACGGTCAGTATTGGGGAGTATTTACCTCAGTATGTGTAAGGCCTCGTGCATACGGTCAGTATTGGTGAGTTTTTACCTCAGTATGTGTAAGGCCTCGTGCACACGAGTATTTGGTGAGTATTTTACTTCAGTATTTGTTAAACTATGTTCACACAGGATGTTTTTGCTCAGTTTTTGTGTTTTTTGCGCAGTAGTCTTGTTTACAGCTGGACTGTTCAATACTCTGCCTAATTTTTTTTTTTTTTATAAACTGAAGGGAATATTTATTAGATAAGTGGATGTTTTTAAGGTTATAGTTTCTGCAACTATTTTTCAGAAATGATCTGTTTCAGGTGTATGATGCTGGACCCGTCACATGACCTGAGTGTAGGGATGGGGGGCACAGGTCCTGAACAGCCGGGGCCCTGGTTACCCTTAATCCGCCCCTGATCAGAGGGGTGAGTAACAAATGAAGTGTTATGGTGGTGAAAGTGAAAGGAAACACAAACATTATTGAGTCTATATGTCCCGTTACCTTCCGGTCCAATTCGGGCCTAATTCAATGCATCATACTTATATGGCGCGTACTTGTATTGGTGCAGACGTCAGAGGCCCCAATATATCCACATACAAGTGCAATCAGCGGTGAAGGGGTGGATATGATTTGTCTTGAGGAAGAAGCCATAAGGCTTTGAAACATGTAGACAAATAAAATCATTCCTTCTACATGGATCCTCCTTTCTACGGCAGCGCGGTCTATTAACCCTTTTCTCTCCAAATTTGGACTGCATGTCCCACGTGGATTCTGCTGCAGCCGTATTTACGCCATTACAGTGGTTGTGACTCTCAACCACGCCAGGTGAGTCCACTCTTAGGCTATGTGTCCACGGTAGAATGTACCTGCGGATTTTTCTGCATGAAAATCCGCGACTTTCGCGGCAAATCCGCAGCGTGGGCACATAGCCTTAACAATTAATAGACCTTGGCAATTCGTGACCCCCTGCACCCACCCTTTGTTACCCATCCTGGGAGTCCCTGATACTCTCCACCCAGTAGGTGGATGTGACCTATGAGCGTACTGTCCCCCCTGATAATTAGGGGAGTGGGCGCTGGGGCTGTCACGGATCCTATGCTATGTCACTCATGTTTTATACAAGGTTGTAAAGTAATTTCAGAGATCAGATCTCATTGATCGTCTCCAAAAAAAAAACAGCCGACAATATCAATGTGATTATTTTATTAGAAGTAAAGTGACAAGAAAGTGACAAACTCGAATAAGACAAAATTGATCATTGGAAAATCAGGAATCAGCTTCACCTGTAACAGCTGCCGGACATCGAGCGTAACGGCCCTTTAATTCAGCATTAGATGATCATGCATTATGAACTTTCAGATATTAACAGGTGAGTATGTGTTGATTGTTTTTGTTTCTGTATGTGACGTGTGTCGCTGTACATATAATTGATATGTGGGGGCTTATACCGTATATAGGGGTTATGTGGGGGATCATACCGTATATAGGGGCTATGTGGGGGATCATACAGTATAAAGGAGGGCTATGTAGGGGGTCAGGCTGTATATATGGAGGCTATGTAGGGGCTCATTCTGTGTATAAGGAGATTATTTGAGTGCTCATTCTGTATATAACAGTGTGAGGGCTCATATGGTATATAGTGGGCTGTCTGTGGGCTCACACAGTATGTAGGGGGTGTCAGGATACTTAATTCTGCTCAATATTAAGTGATACAATTAATATAAAATATTATAATTAATATTAAAGTGAACCTGTCAGGTGTAATATGCACCCGAGACCATAAGCAGTTCTAGGTGCATATTGCTAATTCCTGCCTGTCTCTGTATACACTAGCATAGATAAAGAGATCTATAGGAAAAGTATTTATAAAGATCCTTTATGAGATGCTAATGAGCGCGGGGACTAGTCCCAAGGGCGTTATATTCCCCCCCCCAGACTAGTCCACCCTCTTAGCTCATCCACAGGAGGGTGCTAATATGCTTTTCAATGCCCATTGCCCAGCGTTGCCTGTGTCCGTTGTAACCACATCATACATTGGGCAGTGCGCATGATCAGAAGTCCCGGCACTAGACCTCTCTGAAGCCGGGACGCGTACACCCGGCTTCATACTGCGCATGACCGGAAGTGCGGGGCATTCTGATCATGGCCACTGAGCCTAAACCTGGCATCTGAGAGGAGATGACAGTGGACATAGGTACGCGCGTCACCGCCAATGACACTTGGCAATAGGCATTGAATAGCATGCTAGCAACCCCCTGTGGGTATACTAAGATGTTAAGAGGGCGGACTAGTCAGGGGATATAACACTCCTGCGACTAGTCCCTGCACTGATTAGCATATCATAAAGGCGCTTTAAAAATACATTTTCTATAGATCTCTTTATCTATGCTACTAGATACAGGGACAGTGAGGCAGGGATTAGCAATATACACCTAGAACTGCTCGTGGTCCCGGCTGCATATTGCACCTGACAGGTTCCCTTTAAACAAAATTAATTTCAGCCGATTGGTTTGGTCTCCACAACAGTCACGGTCTCTCATGTGGCCCCTTGGTAAAATTAATTGCCCCTCTGACGTTTACAATAGCATCCCGTATAATATGTCGGACTCTGGATAATTCTGGATAAACATCTTAACAGGAGACAAAGTTCAGCTCATGTCTGGATTATGAATGCATCAATTATTTTGTTGTTCATTACAGCCACCAATAGGGGGAGCTCACTGTATACTGTGCATACAATTAATGCAATAATAAGACAAGCTCATGAGCTCCCTCTACCGGTGGCTACAGGTAGCACATTATCTCTTAAATCTGTCTATTGAGATGATTTGAAGGGTTGTATAATTAATACAAAAAAATTGAACAGCTATGAAAACAAATTAAGCAGCACGTAAGAATGATAGAATGTGGAGATTCATTTTATGGCTAATGCAATAATAAGACAAGCTCATGAGCTCCCTCTACCGGTGGCTACAGGTAGCACATTATCTTAAAGGGAATCTGTCGCTAGATTTTTGCTACCTAATAGGAGAGCAGCATAATGTAGGGGGTAGAGATCCTGATTCCAGTAATGCGTCACTAACTAAGCTGACTGACTGACTGACTAAGATCTGCACATTGTTTTTATCAAAATGACAGCAAACAGCTCAGTAAGTGACACTGCTGGAATCAGGGTCTCTGTCTCTACCTTATGCTGCTCTCAGATGGGGGAGGAAAAACTTGGTGCCAGATTCCCTTTAAATCTTTGTCTATTGAGATGATTTGGAGGGTTGTATAATTAATACAAAAAAATTTGAACAGCTATGAAAACAAATTAAGCAGCACGTAAGAATAATAGAATGTGGAGATTCAATTTATGGCTTTTATAGAAGTCTCCTTTTTATAATTATTTCATTATTCTGATCCTGGACCCTTCATACAGATAGAAAGCGGCATAGAGCGGCTCGGAGAAGGAGGCGGTGACGGTGTGTAAGTGTCTGATGGGGTCACACACCTGATAGAAGGACAGACGCCCGGCCTCATAATCCAGATAGATCCCCACGATCAGCACAGGAAAATCTGATACCAGCTCTGTATAGATCATGTTATGACGAAATCCAAACGTTTCATTGGTCACCAAACCCCAGGATTTCTCATTATAACCAATATAGGATTCATTGCCGTTCACCTTCCTCTGCAGACTTTCCACGGCCACCCCAACCATCCACCCAATCGCCTGACTCACGTCCACCTCCCAGTAATGTCTCCCGGAGGAGAAGCTGCGGGAACTTAACACCTGACAGGATTTGAACCTCTTGGGCCCATCTGGTTTGAACCTCCAAGTAGTGGTATAAGAAGCAGATCTGAGATCCTTAGATATAATAATGTTATTATGAGCCGTGTCTATATCCAGTAATATGTCCGATTTCTCCATCACTGAGAACTGGCTCTTCATTTCAATCAGATTATCGGCAAAGTTCCCCAGTCCTCTGTGTAATATCTGTGAGACGAGGCCTTCATCCGCACACGGAGAATCTCTTACATCACTGATGACATCACAGCTCCCGGCACTGATGTCACCAGTGTTTCCGTGCTGTAGGAAGTTCAGCGGATCTGTGATATTATATAATCCTTCAAGATGATTAATGTCCTTGGTAATTTTATTCATGTGAAGCTCCACCTGTTTGACCATCTCAGAGACCGAGAGTGACAGCTGATCCTTCTGTCTGGAGATTTCTCCCTGGATTGTCTTTTCTAGATCATCCAGCTTCTCCCTGAGATCAGTAAACAGAAGAGCGACTCTGCCCGCGAGTCCAGATGATTTCTCCTGCTCTTCTATCGCATGAGCGTTCAGATTTTGGAGTGTTTTTTCAGCTTCTTCTCTCTTAGATTTCATTATTTCAAAGACAGATTTCATTTCCTCTTTCTTCTTCTCTAAGGCCACATTGAGTGGTTCCACGTCATGTCCATTGTGGTCTCCGGCCACCCAGCAGGACACACAGATGCAGGCCTTGTCTATAGGGCAGTAGTATTTCAGCACCTCCTTGTGTGTGGAGCATTTTCTTTCCTCCAGGGTAATATTGGGTTCAACTAACGTATGTTCTGATGACTTACTGTGTCTGCTCAGATGCTTTTCACAAAAAGACGCCTCACACTGCAGACACGTTCTTACAGCCGGGGCCGGAGAATCACAGTAAGTGCAGAAGGTTCCGGTCTCCTCCATCTCAGGCTGAGTAGATGAGAAACGCTCCACTATGTTCCTCAGCTTCCGGTTCTTCTCCAGGGCCGGACGCTCTGGATATTGTGCTCTGCAGTCAGGACAGGAATACACTCCAGCCGCCTCCTGTGCATCCAGCGCACTCACAATACACGAGCGGCAGAAGAAGTGTCCACATCTCAGGGATACGGGGTCTGTATAGAGGCTCAGGCAGATGGAGCAGTCCAGCTCGTCCCTCAGATCAGCAGACGCCATTGTAGAGTGAATGAGCAGGAACTGAAAGTGAAACAGGTTTTGTACAAATGAGGGGTGGAGAGAGTCTCCAGAGCAATTAACCCCTGCAGGTCAGGAAGTGACAGACACCTTATATACAGTTGTGTTTTTCAGGTGATGCAGAACCTCACAAAGCAGACCTCCGCTGCTGCACCTGCGATTTATAGAATACCTAATGGTATAGGAATTATAATTTTGTATTAATATTCAATAGTCTGTATTCATTGGAAAACAAGGAGAAAGCTTGGGCTAATAAAATGCACTCTACTCACTAATATACAAAAAATTTCAACTATGTTTATTTAGGGAATGTGCGCACGTTGCTTTTTACCTGCTTTTTACCTGCTTTTTTGCTGCTTTTTCTTCTGCGCTGTTTAATGCCAAAATGGATGTGTTCTTCTATTCAAGCAAAGTCTATGGGAATTTGGGTTTCTTGTTCACACTATGTTGTTCAAAATGCTGCCTTTTTGTGGCCGAACTTTGGTCAAAAACTCAGCTTTGCAGTGCAAAACCCAAATGGCAAAAACAATTGACATGTTGCTTCTTTGAAAAGCTGAGTTTTTGACCAAAGTTCTGCCTCAAAAAGGCAGCATTTTGAACAACATAGTGTGAACAAGAAACCCAAATTCCCATAGACTTTGCTTGAATAGAAGAACACATCCATTTTGGCATTAAACAGCGCAGAAGAAAAAGCAGCAAAAAAGCAGGTAAAAAGCAGGTAAAAAGCAACGTGCGCACATACCCTTAGACAGACAATTAAAAACATGTTAAAAACAAAGTGCCATCCATCATAATTGCAGCAATAACAAAATATAGTTATCATAGGTAGAGTCCATATGGATCAATAACCAGACAGAGGATATCAATATCATCAGGAGGCATAATCAATCAAAGATAATATCCACATATAACAACCCTCAATAATCACAATAAAGCTGAAATTGTTTGAGTCACTGGGATCCAATAAATAACAATAAGTCATAGCAAAATAGCACCAAAATTAGTCAGTATACAATATACAACCTGTATCAGAATCCATACTGCCAAAACCAAATGGACAAAAAATCCTATCATTATTTAAATGCTGGCATGATGTACATGTTGATAAGTCCCCACCCAACGCGTGTCGCTTGTAAAAACAAGCTTTCTCCTTGTTTTCCATTGCCTTCTTTGGGCTTATGCACCCTCACACAATTGAATTGTAGATTATTTATTGCTGTGCATCCCCAACTTATGTTGTTTAGTCTGTATTCATTATGAGTAGTGTTTTAGAAATTTTAGTCTCGTATTAATAGCTGGATATTATAAGTAACTAGCTGTAGCACCCGGTGTTGCCCACAATAGTAACTGTCTCTATCTCTGTGTCTGTCTCCCTCTCTGTGTCTGTCTGTCTCTTTCCCTGTCTGTTTCTCTCTGTCTCCCTGTCTCTTTATCTCTTTCCCTGTCTGTCTCTGCCCCTCTCTTTCCCTGTCTTTTCCTGTCTCTGTCTCTTTGTCTGTCTGTCTCTCTCTTTCCCAGTCTGTCTTATCTCTGCCTGTATCTGTCTCTTTCTCTGGCTGCATTGTGATACTCCAACATTCTTCTGAAGTTCTGGCTGCATTGTCACTCCCAGCTCCATTGACTTTAATGGAGACAGGTTATTTGGCGAATAACTGTAAATCGTGAGGTTAAAATTTCCCCTGAAAACATAATTTATGACGTTCCCTGAGTCAAATGGGGTGTCTGTGCAAAATTTTGTGATTGTACATGAGACGATTCCTTTAGCAGACATACAAACACACACATACATACATACATACATACATACACTCAGCTTTATATATTCGATTCTAATTCTCTGTACTCATTATTCTGTATCTGCTGATATATGAAGAGGGGGAGTGTAAATTATTCCTCCAGATGTTTATCTAGGCTTCTCCTGTCTGGACACTAGGGCAGAAGATAAAGATTAAAGGTGGTGTCACATGTGACGCCCTGGACACCCCAGGGGTCACAGGTCACTACACCACCTACACCCCCACCACACTAGGCAGGTAACACCCGTCACACATAAAGCCCTGATAGCCTCCCTCAGTGTTAGACAGGCACACCAGGTGGGCGGAGTCAGGCGGAAAGACACGCCCAACGAGGAGTCTGCTGGCCTGAGGCAGGAAAAACAGTAGTCAGTGCTCGTAGTGAGTTGGAAGTGGTAGTGGAGGAGTTCAGTACAGCTCTGCGTAGGGCTTGGGTTGGAGCCCAGGGCCCTGAAATAGTCAGGCAGTCAGACGGCAGGGGCCGCCTGCAGGAGACCGGGAACACGACCGGTGGAACCGTAGGGGCCGGGACAGGGTTGGAGCCCGCCGGAACCGAATCGGGGAGCCAACAGTTTACCGGAGCACCAGGAAGGGTACTCAGACCCTGACTAGGCCGTGGGCCACAATTTAGTCAAATTAACTGATTGAGGATCTGGACCTCCCGGGGTTCTTTCCCACCAAAGTCCCGATTGACGGCAACAGCCCAACCCGACTGGATAGTAGCCACCGCCAGAGACCAGAGATCCAAGAGCCAGCGTCTGCGGGCAAAGGAGCTCCTTCGGCAAACCCGCTGGGGAATGGACCACCTGTGCTTAGGCACCGTGGTCCACTTACACTTAGGTGCAGGAGAAAGGGGGACTCTGCCAACCCGCCTAGTGGACTGCAGATGGCTGTGGGCCACCCGTCTTCCACCACGTTTGGTTTACCAGTGCCTCCGTGTCTTTCAATCGTGAGTACTGCAGCACCACACCGCACAGCAGCCCTGCGCCAGCTCCCCACAACCGGGCCCCGGGACACACCGCCCCTACCCACGGAGGAGTTAACATCCGAAGCTGCGCCCCGACATCGCTTCCGGGAGTACCTCACCTCTACCGCAGTGATGGTGCCCACCATCATCACAACCCGTGGTTGGCGTCATGAGTGATCACCCGAAATCCCCGCACCCCCAGCGTTCTGCGCCAGCCTTCCCGTTACAGAGCGAAGTGACCCCGGGTCCGTGGAAGGCTCGAGCGACCGCCCGCAGAATGAGCACGGATCCGAGCGGCTCGGCGGTAGCAGCCGAGGCCACGGGGTGGTACACACACATAGCGACGACGACAACGACGTCGCTGCTAAGTCACCATTTTCTGTGACGTAGCAGCGACGTCCCATCGCTGTCACTGTGTGTGACATCCAGCAACGACCTAGTCCCTGCTGTCAGGTCGCTGGTCGTTGCTGAATTTCCTGCTTAATTTTTTGCTCGTCGCTCTCCCGCTGTGAAGCAAACATCGCTGTGTGTGACAGCAAGAGAGAGACGAACTGAAGCGAGCAGGGAGCCGGCTTCTGGCAGCCTGCGGTAAGCTGTAACCACGGTAAACATTGGGTAACCAAGGGAAGCCCTTTCCTTAGTTACCCGATATTTACCTTAGTTACTAGCTTCCGCCGCTCTCACGCTGCCAGTGCCGGCTCCCTGCACACGTAGCTGGAGTACACATCGGGTAATTAACCCGATGTGTAGTTTGGCTAGGAGTGCAGGGAACAGGGAGCCGGCACTAACAGCGTGAGAGCACACCGCTTAGCGCTGGCTCCCTGCACTCCTAGCCAGAGTACACATCGGGTTAATTACCCGATGTGTACTCCAGCTACGTATGCAGGGAACAGGGAACCGGCACAGGCAGCGTGAGAACGGCGGACACTAGTAACTAAGGTAAATATCGGGTAACCAAGAGAAGTGCTTTCCTTGCTTACCTGATATTTACCTTAGTTACGCTTCCACGTGTGGCTGGGGGCTGGTCACTGGTCGCTGGTGAGATCTGCCTGATTGACAGCTCACCAGCGACCATGTAACGACGCAGCAGCGATCCTGATAAGGTCAGATCGCTGGTCGTGATCGCTGCTGCGTCGCTATGTGTGATACTACCTTTAGTCAAGGTCAAACAAAGTCCTAGTTAGAATAGCTAAGAGGTTACAAGTTCCTTATCTGGTGAGCTGGGAATTAAGGGATTTATGTATAAAGGCTAGGGTGATATGTGATGGTTTGCAGCTGTTCCCTTGAAGTATTACTATGAAAAAAACAGATGTCATCCTAGAAAGTGAGATACTCTTATATTTTTGCTTCAGAAAGGTGATTTTGAGCTGTGTCCTCATATATGAGAATAAAGTCTTCAACGGGAGCAGATGTGTTCTGCCTTTTTGATTGATAAATAAGAAATTCTCCTGTCACTTAATAAGGCGTCCTAGTAAATTCTGAGAATATTACAAATCACCAGAATGATGTATGATCTGTATGTATGTGCTCAGTCTGCAGCCTTGCACATATATATAATCATTATTCTTATCATTTATATTGGGAAGAAGGCGGCGTCACGCAAACAATCCACCTGGAAGACCAACAGGGAGCTCTTCACAATTTTTTTTTCCTAGAGATTGCTTTAAATGAGTTGTCCGACATTAGCTTAACAAAATTTTTTGAGTTTATCTGTGCTGTATTGTCATATAAATCACACCTACATTGTTATTTTTTGTTTTCTAGCTTTTGTTCCTCTTGAATTATCCCTTTATTCTCGGCAGCTTCTTGTTTACATTCAGCTCCAGCAAACTGACCACTTCCTGTGCTGAACCTCAGTCAGAGCTGTCACCACCCACCCCAGTGTCCAGCCTCGCCCCCTGCCCGCCCCCTGCACACACATTCCCTGTCAGTATTCTTCCCCAGCACCTGACCTGGTATCACTACAGCATTGCAAATAACAGCCCCACATCGGGCTCTGCACCGCACACGCACACATATGGCTCTGTACCGCACACGCACACATATGGCTCTGCACACGCACACATATGGCTCTGTACCGCACACGCACACACATGGCTCTGCACCGCACACGCACACATATGGCTCTGTACCGCACACGCACACATATGGCTCTGCACACGCACACATATGGCTCTGTACCGCACACGCACACACATGGCTCTGTACCGCACACGCACACATATGGCTCTGCACCGCACACGCACACATATGGCTCTGCACCGCACACGCACACATATGGCTCTCACAAAGACTGGAGGACAAGGAGTAAAGTGCAAATAGGTTTAATAAATAGCAACTGCCACAAAAGAATCAGCGGCAAAAACAGGCCGGCAAATAAAATATAGATGTACTAGATGACAATTACATATAGGGCACAAGTAAAATGAATAAATAACAGACTGGGTCAAAAACATGAACAAGGCATCCTGCACATAAAGAGCATGGTGTAAAATTTTGACAATTGTTACACATAGACAGATGGAAAAAAAACAGCTCTGGATAAGCACAATGATAACAGTGTATACTCTGAAATAACAGAGATATATAAAATATATAAAATAGGATCCAAGTCTCACTAATCACTAATAAACAGTGCTTGATACAGATGCTGGTGAAACAGCAACTTCTGCAGTGACAGAGTCAAATAGTTAGAAGTCAAAAAGCAGATAAACAGGTTTAGCCACCATGAGGTGCTGAATGGATGCCAATGAACAGTCAGATTAAGTACAAAGACATGAATGCATGAATAAAATCCCAGCCGCTTTAAGTAAACATACCCATAAGTGCACAAAGCCGGCCTGATAAGCAGCAGAGAAGACCCCCCGGAGAGAGCCCCGACGTATACGTTTCACAATCTCAGCTATAAGATTATTTCATCAGGGGGAGGTGGACACATATGGCTCTGTACCGCACACGCACACATATGGCTCTGTACCGCACACGCACACATATGGCTCTGTAGCGCACACGCACACATATGGCTCTGTAGCGCACACGCACACATATGGCTCTGTACCGCACACGCACACATATGGCTCTGTACCGCACACGCACACACATGGCTCTGTACCGCACACGCACACATATGGCTCTGTAGCGCACACGCACACATATGGCTCTGTACCGCACACGCACACATATGGCTCTGTACCGCACACGCACACATATGGCTCTGTACCGCACACGCACACATATGGCTCTGTACCGCACACGCACACATATGGCTCTGTACCGCACACATATGGCTCTGCACCGCACACGCACACATATGGCTCTGCACACGCACACACATGGCTCTGCACCGTACACGCACACACATGGCTCTGCACACGCACACATATGGCTCTGTACCGCACACGCACACATATGGCTCTGCACACGCACACACATGGCTCTGCACCGTACACGCACACACATGGCTCTGCACCGTACACGCACACACATGGCTCTGCACACGCACACATATGGCTCTGTACCGCACACGCACACATATGGCTCTGCACACACATGGCTCTGCACCGTACACGCACACATATGGCTCTGCACCGCACACGCACACATATGGCTCTGCACACGCACACATATGGCTCTGTACCGCACACACACACATATGGCTACGCACACGCACACATATGGCTCTGCACCGCACACGCACACATATGGCTCTGCACACGCACACATATGGCTCTGTACCGCACACGCACACATATGGCTCTGCACCGCACACGCACACATATGGCTCTGCACACGCACACACATGGCTCTGCACCGTACACGCACACACATGGCTCTGCACACGCACATATATGGGTCTGCACCTCACACGCACACATATGGCTCTGCACACGCACACATATGGCTCTGCAACCCCCCCCCCATCCCCATCCCCATAGGGAAAACATGTGGAGTACATACTCACCTGTCCTCGGTCCCCGCCGCTTCTGCACATTCGTGCGCTGTCTGTGCTCTCTTCAGCACAGTAGTGACGTCACTGCTATGCTGCAGAGAGCACAGACAGCGGGAGGGACAGTGATGAGAAGCTGCGCTGCTTCTCATCAGCACTTTCAAATGTACCGGCATCGGTGATCTGTGATCTGTGATGCCGGTACATTTGAATGTGCGATCCTGGGCAGGGGGCCCGGTACTGGCGCTGACACCACGACAGCCGCCGCCATTCCCCGCCCCCAGGTCATGGACCCCACAGCAGTGCAGGGGGAGGTTACTGGAGGTGCGGGGGGAATGTGTGGGAGGGTGCAGGGAAGGGGGCGGGGCTCATCGCACTGTACCCGCCCAGCAGGGAGGCGACATGCTGTTCCACATTTGCATGTCAACATGGCCCTGCCCATGTAGACATGAAATGACCGGAAGCAGCAAAATCGCGGCAGGAGCGGTCACATGACCGCTCTGAGCCGGGGGACAGGGGCTGACAGCAGGGAAGGTAAGTGGTCTCTATCTACTTACCTGCCCCAATGTAGCCCAGTAGGGAAATAAAAAAAAATGTCAAAGAAGCCGCATAACCCCTTTAAATCATAGAAAAGGTTTCATTCCTTGTCGTCCTTGAGCAGCAGCAATGGCAGATTCTCCTGAAATCACACTGATAGCGGCTAATCACACTGTCAGACTACGCAGCGAGCACTGAGCAGCAGCAATGGCAGATTCTCCTGAAATCACACTGATAGCGGCTAATCACACTGTCAGACTACGCAGCGGGCACTGAGCAGCAGCAATGGCAGATTCTCCTGAAATCACACTGATAGCGGCTAATCACACTGTCAGACTACGCAGCGGGCACTGAGCAGCAGCAATGGCAGATTCTCCTGAAATCACACTGATAGCGGCTAATCACACTGTCAGACTACGCAGCGACCACTGAGCAGCAGCAATGGCAGATTCTCCTGAAATCACACTGATAGCGGCTAATCACACTGTCAGACTACGCAGCCGAGCACTGAGCAGCAGCAATGGCAGATTCTCCTGAAATCACACTGATAGCGGCTAATCACACTGTCAGACTACGCAGCGAGCACTGAGCAGCAGCAATGGGAGATTCTCCTGAAATCACACTGATAGCGGCTAATCACACTGTCAGACTACGCAGCGAGCACTGAGCAGCAGCACTGGCAGATTCTCCTGAAATCACACTGATAGCGGCTAATCACACTGTCAGACTACGCAGCGAGCACTGAGCAGCTGCACTGGCAGATTCTCCTGAAATCACACTGATAGCGGCTAATCACACTGTCAGACTACGCAGCCGGGCACTGAGCAGCAGCAATGGCAGATTCTCCTGAAATCACACTGATAGCGGCTAATCACACTGTCAGACTACGCAGCGGGCACTGAGCAGCAGCAATGGCAGATTCTCCTGAAATCACACTGATAGCGGCTAATCACACTGTCAGACTACGCAGCGGGCACTGAGCAGCAGCACTGGGGGTTTTTTGGCCGTCCTGAAACTCAGGTGATTTGTGGGGAAGTAAATTTCCTGTGTAATTGCTGTTACACACGAGCATAAAAATTAGACAAGTGCAATGTGAGAAAAACAATTGCATTGCATTCGGGCCAATATGGGGCAATTCTGATCTGTGGGTTTTTCCTCATCTCTTATCGGACTGATTAACCCCTGCAGCCCCCAGGCACTTTCCGTTTTTGCGTTTTTGTTTTTTGCTCCTTTTCTTCCGAGAGCCGTAACTTTTTTATTATTCCGTCAATCTTGCCATATGAGGGCTTGTGTTTTGCAGGACGAGTTGTACTTTTAAATGAAACCATAGGTTTTACCATATATTGTACTGGAAAACAGCAAAAAAAATTCCAAGTTTGGAAAAACTGCAAAAAAAGTGTGATCGCACAATAGTTGTTGGGATGTTTTATTCACCGTGTTCACTATATGGTAAAACTAATGTATCTATGTGATGCCTCAGGTCGGTGCGAGTTTGTAGACACCAAACATGTATAGGTTTACTTGTATCTAAGGGGTTAAAAAAATTCACAAGTTTGTCCAATAAAAGTGGCGCACGTTTTGCGCCATTTTCCAAAACACGTAGCGTTCTCATTTTTCGGGATCTATGGCTCAGTGACGGCTTATTTTTTGCATCTCGAGGTAACATTTTTAATGGTACCATTTTTGCGCAGATGCTACATTTTGATCGCCTGTTATTGCATTTTGCGTAAAACATGCGGCGACCAAAAGACGTAATTTTGGCGTTTGGAATTTTTTTGCCACTACGTCGTTTACCAATCAGATTAATTGATTTTATATTTTGATAGATCGGGCATTTCTGAACGCGGCGACACCAAATATGTGTATATTTATTTCTTTATTAACCCTTTAATTTTCAATGGGTGGAAAGGGGGGTGATTTGAACTTTTAGGTTTTTTGTTTTTTTGTTTTTTTTTAAAACTTTTTTTTTTACTTTTTTTTTTTATTTTACTAGTACCCCTAGGGGGCTATAGCGATCAGCAATCCGATCGCTTTTATCTATCTGCTGATCACAGCTATAGAGCTGTAAACAGCAGATTCAGTCACTTTCTTTTTCCCTCTGCTCCGTGCCGAGGGAAAATGAAAGTGAAACATCATAGCTGCAGGCGTCATCACATGACCCTGTGCTACGATGGCAATCACCGATAGTCACGTGATCACGCACGTGACTTCCGGTGGGGGCGGCGGTAAGTAAAAAACATGGCCGCGCGCATTTAGATCTTGCTGCCAGACTTTGGCAGCAAGATTTAAGGGGTTAATGGCCGCGGGTGGAAGTGATTCCACCCGCGGCTAGCAGGCACACATGTCAGCTGTTGAAAACAGCTGATATGTGTGCCGACCGCCGCCGCCTGCCCGCGGCAGGGGGCGTGGCTTAACGGGACACGATCCTGGACGGATAGATCCGTCCAAGGTCGTGAAGGGGTTTAAAAAATTGCTGCATGCTGCGATTGGCAGTGTTTCTCCGATCACGCGCACCCATTCAAGTCTATGAGTGTGTGAAACATCAGACTGCACTTGGATGTCAGTACAGTCCGACCTATGTAGAGGCAGACAATGGAGAATATGGAGAGATTAATTTCTGCATCCTCTCCGCACCTGTGCTCCGATTCTCACACGCGAGGGAATCAGATCACAGTGAATGACGCTCGCAGCAGGGTTTGGGATGAGCGTCATTAGCAGATCACATCGGATGCTATACGCTCGCCTGACCACAGACTTTTTAGATTTTTTCCCCTGCTGTCTCCATCTGTGTAGATCCATGCAGATTGCAGCTTTCATTTCTTATTTATTATGCATTAACTTTTATTCAAGGGGTTTTTTTTCTACCTAAATTGGAGTTATATTATCCTCACGCGTCTTGTCCTCGTATTTTCTCATCCATGTCATGAGTAATGAAATCCGTAGTGAGGTCTGAGACGGTTTTGCGCATGTGTAGCGCCCCACGGGGCAGGCGGTTAACCTACTCGTCGCTGGGCCCTCGACTGTCGCGGTCTCGGGTGGCCTAGCCTGGCTCCATTGCCCCGAGGCGTACAGAAGATGGCTGGGGAAGGATGATGGGGGTAGTAGTGCGGATGGATGTCTTGACGCCACCTGTGGTATGCGGCCAGGGAATCGGCTGCTGCCGCTGTCCTCCAGGGAAGATGGTAGTAGCAGCTACGGATGGTATCGCTCCCCACAGGTGGAGCGGGCCCCGGGAAGGATGAGGAGAGGAGTAGTAATGGAGGGCACCTAGGCGTGGAGCAGCAGTGCCGGTAATGAAGAGTTAGTGTGGCGCCCTGGACAAGCCAGGGGCCACAGGTAACAACACACACACACCCCCACCCCCAGCAGTTCACAGCAGACATCCCCAGTAATACTTGATCTCTTCCTCGGGCTCAGACAGACACACCAGGTGGGCGGAGTCAGGAGATGGAGATGCCCACCCAGGAGTTTAGCTGGCCTGAGGCAGGAAACAAGCCCAGACAAGTCTAGGAGAGGAAGAGAGAGGAGGTCTGCAGTGAGGCAGACGCAGACAGAGGCCTAGGTTGGAGCTTAGGTCCCTCGTGCAGCAGAGAGGCAGATGGTGGTGGCCGTCTGCAGGGAGCCGGGAAGACAGTTGGTGGAACCGTAGGTAGCCGGGGCTGGGCGGTGGCCCACCGGTACTGAATCGGGGAGCCAGCTGGAAACCGGAGCGCAGGAGGAGTGTACGGAAGGTGCAGGAAAGGACTTCCATTACCAACCTGGGGTCAGGGGAAAACACCGCAGCGTCTGTGGGACCCGTCCATCCAGCCGAGTGTTTTACCAAGAACTGTGTCCTGATTACTGGCTGAGTGAGTACCCCCGTGCCGTGCACAGCGCTACCCCTGCGACCCTGCACCTCGCCAAGCCCCGCAACCCGCCTGCCATCCATCCCTACCTACCACATCACCGGGCCCCGGGACAACCAACCCCCTACCCACGGAGGGGACAACTACCAACAACGCTGCCCCCTGTCATCGCTCCCGGGATCCCCGTCCAGAGCAGCGGTGGTGTCACAACCTCACCACAACCGTGGGTGGCGTCACGGACAATCTCCCTTACCTAACCCCCTTTTTACTGTGGAGCCTGGGATCACAGACCGGGTCACGCCACCGTGATACCCACAGAAGTGACCTCGTGGCCCGGATCTGAGTACCCCTTATCCACGGGCGACACATCAGTCTTTGGCTGCAGTTCCAGGTTGTTTACTCACTTTTAGTGCTGTGCCGCTCACCCAGGTAATACCAGTCACTTGATATGATGGGCTCCGTCAAACTCAAACCCGTTAGAGATCAGTCCGGTTTGGTCTTCGGTGGGTCTCCTCCTTGTAATGCCTGTCTGCGGATCGCCTGGCTTGAAGCTACAAGGGGACCCTGGATTTCACTAGTCGAGCTCTTGTCCCTATCTGCAGGTGCCGCGGTTCCGCTGTGGGATCTGGCGTTGTCCTAGGCCCCGGATCCTATATGGCACTGTGCTGTCGGGCACTGTGTGGGCAGGGAAGCTGGAAGTTTTCCCCGTCCAGGCAGATTCTGGAAAACCAATGTGCAGTATGATCTTCCCTTGGGTCCTGCCACCCTCTGTGGCGTTGACTCCATGGGGAGCAGAGATCCCTCTCCCCACGCAATCGTGTGAACTTCTCCTCCTCCCCACCGGAGCACCTGTAAGATGCGACTGCTCTGTTGCTCTCCTGCTGAAGAACTCTCTAACTGTTGTGTTGGCTCCAGACTCCCCCTGCTGGCTGCACCTCCCCCTCCGAGGTTCTAAGCTAGTGGGGCTGGGGCCCCTGTTGAAAGCATCCTATAAATGCCTCTCTGTCGGTGACCCCTATAACGCCCTACCCTAGCCCAGTCACCAGTGGGAACAAGGGCAACCTAGTGTGTATTTGAGTGTGTAATGTGGTGAAACCAGGATTAATCCCCCCAAATTTGTGTGCAATACTCTGTGGCGACTGAAGCCTCAGGGGCGCCACACATGCGCAAGCAAAGGTTACAGAACATGTTGTGATCTTTCGCGCGCTTGCATAGTCCCGATTCAGTGTGAGAGCCCCAGGGATATCAGTGGTGGGGAACAGAAGATGCAATGAGGACCGAACAACTGACAGGGAGGAGTGGACAAGATGGAGAGGGGAGTATAAGAATTTTTCCTAGGGTGCTTTCACATTGCGTTGCTTCCCACATTTAGTTATCCCATTGGGGCTTATATCCAAATCCCCCTCAAAACAGAATTCAGAGCTACACGATTCTTTACGCCTTTAATTTATATTTACGTCATATGTCGTGTCCCTTGCTTTTAATGCGGGCTTGCACACTGAGCCTGCATCTATCCCTCAACATGTCGGCTCATCTGATCAGCCGTCATCTGCCTCTAACAGCCGCAGGTGGATCGGAGATCCGGCCACAGCTGTTAACCAGTTAAATCTGGCTGTCAATCTCTGATACCGGGCTTTAACACATGCTGATGGGGGACACATCATTCTCTGTAGTCTGTAGTTTAGTAGTCCTAAGGGGACTACTAAATACAATAAAAAGTGAAAAAAGTTTTTAAAATATGAATAAAAAAGCACAAAGCTTCAAATCAACCCCCCCTTTGAAAAAATTAAAGATAAAAATAAATAAAAACACATATTTGGTATAGCTGCATTCATAAATGTCCAATCTATCTTTTTATGGTCATTGTTAAAGGAGTGTTTTGGTTTTGGAAAACCCCTTTGTAGTTTGTTTAGAAAAACAAACTGTATGTAAAGGTGGTGTCACACATAGCGATGATGACAATTTTCTGTGACGTAGCAGCGACATCCCGTCACTGTCGCTGTGTGTGACATCCAGCAAAGAGCTGGCCCCTGCTGTGAGGTCGCCGGTCGTTGCTGAATGTAACCATGGTAAACATCGGGTAACCAAGAATCCCTTTCCTAGGTTACCCGATATTTACCTTAGTTACTAGCGTCCGCCGCTCTCACGCTGCCAGTGCCGGCTCCCTGGACACGTAGCTGGAGTACACATTGGGTAATTAACCCGATGTGTACTCTGGCTAGGAGTGTAGGGAACAGGGAGCCGGCACTGGCAGCGTGAGAGCGGCGGACACTAGTAACTAAGGTAAATATCGGGTAACAAGAGAAGTGCTCTCCTTGGTTACCCGATATTTACCTTAGTTACGCTTCAACGCGTCGCTGCTAGCTGGGGGCTGGTCACTGGTCGCTGGTGAGATCTGCCTGTTTGACAGCTCACCAGCGACCATGTAACGACGCAGCAGCGATCCTGATAAGGTCAGATCGCTGGTCGTGATCGCTGCTGCGCCGCTATGTGTGACACCACCTTTACTCACCCACCCTGGGTCCAGTGCTGAATCTTCACTGTTGTTACCAGCGTCTGTTACTATCTGCAGCGCTGGCATCACGTAGACAGTGCTGCAGTCAGTGAGCTCAGTATCTAGTGCCGTCAACTCAAGCAGAACCGCTCGCTGATTGGCTGCAGCACTGTTAACGTGACATCAGCACTGCAGAGAATAACAGACACGAGTAGCAGTCACAGAGCCTAAACAATGGACCCAGGGAGGATAGGTAAAGAACAGTGTTTAAAAAAAAAAAGGAAAAAACTGCAGCCCATTCAAGAGGTGAATTTGCAACACCGGAAAACCTCTTTACAGGGAACCTGTCAGCAGGAATTCACCCCTTAAACTATTAAATCTGAGCATGTGGCATCTTCAAAACAAGTCCAGTTTCCCTTTACATGGCCAATTCATTCCTCCTACTTAACTGACAAGTCTCTATGCTGTGTGACTTCAGCCAAATGAGCGGTCAGCCAAGTAGGAGGAGATGAGGATAGAGCTGGAGTGACAGAGGCATCAGATCTACAGCCTTACTTACATATCTAGTCAAACGCCCGATTTCTTAGTGATGGAGGAAGGGACCGGCCATGTGAAGGGATTGCTGGATTTGCCTTTGGAAAAGCCACATGTAGATATAAATAGTTGGGGGGGGGGCATCCTGCTGACAGGTTCCTTTTAAGTATATAAAAATATATGTTAAAAAGAAATTGTATTCTAACTGCAGTAAACTCAGTGCCGTTTTCTAAAATATCGACAAATTTGCTCCATGAATAATCTGGCATAAAACAAAACAGTTACAAGCAAAATGGAGAAAAAAAAAACGATCAAACGCCCATAAATCTCAAAAAGTGTATCAAATTTTATTACACACAAAAATTAACAACATGTATATCTTATCAGAAAAAATTGGTGGACACATGTACATCCCAGGGACTTAGATCCAGTTCAATGTGAGTGTTAACATAACACTTATTTATCCTCACACTTTACATAAGTCACGCCATTAGGCGTCACTTGTGTCCTATCATTAATACCCATGGAGTAAAAGGAGACTCCATGGATGGTAAAGACGGCTGGTATACACACATACTGGTATTTCTAAATCAATATTATATGGACAACAGTGAATAATATATAATCATCGGCGATAGAACAAAATTATAGTGTGTGGTGGCGTGTGAGGATGGATCCTCGCAGTCCAGAAGCACCCGACGCACGTTTCGGCTCAAGAAAACAAACCTTCATCAGGGTTCTTGATAAAACAGACATATTCTGAATTATCAGACAGTCCCAGAAATATCAATAACGCTCATCTGTTGTTTTTTTGTTGTTCTTTTAATCAGGTAAAGTTCCTCATTGCTTCTATTCTTTTCTTGTGATCCACACTTTATTTCAGATTTGTACATATCTCAAAATTTTGGTAAATGTTAATCTCTATTTCTTTGCAGCAATTTATTTGTGATTGTCCCAATTAGATGCATTCAGTTAATGTAAAAATTAAGAAGGCAGAGCTCAGATTACATCAGTATCATAAATAAATCAATTATCTTGTTGAAGGACAAAGATTCTTTGGCTAAAGAAAAACAGAAGATAAATGTAATAACTTTGCCGTTCTTTATGAAGTGAAAGGTTGTCATTAAACACCATTTTATTTTTCCTTATCTAAACATGTTCAAAATTACTTAATAAAGCAATATAATGCAGCAGTTCTGTTTTAATCCATAGGCATACATACAGGAGATAACAATATGGTTACCAGCAGCCACCACTAGGAGGAGCTCACTACATACCATGTATACACTAAAGTTCATTGTAATTCAATATGTAGGAAGCTACAGAGCTCCCTCCAGTGGTGGCTGCAGGTAGCCCATTATGTCTTACATCCACATCTATGAAAAGTAGAATTGTTTTATCATTTAAATATAAATATAAATAGCAGCACAGAAAAAAAAATGTAAGGACAATAGAAGCTGAACTTTCACTTAAAGATTTTAAAATAGCCATTTTGTTGTTATTATTTTATGTTTCTGATGGTGGCATTTTCATATACACAAAAAGCGGCATAGAGCGGCTCGGAGAAGGAGGTAGTAAAGGTGTGTAAGTGTCGGATAGGGTCACCCATCTGATAGAAGGACAGACGCCCGGCCTCATAATCCAGATAGACCCCCACAACCCGCACAGGAGAATTTGATACCAGCTCTTTATGGATCTTATTATGACTCACGTTTAGATTATTATACATCCACAAACCCCAAGATTTCTTATTGAAGCCAATATAAGATTCGTCACCCACCACCTTCCTCTCCAGACTTTCCCCGGCCACTCCAATAATCCATCTCTCCGCCCGACTTACGTCCACCTCCCAGTAATGTCTCCCAGAGGAGAAGCTGCGGGAACTTAACACCTGAGAACTGTTGAACCTCTTGGGATCATCGGGGCCGTCTTGTAATATAGCGGAATAAGAAGCAGATCTGAGATCCTGAGATATAATAATGTTATTATTAACAGTGTCTATATCCAGTAATATGTCCGATTTCTTAATCTCTGGGAACTTTCTCTTCATTTTCAGATCAATTATATTTTTGGCAAAGTTCTCCAGTCCTCTGTGTAATATCTGTGAGACGAGGCCTTCATCCACACATGGACCATCTCTTACATCACTGATGACATCACAGCTCCAGTCACTGATGTCACCAGTGTTTCCACGCTGTAGGAAGTTCACTGGATCAGTGATATTATATAATCCTTTAAGATGATTAATGTCCTTGGTAATTTTATTCATGTGAAGCTCCACCTGTTTGACCATCTCAGAGACAGAGAGTGACACCTGATCCTTCTGTCTGGAGATCTCTCCCTGGATTGTCTTTTCTAGATCATCCAGCTTCTCCCTGAGATCAGTAAACAGAAGAGCGACTCTGCCTGCGAGTCCAGCTGATTTCTCCTGCTCTTCTATCGCATGGTCCTTCAGATTTTGGACTTTTTTTTCAGCTTCTTCTCTCTTAGATTTCATTTTCTCAAAGACAGATTTCATTTCCTCTTTCTTCTTCTCGAAGGCCACATTGAGTGGTTCCACATCATGTCCATTGTGGTCTCCGGCCGCCCAGCAGGACACACAGATACAGGCCTTGTCTATAGGACAGTAGTATTTCAGAACTTCCTTGTGTGTGGGGCATTTTCTTCCCTCCACGGTAACATTGGGTTCAACTAACGTATGTTCTGATGACTTACTGTGTCTGCTCAGATGCTTTTCACAAAAAGACGCCTCACACTGCAGACACGTTCTTACAGCCGGGGCCGGAGAATCACAATAAGTGCAGAAGATTCTGGTCTCCTCCATCTCAGGCTGAGTAGATGAGAAATGCTCCACTATGTTCCTCAGCTTCCGGTTCTTCTCCAGGGCCGGACGCTCCGGATATTCTGCTCTGCAGTCAGGACAGGAATACACTCCAGCCGCCTCCTGTGCATCCAGCGCACTCACAATACACGAGCGGCAGAAGAAGTGTCCACATCTCAGGGATACGGGATCTGTATAGAGGCTCAGGCAGATGGAGCAGTCCAGCTCGTCCCTCAGCTCAGCAGACGCCATTGTAGTGGGAAAGAGCGGGAGCCGAAAGCTAAAATGTTTGTGTACAAATGAGGGGTGGAGAGAGGCTCCAGAGCAATTAACCCCTGCAGTTTAGAAAGTGACAATCACACCTTATATACAGTTGTGTTTTTCAGGTGATACAGAACTTCACGATGCAGAACCTCACAAAGCAGACCTCCGCTGATGCACCTGCGATTTATAGAATACATAATGGTATAGGAATTTTAATCTTGTATTAATATTCAATAGTCTGTTTTATTATTATAGCGCCATTTATTCCGTGGCACTTTACAAGTAAAAAGGGTATACATAAATAACAAGTACAACCATCATGAACATTACAAAAGCAGACTGGTACAGGAGGAGAGGGGAGCCTGCCCGCGAGGCTCACAGTCTACAGGAGGAGAGAGGATCCTGCCCACGAGGGCCATCAGTCTACAGGAGGAGAGAGGACCCTGCCC
This sequence comes from Anomaloglossus baeobatrachus, assembly GCF_048569485.1. Classification (NCBI taxonomy): domain Eukaryota; kingdom Metazoa; phylum Chordata; class Amphibia; order Anura; family Aromobatidae; genus Anomaloglossus; species Anomaloglossus baeobatrachus. The sequence goes on from NC_134359.1 coordinate 295,327,736, forward strand.
ACGAGGGCTCACAGTCTACAGAAGGAGAGAGGACCCTGCCCATGAGGGCTAATAGTCTACAGGGAATGGGTGAGGATACAGTAGGTGAGTACAGAGCTGGTTGCGCAGTGGTGTAATGGACTGAGGCTTGCTGCACGTTGTAGGCTTGTCGGAAGAGGTGGGTCTTCAAGTTTCTTTTGAAGCTTTCCACAGTAGGCGAGAGTCTGATATGCTGGCGCAGAGTGTACCGCCCTGCGGCCTTGGCTGCGACCGCCGAGCTGCTCGGATCCATGCTCGCGTCCTACGGGTTGTGGCTCGAGCCTCTCACGGACCCAGGGGTTACGTCGCCCTGCAAGGGAGGTTGGCGCTACGTGCGGGGGATGCGGGTATTTGGTTTTTGGGGTGATTGTTTGTGACGCCACCCATGGGTTGTGATGGTGGGCACCACCGCTGCGGTGAAGGTACGGGGACTCCCGGGAGCGGTGTTGTGGCGCAGCTTTGGTGTTAACCCCTCCGTGGGTAGGGGCGGTGTGTCCCGGGCCCGATGTGGGAGATGCGGGGCGCACTGCTGCAGTGCGGTGCCTGATGGCACTGGTGTACTCACAATTAAGCCACACAGAGTCACTGGTAAACCAAACGAAGTGATGAACGGGGCCCGCAGATGGCTGCAGCTTCCTAGTCTGGTTGGCAATGTCCGCCTTTCTCCTGCACCTGAGGATGTATCTTGACCACTGTTCCTGGGCACTGGTAGTCCGCTCCCCAGCGTATATGTGTCGTAGGAGCCCCTTTGCCCGCAGACGCTGGCCCTTGGATCTCTGGCCTTTGGCGGTGGCTCCTATCCGGACGGGTTGGACTGTTGCCTTCAATCGGGACTTTGGTGGGAATGAACCCCTGAGGTCCAGACTGCAATCAGTTAATTTGACTATGGTGGTGGCGGATAGCCTAGTTCGGGGTCTGAGTACCCTGCTTGGTGCTCCGGTATCCTGTTGGCTCCCCGGTTCGGTTCCGGCGGGCCACTACCCTGTCCCGGTCCCTTACGGTTCCACCGGTCGTATTCCCGGTCTCCTGCAGGCGGCCACTGCCGTCTGCCTGCCTGACTGTTCAGGGGTCCTAGGCTCCAACCCAGGCCCCGCACAGAACTGTACTCGACTGCAGTCTCTACTGTACTGCACTGAACTGTTTACTGTTTTCCTGCCTCAGGCCAGCAGACTCCCCAGAGGGCGTGTCTTTCTGCCTGACTCCGCCCACCTGGTGTGCCTGTCTGACTCTGAGAGAGGCAATCGGGTCTTTTTGGTTGACGGATGGTACCTTCCTAAGGTGGGGGTGTGTGTGGTGAGTGTAGTGACCTGTGACCCCTGGGGTCCAGGGCGTCACAAGAGCATTCCAAAGTATGGGGGAGGCGCGGGAGAAATCTTGGATGCGATTGTGGGGAGAGGAGATAAGAGGAGTAGAGAAGGAGATATTGTGAGGACCTGAGGTTGCGTGCAGGTAGGTACCGGGAGACTAGGTCACATATGTAAGGAGGAAACAAGTTGTGGATGGCTTTGCATGTCATGGTTAGTGTTTTGAACTGGAGCCTTTGGGCAATGGGAAGCCAGTGAAGGGATTGGCAGAGTGGCGAGGCTGGGGAATAGCGAGGAGAGAGGTGGATTAATCGGGCCGCAGAGTTTAAGATAGATTGGAGGGGTGCAAGAGTGTTGGAAGGGAGGCCACAGAGCAGTAGGTTGCCGTAATCGAGGCGGGAGATGATGAGGGCATACGCCAATGTTTTTGCTGATTCTTGGAAAGAACAGACGGGGAAAGAGACAGACGGGGAAAGAGACAGACAGACGGGGAAAGAGACAGACAGACGGGGACAGAGACAGACAAAGAGACAGAGACTGGAAGAGAGGGATAGTTACTATCCCTGGCAACGTCGAGTACTACAGCTAGTATACCGTATATATCATGTGCAAAATAATATATATGATTGATATATGAGGTATTGGTCGATATTTTGGCCAAATAAACACAACCTTGCAACCCACGTCAAGGGTCCTCATTGTTTTGTGAGTCCCTTTGATAAAATTAAAAGCAAAAGCCACAGAATAAGGAATTAAAATTCCTCAAAATGTCATAAGTGCAATATAGCAATAAATAGGGGCAGCAGAATTTACCTGCCCGGGTCACATAAAATACTGCACCAAAGATGGAGGCAAAATACTGATGAGACCACCACTCACAACCTCCCGATTCATGGAGGGGGCGACTGCTCAGTATTATATAAGGCTTGTATAGGGCGCTGGTCACACACATGTAGAGCCCAGCGCCTGTATACAAATAAATAGAACATGGAAAAACAATATAACATTTATGTGGCATTGGTTGATATTTTGGCCAAAATACACAAAGCTCGCAACCCACGTCAAGGGTCCTCATGTCTTGCGAGTCCCTACCCTAAAATTAACAGCAAAGCTACAGAAAAACTAAAATTCCCCAAAATGTCCTATTTAATATACAAGAGCAGCAGCATTAATCTGCCCAGATCACAGACTAATGCACTAATGCCCTGACATGGGACCGGACAGGATAATACTTTTGCTCTATATTATATTATTTGGAACTTATACATTTTTGGAGATTTTAGTTTATGTTTCTGGAGCTTTGCTTTTAATTTCTCCCTCTTTAACTAATCCTTTTCCCCCTGAATGTTGGGATCTGTCTGAGGCGTCGGTCCCAGGAACAGGTTCATAGCCTTAAGGTTGAAAGACACAAGTTCAGCCTAAAAGCTAATGTGTTGATCCAGAGGAAGGCGAAAACCCCATGAGGCAAAAGACAATTGCCCCATATTAGGGGAAAAATTCCTTCCCGACTCCACATAGGGCAATCAGACTAGTTCCCGGGATCAACGTCCCATAATCTAGTGCCAATAACCTGCAAATAGTCAAGAAAAGCGCACAGGCCTGCATGACCATAAGACAATGTGGTGGAGAGATCCATCATCTCATTGCTCACACTGTAAAATAACCCTAATGGAAATAAGCTACTTAAAGCCTTTTTCCTAAATTTTAGAATCTATCTAAGGCCATCAGCTCAAAAAGGCTTCCTCAGACAGACCTGGCACAAGCCACTCCAATCTGCAGGTCCAAAAGGAACCCTGAACAAGGGTAATGGTGAAGGCCAGGGTTCCTTCTGGACCTGCAGATTGGAGTGGCTTGTGCCAGGTCTGTCTGGGGAAGCCTTTTTGAGCTGATGGCCTTAGATAGTTTCTAAAATTTAGAAAAAAGGCTTTAAGTAGCTTATTTCCATAGTTTCCACAGGCCCAGGGTTGCATCCACAGAGTAGCTGCTGGCCGGAGGAGCGGGCTTGATGCTAGAGTAGTTGAATCAACCCTAACTGAAAAATCTATCTAATGCTACAAACTATCTAATGCTACTCTCTCTTGTTAGGACCTGTCTGAGGCCGTCAGCTGGAAAAGGCTTCCTCAGACAGACTTGGCACTAGACTCTCTATCCTTCAGGTTCCAAAGGAACCCTAGATTTCAATCCTGCACCCTCACCAAAATAAATTCTAACTAACACTACTTTCCTAAATCTGCGAATACACATCACAAGAGGGGCTGGGGCACAGACACCACAAGAGGGGCTGGGGGACATACACATTACAAGAGGGGCAGGGGCACATACACATTACAAGAGGGGCAGGGGCACATACACATTACAAGAAGGGCAGGGGCACATACACATTACAAGAAGGGCTGGGGCACAGACAGCACTGGGGGGCTGGGGTTAGGGTTAGGATAACGAGCAGTGATACGGTGGATACGGTCACCAGGTTCTCACGATGCTCACGGTCCTGCGTCGTGGGGCGTTCCTATCCTGGTTACTACCCAAAAAGGCAGTAAAGGCACAGGGCTCCACAGTGTATAATCCAGGGGCTCCACGGTTTCTTTTCCAAGGGCTCCTCTTTCTTCTTTCTTGCTTGCGTAGTTCGGTCCATCATCCTGTTGCTTTATGAAGTATAATGGCTGTTAGGCTCTCAGGAGCGGATTTTTAGACTCTTTGATCACTGTGACATCACAAAGTGATGACATATGCAAGTGAGCGGCCCCTTTATGTAGTCATCGGTGTGGTCAGCTATAATTTGCATATTCCATGATGTCATAAACCTATGATGTCACCACAGAAAACAGACATGAACGTTCCATTCTGATCCCGGCCGTCATCATCATCATCTGAAAACAGCGGCGCACGGAGGTCTCAGTTTTCATGTCTAGTTACAAAGCAGAGGACTTGGTTGTATAAAAGGCAAATGTGTGATCGATGCCGCCCCCAATTCACAGCTCTGGAGCCGCAGATCGGCACCGAGGATTCTGGGGAAACTGAGTGACAGATGATGAACTAAATAAAAACTGAATTTTTAGAAATCTGGGAGAGACCCCTGGAGATGTGATGGGGCCGCGTCTGGTGTCATACAGCCCGAGACAAAAACTATGCACAATAAATATATAAAAGACCCCAATAACCTTTATTATGGGGATCGCAGAACACAGGACACGGGACACAGGGGGCAGGACACAGGGGGCAGGACACGGGGGGCAGGATACGGGGGGCAGGATACGGGGGGCAGGACACGGGGGGCAGGACACGGGGGGCTCACAACAACAACTCATGATTTTGTTCTGTTCTCATGTTTTGCACAAAACATCAACTCTCTTATCCTGTTATATACAGACACTTACTGCAGAACATCACTCCTCAGCCCCATCCTGCAGTACATCACTCCTCAGCCCCATCCTGCAGAACATCACTCCTCAGCCCCATCCTGCAGAACATCACTCCTCAGCCCCATCGTGCAATACATCACTCTTCAGCCCCATCCTGCAGTACATCACTCCTCAGCCCCATCCTGCAGAACATCACTCCTCAGCCCCATCCTGCAGAACATCACTCCTCAGCCCCGTCCTGCAGTACATCACTCCTCAGCCCCATCCTACAGTACATCACTCCTCAGCCCCATCCTACAGTACATCACTCCTCAGCCCCATCCTACAGTACATCACTCCTCAGCCCCGTCCTGCAGTACATCACTCCTCAGCCCCATCCTACAGTACATCACTCCTCAGCCCCATCCTGCAGTACATCACTCCTCAGCCCCATCCTACAGTACATCACTCCTCAGCCCCGTCCTGCAGTACATCACTCCTCAGCCCCATCCTACAGTACATCACTCCTCAGCCCCGTCCTGCAGTACATCACTCCTCAGCCCCATCCTACAGTACATCACTCCTCAGCCCCATCCTACAGTACATCACTCCTCAGCCCCATCCTACAGTACATCACTCCTCAACCCCATCCTACAGTACATCACTCCTCAGCCCCGTCCTGCAGTACATCACTCCTCAGCCCCATCCTACAGTACATCACTCCTCAGCCCCATCCTGCAGTACATCACTCCTCAGCCCCATCCTACAGTACATCACTCCTCAGCCCCATCCTACAGTACATCACTCCTCAGCCCCATCCTGCAGTACATCACTCCTCAGCCCCATCCTACAGTACATCACTCCTCAGCCCCATACTGCAGTACATCACTCCTCAGCCCATCTTGTAGAACATCAATCTTCAGCCTCAGCCCCATGCTGCAGTACATCACTCCTCAGCCCCATCCTGCAGTACATCACTCCTCAGCCCATCCTGCAGTACATCACTCCTCAGCCCCATCCTGCAGTACATCACTCCTTTTCCAGCCATATATAAAAGGTCAGGATTGAGACAAAAGAGAGGCATTCACTAGGTTAGGACCCAGTTGAGAGGTACACCGTGGCGTGGTAACTGGGCTCAAATAAAATTGACCATTTTATCTGCTAAGTATCTAAGTTTTTCATGTTTTTTCTAAGCAGAAATGTATGTTCACATTCCTGTGTCCACTCTGTGCATCCTTTAGCTTTTTTTCCCTTTTGCTTGAGTGCAACTGTTATTGTGATAGTGCTGGCAGCATTGCCGCAGAGGTTACAGGGGTGGGGGGTCTGCCTGTCAGTGCTCAGACCATACACCGCACACTACACAGGTTACAGGGGTGGGGGTCCGCCTGTCAGTGCTCAGACCATACACCGCACACTGCAGAGGTTACAGGGGTGGGGGGTCTGCCTGTCAGTGCTCAGACCATACACCGCACACTACAGAGGTTACAGGGGTTGGGGGTCAGCCTGTCAGTGCTCAGACCATACACCGCACACTGCAGAGGTTACAGGGGTCGGGGGTCTGCCTGTCAGTGCTCAGACCATAGGCGGCACAATACAGAGGTTACAGGGGTGGGGGGTCCGCCTGTCAGTGCTCAGACCATAGGCGGCACAATACAGAGGTTACAGGGGTGGGGGGTCCGCCTGTCAGTGCTCAGACCATAGGCGGCACAATACAGAGGTTACAGGGGTGGGGGGGTTCTACCTGTCAGTGCTCAGACCATACACCACACACTGCAGAGGTTACAGCAGTCTGGGTCCGCCTGTCAGTGCTCAGACCATAAGCTGCACACTGCAGAGGTTACAGGGTCGGGGGTCCGCCTGTCAATTCTCAGACAATATCTCGCACCCTACATCACATTGCTCTGCATGGCAGTTGTCCTAGAAGGAAGCCTCTTCTAAAGATGATGGCCAAGGAAACCGCAGTTTTCTGAAGACAAGCAGACTGAGGACATGGGTTACTGGAGCCGTCCTGTGGTCTGATGAGACCAAAATAAGCTTATTTGGTTCAGATGGTGTTGTGGCGCCCCTGAGGCTCTGGTCACCACAGGGTACTACACCTCAATTAAGGTGCGGTGTCCATCTCCGGTAATGGGGGGGTTAATCATCGGTGTTTCCACATTTCCCCTAACATACAGTCAGGTGCTTCCCACTGGGGAGCTGTCTTGGGGCAGACAGGGGGGTGGCCATGCAGAAACATGGGATCTTCCAGTCGCTAGGGCAACCGGCAGGGGGTGGGCACCACAGGGGGTAGAAGTAGGCGCAACGCACACACAAACGGAGACTAGTCGGGACTATAGTTCTGACAAAACATCTCTGGAACCCTTCAATCTACACAGGGCCCAGGGCTTGGAGCGGGACCTCAGCCCGGGTTCCTAACTGCTAAGGAGGACATCCTACTACAAGGACACTTTCTCTATTCTTTCTTCAACACCGGTGGTGGCCCCTCACTTGCTTGGGATTGACCAGAGCCCACCACGGCGGTGGCCGGTATTACTGGGCTGGCAACGGAAGCTGTGAGTAAAGAGACACCTTGAACCCGCAGAGACTGTGTCGGCTCGTCCTTTACTTGTGTCGCCGCCCCAGCTCTTTGGCGCCGACAGCCATCGCCCCTCTACCTCCATCATCCACCCGGGACCCACTCCACCTGTGGGGAGCTACACCATCCCGGCTGCCATAACACCTGCCCCAGTGAGGAATACTGCAGCGGTGGCTAACTCCCTGGCCGCACATCACAGGTGGCGTCATGACAAACTTTCCCCAACACCCCCTATTCCCTTCCATTTCTGTACGCCTCGGGGCAATGGAACCGGGCAAGGCCACCCGTGACATCACGTGACCTGACCCCAACGGCCCGGCAACGAGTAGGTTAACCAGCTGCCCTGTGGGGCGCTACATTGTCAAGCGTGTGTGGCAGCAACCAGGTGAGAAAGGACAAAGACAAGTGTTTCCAACCTACAGTCAGGCATGGTGGAGGAGGGTCATTGATTGGGGCTGTATGAGTGCTGCCGGCTGTGGGAGCTACAGATCACTGAGGGAATCATGAATACGAACATGTCCTGTGACATCCTGAAGCAGAGCATGATCCCCTCCCTTCATATTCCAACATAACGACCCCAAACACCTCCAAGACCACCACACTGCCTTACTAAAGAAACTGAGGGTAAAAGTGCTGGACTGGCCAAGGGTCTCCAGACCTAAACCCTATGGAGCATCTGTGGGGCCTCCTGAAACGGAAAGTGAATACTGTTATAGGGGGCTCCAGGCTACACCTCCAGACTACTGTTATAGGGGGACTCTAGACTACATCTCCGACTACTGTTATAGGGGGGCTCCAGACTGCACCTCCAGACTACTATTATAGGGGGCTCCAGACTACACCTCCAGACTGCTGTTATAGGGGGCTCCAGACTACACCTCCAGACTGCTGTTATAGGGGGCTCCAGACTACACCTCCAGACTGCTGTTATAGGGGGCTCCAGACTACACCTCCAGACTGCTGTTATAAGGGGGCTCCAGACTACACATCCAGACTACTATTATAGGGGGCTCCAGACTACACCTCCAGACTACTGTTATAGGGGGCTCCAGACTGCACCTCCAGACTACTGTTATAGGGGGCTCCAGACTACACCTCCAGACTGCTGTTATAGGGGGCTCCAGACTACACCTCCAGACTGCTGTTATAGGGGGCTCCAGACTACACCTCCAGACTGCTGTTATAGGGGGTTCCAGACTACACCTCCAGACTGCTGTTATAGGGGGCTCCAGACTACACCTACAGACTGCTGTTATAGGGGGCTCCAGACTACACCTCCAGACTGCTGTTATAGGGGGCTCCAGACTACACCTCCAGACTGCTGTTATAGGGGGTTCCAGACTACACCTCCAGACTGCTGTTATAGGGGGCTCCAGACTACACCTCCAGACTGCTGTTATAGGGGGTTCCAGACTACACCTCCAGACTGCTGTTATAGGGGGCTCCAGACTACACCTCCAGACTGCTGTTATAGGGGGTTCCAGACTACACCTCCAGACTGCTGGTATAGGGGGGGCTCCAGACTACACCTCCAGAATGCTGTTATAGGGGGCTCCAGACTACACATCCAGACTGCTGTTATATGGGGCTCCAAACTACACCTCCAGACTACTGTTATAGGGGGCTACAGACTACACCTCCATACAGCTGTTATAGGGGGCTCCAGACTACACTTCCAGACTGCTGTTATAGGGGGGCTCCAGACTACACATCCAGACTGCTGTTATAGGGGGGGCTCCAGACTACACATCCAGACTGCTGTTATAGGGGGGCTCCAGACTACACATCCAGACTGCTGTTATAGGGGGCTCCAGACTGCACTTCCAGACTGCTGTTATAGGGAGCTCCAGACTACACCTCCAGACTGCTGTTATAGGGGGCTCCAGACTACACTTCCAGACTGCTGTTATAGGGGGGCTCCAGACTACACATCCAGACTGCTGTTATAGGGGGGCTCCAGACTACACCTGCAGACTGCTGTTATAGGGGGCTCCAGACTGCACTTCCAGACTACTGTTATAGGGGGCTCCAGACTACACATCCAGACTGCTGTTATAGGGGGGCTCCAGACTACACATCCAGACTGCTGTTATAGGGGGCTCCAGACTGCACTTCCAGACTACTGTTATAGGGGGCTCCAGACTACACATCCAGACTGCTGTTATAGGGGGGCTCCAGACTACACATCCAGACTACTGTTATAGGGGGCTCCAGACTACACATCCAGACTGCTGTTATAGGGGGCTCCAGACTGCACTTCCAGACTACTGTTATAGGGGGCTCCAGACTACACATCCAGACTGCTGTTATAGGGGGCTCCAGACTACACATCCAGACTGCTGTTATAGGGGGCTCCAGACTACACATCCAGACTGCTGTTATAGGGGGGCTCCAGACTACACATCCAGACTGCTGTTATAGGGGGGCTCCAGACTGCACCTCCAGACTGCTGTTATAGGGGGGCTCCAGACTGCTGTTATAGGGGGTGGTGTGGCTGTGCGGGTGTTTGGTAATCTGATGTGGGGGGTCATTATTAACCCTTCATTGTCCCCCTCTCAGGTTTTCCCCGTCGTGGTCTTCGGCTCAATAATAAATGAAGGGTCTGTGACCATCGGCAGCCGGAGCTGCGCTGTGTGTACAGGTATGAGGGGGCCGGTAACTGCCATCTCTGTCGGGATCATCACATTTTTCGCTGCGTTTTCTTCATCCTCCTGGACATTAATTTCCCTCAAATCAGCAGCGTCAAGGACAGGAAGAGAGCGGCCATGCTGGATATGGGGTTCTCAGGTCAGTACGGCAGGGGCTTGGGAGGAAAATGGTCTGTAACGTAAACCCCCCATTGTGTCCTTCTGGGATCACTGGTGGCACTGTATAGCCATGTGCTGACACAGCTGAATCATATAACAGTGCCAGCCACAGGAGCCCCATAACAGTGCCAGCCACAGGACCCCCATAACAGTGCCAGCCACAGGACCCCCATAACAGTGCCAGCCACAGGACCCTCATAACAGTGCCAGCCACAGGACCCCCATAACACTGCCAGCCACAGGACCCCCATAACAGTGCCAGACACAGGACCCCATAACAGTGCCAACCACAGGACCCCCATAACAGTGCCAATCACAGGACCCCCATAACAGTGCCAGCCACAGGATCCCCATAACAGTGCCAGCCACAGGACCCCATAACAGGGCCAGCCACAGGACCCCCATAACAATGCCAGCCACAGAACCCCCATAATAGTGCCAGCCACAGGACCCCCATAACAGGGCCAGCCACAGGACCCCTATAACAGCATAAGATACAAGACCCTATAACAGGATAAGACACAGGATCCCCATAACAGTGTCAGCCACAGGATCCCCATAACAGTGCCAACCACAGGACCCCCACAACAGTGCCAGCCACGGGATCCCTATAACAGGGCCAGCCACAGGACCCCCACAACAGTGCCAGCCGCAGGATCCCTATAACAGTGCCAACCACAGGACCCCATAACAGCATAAGACACATGACCCCCAAAACAGTGTCAGCCAGAGGACCCCCATAACAGCATTAGATACAGGACCCCCATAACAGGACCAGCCACAGGATCCCTACAACAGGGCCAACCACAGGACCCCATAAGAGCATAAGACACAGAACCCCCATAACAGTGTCAGTCAGAGAACCACCATAACAGCGTAAGATACAGGACCCCCATAACAGGATAAGACACAGGACCCTCATAACAGTGTCAGTAACAGAACCCCCATAATAGCATGAGACACAGGACCCCCATAACAGCATAAGAAATAGAAGCCCCATAACAGTGCCAGCCACAGGACCACCGTAACAGTGCAGGTCACAGGACCCCAATAACTGTCTCAGCCACAGGAATCCCATAACAGTGCAGATCACAATACCATCATAACACTGCCACCCATGGGACGGCCCCATAACAGTGTTAGCCCCAGGACCCCGATAACAGTGTCAGCCATAAGATTCCCATAACAGTGCAGGTCACATGACCCCCATAACAGTGCCACCCACAGGACCCCATAACAGTGCAAGCTATAGGACCCTCATAACAGGACCAGTCACAGGACCCCCCCAGAGCCCCAAAACAGTGCAAGTCACAGGACCCCCATTAACTGTTTCAGCCACAGGAACCCCGTAACAGTGCAGCCAAAGATCACCCTTAACTGTTGTCACAGCACCCTCATAACACTATTATCCACTGGATGCCACAACCTCATTAACGTAGGATTTACTTGCAGTTCTACATTAGAATACAAAAGTAAGTACACCCCTCACATTTTGTAAATATTTTATTATATCTTTTCCTGGGACAGCACTGCAGATCTGACCCTGTGATACCATGTGCAGTGTCAGTGTGCAGCTTGTATAACAGGGGAAATAACTCCACAAACAGCGATTAATGTCTACACCGCCGGCAACAAAAGTGAGTACACCTCTAAGAGAAACTGGCCAAATTGTGCCCAATTAACTATTGACTCATTAGTGTTACAAGATCTCAGGTGTGACTGGGGAGCAGGGGTGTTACATTCGGTGTTATCTCTCACACACTCTCTCATACTGGTCACTGGAAGCTCAGCATGGCTCCTCATGGCAAAGAATTCTCTGAGGATCTAAAAAAAAAGAATTGTTGCTCTACATAAAGATGGCCGAGGCTATACGAAGATTGTCACCACCCTGAACCTGAGCTGCGCACGGTGGCCAAGACCATACAGCGGGTAACAAGACAGGATCCACTCAGAACAGGGCTCACCATGGCCGACCACAGAAGCCGAGTGCACGAGCTCCGCGTCATATCCAGAGGTCGTCTCTTCAGAATAGAAGTATAAGTGAGAAAGAGAGACAGACAGGGAAAGAGACAGATAGGGAAAGAGACAGACCGGGAAAGAGACAGACGGGGAAAGAGACAGACCGGGAAAGAAACAGACGGGGAAAGAGACAGACGGGGAAAGAGACAGACGGGGAAAGAGACAGACGGGGAAAGAGACAGACAGGGAAAGAGACAGACAGACAGGGAAAGAGACAGACAGACAGGGAAAGAGACAGACAGACAGGGAAAGAGACAGACAGACAGGGGAAGAGACAGACCGGGAAAGAGACAGACCGGGAAAGAGACAGACATATAGGGGAAGAGACAGACAGAGAAAGAAACAGACAGGGAAAGAGATAGACGGGGAAAGAGACAGACGGGGAAAGAGACAGACGGGGAGAGAGACAGACGGGGAGAGAGACAGAGAGAGAAAGAGACAGACGGGGAAAGACACAGAGAGGGAAAAAGACAGAGAGGGAAAGAGACCGAGAGGGAAAGAGACAGAGAGACAGAGACAGAGAGGGAAAGAGAGAGAGAGGGAAAGAGACAGACAGAAAGAGACAGACAAAGAGACACATAGACAGATACTGGGAGAGAGGGACAGTTACTATCCCTGGCAACGTCGAGTACTACAGCTAGTATACCGTATATATCATGTGCAAAATAATATATATGATTGATATATGAGGTATTGGTCGATATTTTGGCCAAATAAACACAACCTTGCAACCCACGTCAAGGGTCCTCATTGTTTTGTGAGTCCCTTTGATGAAATTAAAAGCAAAAGCCACAGAATAAGGAATTAAAATTCCTCAAAATTTTATAAGTGCAATATAGCAATAAATAGGGACAGCAGAATTTACCTGCCGGGTCACAGAAAATACTGCACTAAAGATGGAGGCAAAATACTGATGAGACCACCACTCACAGCCTCCCGATTCATGGAGGGGGCGACTGCTCAGTATTAGATAAGGCTTGTATAGGGCGCTGGTCACACACATGTAGAGCCCAGCTCATGTATACAAATAAATATAACATGGAAAAACAATTTAAATTTATGTGGCATTGGTTGATATTATGGCCAAAATACACAAAGCTCGCAACCCACGTCAAGGGTCCTCATGTCTTGCGAGTCCCTACCCTAAAATTAACAGCAAAGCTACAAAAACTAAAATTCCCCAAAATTTCCTATTTAATATACAAGAGCAACAGCATTAATCTGCCCAGATCACAGACTAATGCACTAATGCCCTGACATGGGACCGGACAGGATTATACTTTTGCTCTATATTATATTATTTGGAACATTTTTGGGGATTTTAGTTTGTTTCTGGAGCTTTGCTTTTAATTTCTCCCTCTTTAACTAAACCTTTTCACCCTGAATGTTGGGGTCTGTCTGAGGCGTCGGCCCCAGGAACAGGTTCATAGCTTTAAGGTTGAAAGACACAAGTTCAGCCTAAAAGCTAATGTGTTGATCCAGAGGAAGGCGAAAACCCCATGAGGCAAAAGACAATTGCCCCATATTAGGGGAAAAATTCCTTCCCGACTCCACATAGGGCAATCAGACTAGTTCCCTGGATCAACGTCCCATAATCTAGTGCCAATAACCTGCAAATAGTCAAGAAAGGCGCACAGGCCTCCATGACCATAAGACAATGTGGTGGAGAGATCCAGCATCTCATTGCTCACACTGTAAAATAACCCTAATGGAAATAAGTTACTTAAAGCCTTTTTCCTAAATTTTAGAATCTATCTAAGGCCATCAGCTCAAAAAGGCTTCCTCAGACAGACCTGGCACAAGCCACTCCAATCTGCAGGTCCAAAAGGAACCCTGAACAAGGGTAATGGTGAAGGCCAGGGTTCCTTCTGGACCTGCAGATTGGAGTGGCTTGTGCCAGGTCTGTCTGGGGAAGCCTTTTTGAGCTGATGGCCTTAGATAGTTTCTAAAATTTAGGAAAAAGGCTTTAAGTAACTTATTTCCATAGTTTCCACAGGCCCAGGATTGCATCCACAGAGTAGCTGCTGGACGGAGGAGCGGGCTTGATGCTAGAGTAGTTGAATCAACCCTAACTGAAAAATCTATCTAATGCTACAAACTATCTAATGCTACTCTCTCTTGTTAGGACCTGTCTGAGGCCGTCACCTGGAAAAGGCTTCCTCAGACAGACTTGGCACTAGACTCTCTATCCTTCAGGTTCCAAAGGAACCCTAGATTTCAATCTTGCACCCTCAACTAAATAAATTCTAACTAACACTACTTTCCTAAATCTGCGAATACACACCACAAGAGGGGCTGGGGCACAGGCACCACAAGAGGGGCTGGGGGACATACACATTACAAGAGGGGCTGGGGGACATACACATCACAAGAGGTGCAGGGGCACATACACATTACAAGAGGGGCTGGGGCACATACACATTACAAGAGGGGCTGGGGGACAGACACATTACAAGAGGGGCTGGGGCACAGACACATTACAAGAGGGGCAGGGGCACATACACATTACAAGAGGGGCTGGGGGACAGACACCACTGGGGGGCTGGGGTTAGGGATAGGATAACGAGCAGTGATACGGTGGATACGGTCACCAGGTTCTCACGATGCTCACGGTCCTGCATCGTGGGGCGTTCCTATCCTGGTTAATACCCAAAAAGGCAGTAAAGGCGCAGGGCTCCACGGTGTATAATCCAGGGGCTCCACGGTGTATAATCCAGGGGCTTCACGGTTGCTTTTCCAAGGGCTGCTCTCTCTTCTTTCTTGCTTGCGTAGCTCGGTCCATCGTCCTGTTGCTTTATGAAGTATAATGGCTGTTAGGATCTCAGGAGCGGATTTTTAGACCCTTTGATCACTGTGACATCACAAAGTGATGACATATGCAAGTGAGCGGCCCCTTTATGTAGTCATCGGTGTGGTCAGCTATAATTTGCATATTCCATGATGTCATAAACCTATGATGTCACCACAGTGAGAACAGACATGAACGTTCCATTCTGATCCCGGCCGTGATCATCATCATCTGAAAACAGCGGCGCACGGATGTCTCAGTTTTCATGTCTAGTTACAAAGCAGAGGACTTGGTTGTATAAAAGGCAAATGTGCGATCGATGCCGCCCCCAATTCACAGCTCTGGAGCCGCAGATCGGCACCGAGGATTCTGGGGAACCTGAGTGACAGATGATGGACTAAATAAATCTGGGAGAGACCCCTGGAGATGTGATGGGGCCGCGTCTGGTGTCATACAGCCCGAGACAAAAACTATGTACAATAAATATATAAAAGACCCCAATAACCTTATTATGGGGATCACAGAACACAGGACACGGGACACAGGGGGCAGAACATAGGGGGCAGGATACAGAGGACAGGACACAGGGGGCAGAACATAGGGGGCAGGATACAGAGGACAGGACACAGGGGGCAGGACACAGGGGGCAGGACACGGGGCAGGATACAGAGGACAGGACACAGGGGGCAGAACATAGGGGGCAGGATACAGAGGACAGGACACAGGGGGCAGGACACAGGGGACAGGACACAGGGGGCTCACAACAACAACTCATGATTTTGTTCTGTTCTCATGTTTTGCACAAAACATCAACTCTCTTATCCTGTTATATACAGACACTTACTACAGAACATCACTCCTCAGCCCCATCCTGCAGAACATCACTCCTCAGCCCATCCTGCAGTACATCACTCCTCAGCCCCATCCTGCAGAAGATCACTCCTCAGCCCCATCCTGCAGAAGATCACTCCTCAGCCCCATCCTGCAGAACATCACTCCTCAGCCCCATCCTGCAGAACATCACTCCTCAGCCCCATCCTGCAGAACATCACTCCTCAGCCCCATCCTGCAGAACATCACTCCTCAGCCCCGTCCTGCAGTACATCACTCCTCAGCCCCATCCTGCAAACATCACTCCTCAGCCCCCATCCTACAGTACATCACTCCTCAGCCCCGTCCTGCAGTTTATCACTCCTCAGCCCATACTGCAGTACATCACTCCTCAGCCCATCTTACAGAATATCAATCCTCAGCCTCAGCCCCATCCTGCAGAACATCACTCCTCAGCCCCATCCTGCAGAACATCACTCCTCAGCCCCATCCTGCAGTACATCACTCCTCAGCCCCATCCTGCAGTACATCACTCCTCAGCCCATCCTGCAGTACATCACTCCTCAGCCCATCATGCAGTACATCACTCCTTTTCCAGCCATATATAAAAGGTCAGGATTGAGACAAAAGAGAGGCATTCACTAGGTTAGGACCCAGTTGAGAGGTACACCGTGGCGTGGTAACTGGGCTCAAATAAAATTGACCATTTTATCTGCTAAGTATCTAAGTTTTTCATGTTTTTTCTAAGCAGAAATGTATGTTCACATTCCTGTGTCCACTCTGTGCATCCTTTAGCTTTTTTTCCCTTTTGCTTGAGTGCAACTGTTATTGTGATAGTGCTGGCAGCATTGCTGCAGAGGTGACAACGGTCGGGCGTCCGCCTGTCAGTGCTCAGACCATACACTGCACACTGTAGATGTTACAGGGGTCGGGGATCCGCCTGTCAGTGCTCAGACCATACACTGCAGAAGTTACAGGGGTCGGGGGTCTGCCTGTCAGTGCTCAGACCATAGGCGGCACAATACAGAGGTTACAGGGGTGGGGGGTCCACCTGTCAGTGCTCAGACCATACGCCGCACACTGCAGAGGTTACAGCGGTCGGGGTCCGCCTGTCAGTGCTCAGACCATAAGCTGCACACTGCAGAGGTTACAGGGTCGGGGGTCCGCCTGTCAATTCTCAGACAATATCCCGCACCCTACATCACATTGCTCTGCATGGCTGTTGTCCTAGAAGGAAGCCTCTTCTAAAGATGATGGCCAAGGAAGCCGCAGTTTGCTGAAGACAAGCAGACTGAGGACATGGGTTACTAGAGCCGTCCTGTGGTCTGATGAGACCAAAATAAACTTATTTGGTTCAGATGGTGTTGTGGCGTCCCTGAGGCTCTGGTCGCCACAGGGTACTACACCTCAATTAAGGTGCGGTGTCCATCTCAGGTAATGGGGGGGGTTAATCATCTGTGTTTCCACATTTCCCCTCACATACAGTCAGGTGCTTCCCACTGGGGAGCTGTCTTGGGGCAGACAGGGGGGTGGCCATGCAGAAACATGGGATCTTCCAGTCACTAGGGCAACCGGCAGGGGGTGGGCACCGGCAGGGGGTAGAAGTAGGCGCAACGCACACACAAACGGAGACAAGTCGGGTACAATAGTTCTGACAAAACATCTCTGGAACCCTTCAATCTACACAGGGCCAGGGGTTTGAAGCCGGACCTCAGCCCGGGTTCCTAACTGCTAAGGAGGACATCCTACTACAAGGACACTCTCTCTGTTCTTTCTTCAACACCGGTGGTGGCCCCTCACTTGCTTGGGATTGACCAGAGCCCATCACGGCGGTGACCGGTATTACTGGGCTGGCAACGGAAGCTGTGAGTAAAGAGACACTTTGAACCCGCAGAGACTGTGTCGGCTTGTCCTTTACTTGTGTCACCGCCCCAGCTCTTTGGCGCTGACAGCCATCGCCACTCTACCTCCATCATCCACCCGGTGCCCGCTCTGCCTGTGAGGAGCTATACCCTCCCGGCTGCCATAACACCTGCCCCAGTGAGGAATACTGCAGCGGCGGCTAACTCCCTGGCCGCACATCACAGGTGGCGTCATGACAAACTTTCCCCAACACCCCCTATTCCCTTCCATTTCTGTACGCCTCAGGGCAATGGAACCGGTCAAGGCCACCCGTGACATCACCTGACCTGACCCCAACGGCCCGGCAACGAGTAGGTTAACCACCTGCCCTGTGGGGCGCTACATTGTCAAGCGTGTGTGGCAGCAACCAGGTGAGAAAGGACAAAGACAAGTGTTTCCTATCTACAGTCAGGCATGGTGGAGGAGGGTCATTGATTGGGGCTGTATGAGTGCTGCCGGCTGTGGGAGCTACAGATCACTGAGGGAATCATGAATGCGAACATGTCCTGTGACATCCTGAAGCAGAGCAGGATCCCCTCCCTTCATATTCCAACATAACGACCCCAAACACCTCCAAGACCACCACACTGCCTTACTAAAGAAACTGAGGGTAAAAGTGCTGGACTGGCCAGGGGTCTCCAGACCTAAACCCTATGGAGCATCTTTGGGGCCTCCTGAAACAGAAAGTGAATACTGTTATAGGGGGCTCCAGACTACACCTCCAGACTACTGTTATAGGGGGACTCCAGACTACACCTCCGACTACTGTTATAGGGGGCTCCAGACTAGACCTCCAGACTACTGTTATAGGGGTGCTCCAGACTACACATCCAGACTGCTGTTATAAGGGGGCTCTAGACTAGACATCCAGACTGCTGTTATAGGGGGCTCCAGACTACACCTCCAGACTGGTGTTATAGGGGGGCTCTAGACTAGACATCCAGACTGCTGTTAAAGGGGACTCCAGACTACACCACCAGACTGCTGTTATAGGGGGCTCCAGACTACACCTCCAGACTACTGTTATAGGGGGGCCCCAGACTACACATCCAGACTGCTGTTATAGGGGGGCTCTAGACTAGACATCCAGACTGCTGTTAAAGGGGACTCCAGACTACACCACCAGACTGCTGTTATAGGGGGCTCCAGACTACACCTCCAGACTGTGTTATAGGGGTCTCCAGACTACACATCCAGACTGCTGTTATAGGGGGGCTCCAGACTACACCTCCAGACTGCTGTTATAGGGGGCTCCAGACTACACATCCAGACTGCTGTTATAGGGGGCTCCAGACTACACATCCAGACTGCTGTTATAGGGGGCTCCAGACTACACCTCCAGACTACTGTTATAGGGGGGCCCCAGACTACACATCCAGACTGCTGTTATAGGGGGGCTCTAGACTAGACATCCAGACTGCTGTTAAAGGGGACTCCAGACTACACCACCAGACTGCTGTTATAGGGGGCTCCAGACTACACCTCCAGACTGTGTTATAGGGGGCTTCAGACTACACATCCAGACTGCTGTTATAGGGGGGCTCCAGACTACACCTCCAGACTGCTGTTATAGGGGGGCTCCAGACTACCCCTCCAGACTGCTGTTATAGGGGGCTCCAGACTACACATCCAGACTGTGTTATAGGGGGCTCCAGACTACACATCCAGACTGCTGTTATAGGGGCTCAAGACTACACATCCAGACTGCTGTTATAGGGGGCTCCAGATGGGGGGCTGTAGACCATTATTGTGCGAAGTGTCAGCCATGTCTGTAGTGTGTACACAGAAGTAGTACCGATATGTGAGGCAGATACATGAAGTGAATGGCAGCACACATGTCTGAGGTAAAACTTTCCTCTTTACGTGAGGTACAAGACACTATGGTATGTGCAGTAAATTTTGCCCATTTTGTGATGTGATAACACAGTATTATAGTCTCTAACGCTTTAGGCTATGTGTAGAGTTGTTGCCCAAATTTCTGCCACAAAAACTTAGCGTTTTGAACAGCATAGTGCGCACAAGACATCCCAAATTCCCATAGACTTTTCTTGAAAAGCAGAACACATGCATTTTGGCATTAAAACGCTGCAGTTGAAAAAGCAGGTAAAAAAGCAGGTAAAAAAGCAAAGTGTGCACATAGCCTTAAACGCTGCAGTTGAAATAGCAGCGGAAAAGCAGGTAAAAAAGCAAAGTGCGTGTCGCGGGCGGAGGAGGGGACGCTGCGCTCTCCCACTGCTCGGGTTCGGCCGCCGCTGCTGCTGCGGCTGCTGCTGCTCGGTGGTGGCTCGAGCGGTGGGCCGGATCCCGGGGACTCGAGCGGCGTTCCTCGCCCGTGAGTGAAAAGGGGATTTTTATTGTGGGGGTTTTGATTATTGTCCGTGACGCCACCCACGGTTGTGGTGATATTGGTGACACCACCGCTGCTCTAGACGGGGATCCTGGGAGCGGTGACAGGGAGCAGCTTAGTTGTTAGTTCTCCCCTCCGTGGGTAGGGGGTTGGTGGTCCCGGAGCCCGATGATGGGGTAGGGATGGATAGCAGGCGGGTTACGGGGCCTGGTGAGGTGCAGGGTCGCGGGGGCAGCGCTGTGCCGTACGGCACGGTGGTACTCACTCAGCCAATGATGAGGACACAGTTCTCGGTAAAACACACGGCTGGATGGACGGGTCCCACTGACGGCTGCGGTGTTGTTTCTCCCGGCAGGTTGATGGTGACTGCCGTTCCCTGCACCTATGTACGGTAGATGGTTCCAATGGGTTCCCACCGGTAACCCGCTCCCCAGCTTGGATATGGGCTGGAGGAGCCCCTTTTGCCCGCAGGCTCTGGCCCTGGGAAACGGTTGCCTTGGCGGTGGCGGTGTCTCCCTCACTTGGTTGGACTGTTGCCTTCTGTCGGGACTTGGCTGTTGGGAAACCCAGGAGGTTCCCTTCACTAACGAATTTGGCAAATTCACGGCGACTCCTAGCCTTGCCGGGGTCCGTAAGCCCCTGCCAGATGGTGCTGACTTCTCTTTGTGTACCGGTCCGGTACCGCCGGGCCACCGCCCGTCCACAGTCCTTACGGTAGACTCCAATCAGCCACTCCTGCAGACGATCACCACCGTCTGCCAACCTTGCTGTCTCGCCCGGGCCACACACCCGGACGCTGTCAGTTAGTTGCTCCACTACCACTTCTCCTCCTTCCACTTTCACCTCCAAAACTAATCTGCCTGGTTTTCCCGCCTCCAGGACTGTGAACTCCTCGGTGGGCGGGGCCAACCGCCTAGCCCACCCCCTGGTGTGATCATCAGCCCCTGGAGGAAGGCAACAATGGTTTCTGTCTGACTTCGGTGTGCCTGACTGGGAGTGTGGGGTGTGTTGGTGTTGTTCTCTGTGGCCCCTGGCTTGTCCAGGGCGCCACATGCGCACATAGCCTTAGACATGTTTCAGCCATTTCTTCCAGTGAGAGAAATAGCACAAAATGGCCGTCCTAACCCACACACTCCCCAGTCACCATCCAGGATTCATGGGGAAACTGCAGACATCACATGTCGAATAAAATAACATTACTGTATGAGGTGTCAGCCATGTCTGTGGTATTAATACAGGAGCAGGGAGGGAGGCAGAGGTGAACGAACAAAATGTCTGAGGTAAAACTTTCCTCTTAATGCCATATAATTCATTAACCAATACATGATGTGTGAAGTGAATTTTGCCCAGTTCTGTGAGGTGATTAGCCCTGTATTATACTCACTGAGACTGTAGACATGTTTTAGCCATTTCTAGTGAGAGAAATAATACAAAATGGCCGTCCTGCTTACCCTGCTCCTCCTGTCACACACTCCCCACTATCACCATCACACCAGGATTCATGGGGAAACTGCAGATAGAGCATGTAGAAAAAAAATAACATTACTATATGAGGTGTCAGCCATGTCTGCAGTGATAATACAGGAGCAGGGAGTGAGGCAAATACAATGTCTGAGGTAAAATTTTCCTCTTCATGCCATATAGAATTCATTACAGCAGTACATGATGTGTGAAGGGGATTTTGCCCAGTTCTGTGAGGTGATTAGCCCTGTACTATACTCACTGAGGAGGTAGACATGTTTCTATCTTTTCCACTAAGAGCAAGTTGGAGAGACAGGAAGATACATCTCTTCATAAATCACACCCTCCCAATAGTAAACACCAAGTACACCGATGGCGTGGACCATTAATATAGACAAGTACTAATGGAGGAGCTGTGGGTCCCCCACTGGTGGACACCGACAAAAAAGGAACCCCTGTGCAAGAACATTATATGGGCCCTTTGCAGCCTAATGGGTACTTTACACACAACGATATCACTAATGATATATCGTCGGGGTCACGGTGTTCGTGACGCACATCCGGCGGCGTTAGCGATATCGTTGTGTGTGACTAAAAGGCACGACGATCAACGATCGCAAAAACATCAAAAATCGTTGATTGTTGACACGTCGCTCATTTTCATAATATCGTTGGTGGTGCATGCCGCTGGTTGTTCGTCATTCCTGCGGCATCACACATCGCTATGTGTGACACCGCAGGAACGACGAACATCATCCTACCTTCGTCCACCGTAAAGGAGGAAGGAAGGAGGTGAGCGGCATGTTCCGGCCGCTCATCTCCTCCCCTCCTCTTCTATTGGGCGGCCGTTTAGTGATGTGACGTCACTGTGAAGCCGAACGCACCTCCCCCTTGAAGGAGGGATTGTTCGGCGGTCACAGCGACGTCGCTGCACAGGTATGTGCGTGTGACGCTGCCGTAGCGATATTGTTCGCTACGGCATCGATCACCACATGTCGCACGTACGACGGGGGCGGGTGCTATCGCTCGCGACATCGCTAGCAATCGTGTGTACGTGTAAAATGTCCGTGTTTGTGTGTAAAATGCCCGTGTATGTGTACGTGGAATGTCCGTTTGTGTGTTGCACAATGTCGTTGATACATGTCGGCTGACAGCAGACAGAGTTGTGCGATGAGAATGAACTCGGGTGAACTTCACCCGACTTCATTGTCATGCCGCGGCTCTGTCTGTGTGCCGCGTACTGATTATCGGTCACCTGTGAAGGATTCACCAGTGACCGCTAATCCCCCGAGTGACTGAAGTTAGCAGCCCTCTCTCATACTTACCGCTCCCCGATCACCAGCGCTGCGAGGAACAGCTGTGCAGAGAATACGCGGCAACAATTACTTTGAATATGCCGGCCGCTCATTAATCAATCTCGTATTCCCTGCTTTCCCCACCCACCGGCGCCTATGATTGGTTGCAATGAGAAACGCCCACCACGCTGAGTGACAGGTGTCTCACTGCACCCAATCACAGCAGCCGGTGGGCGGGTCTATACTGTGCAGTAAAATAAATAATTAAAAAAAACGGCGTGCGGTCCACCCCAATTTTAATACCAGCCAGATAAAGCCATACGGCTGAAGGCTGGTATTCTCAGGATGGGGAGCCCCATGTTATGGGTAGCCCCCCAGCCTAACAATATCAGTCAGCAGCCGCCCAGAATTGCCGCATACATTAGATGCGACAGTTCTAGGACTGTACCCGGCTCTTCCCGATTTGCCCTGGTGCGTTGGCAAATCGGGGTAATAAGGAGTTATTGGCAGCCCATAGCGGCCAATAAGTCCTAGATTAATCATGTCAGGTGTCTCCCCGAGATTCCTTCCATGATTAATTTGTAAATTACAGTAAATAAACACACACACCTGAAAAAATCCTTTATTAGAAATAAAAAACACAAACATATACCCTGGTTCACCACTTTAATAAGCCCGAAAAAGCCCTCCATGTCCGGCGTAATCCAGGATGTTCCAGCGTTGCTTCCAGCTGTGCTGCATGAAGGGAACCGGAGAAGCAGAAGACACCGCCGCTCCTGTCACCTCCACGCAGCTAATGAAGGCACCAGGGCAAATCGGGAAGAGCCGGGTACAGTCCCAGAACTGTCGCATCTAATGTATGCGGCAATTCTGGGCGGCTGCTGACTGATATTGTTAGGCTGGGGGGCTCCCCATAACGTGGGGCTCCCCATCCTGAGAATACCAGCCTTCACCCGTATGGCTTTATCTGGCTGGTATTAAAATGGGGGGGGCCGCATGCTGGTTTTTTTAATTATTTATTTATTTTACTGCACAGTATAGACACGCCCACCGGCTGCTGTGATTGGGTGCAGTGACACAGCTGTCACTCAGCGTGGTGGGCGTGTCTGACTGCAACCAATCACAGGCATCTGTGGGTGGGGAAAGCAGGGAATACGAGATTGATTAATGAGCGGCCGGCATATTCAAAGTAATTGTTGCCGCGCATTCTCTGCACAGCTGTTCCTCGCCGCGCTGGTGATCGGGGAGCGGTATGAGCCAGGGGAAGAAATAAACCGAGCGCCAATGTAAGTATGACTGAGAACAGCAGAAGAAAAGGTAAGTATGCTGAATTTAATTTAAAAAAAAATAAGATCGCTAGTGTAAAAACGCACACGCACGAAACGTGCTGAACACAGACATACTCCGTGTGCGGTACGTGCAGGCACGGACCCATAGACTTTAGCGGGTCCGTGCCTGCGTGCTGCCGGCCAAAAACGGACATGTCGTCCCGGTAGAAAAGCGCACACACGTACTTACCACACGGTCACACGTTCCGTGTGATTTTACGTGTGTGTGCCATCTACCATTGAACAACATGGGTCTCCGTGTGTACGTGTCTCCGGTACGTGCAAATACGTACCGCACACGTACAAATTACACGGATGTGTGTTGCGGGTCTAAAATGGTGCAGACGGAGTTACCGTGTGCTCTGTTGTGCACCATTTTTGGGCCTATACGCTTTAGTACTGGGGATTCAGTACTTACTCTAAGGCCGCTTTCACACTGCGTTCTGACCTCCCTTCAATGGTACAATCGGGGCTTCCATCCGAACTCCCCCTCCCCCGCAAAACGGAGTCATCATGTGCTCTATCGAGCACCATTTTCAGGCGTATACGCTTTGTAGAGGCAGACACCCAGACGTAGTAGACTGCATCTGGGTGTCCACCTCCAGTAAGCGTATAGTCGCAATAATGGGGCATGACAGAGCACACGGTGACTCCGTCTGCACCATTATAATCAATGGCCCCGTCGGCGCATGCGTCCCTGAAATCCGTTTTGTGGGGGTTTGGACGGAAGATTCGATGGGACCACTGAACGGAGGTCAGAACGCAGTGTGAAAGAGGCCTAACTGTGCTCACTGGAATAAAGTCATTTCCTCGCTTGGATCTTATTGATCGTCTCCAGAAACTGTCCGACAATATCAGCACGATTATTTTATTAGACGTAAAGATGACAAGATTGTGACAATCCAATAATACAAGATAGATACAGATTTGGTAAAATCAGGATGAGCTCCCCACTCCCCATAGTAATACATCAGCCTAATATAGACAGTAAAACTTATGTCCACCTTCACAACATTTTTTGTTATTAAGCAGTGCATCTACATGAAAAATAAAAAACTTTACAATACGTCCTGTTTAAAAAAAAATAAAAATCAATTATACTGTATACAGCTCTTATGCAAACCTAAAAATCTCCATGGTAACCGACAACAAACCCTGTGTCGTCACATGCTGCACTCATACGCCCATTTGCTTCCTACTTCTTTCTAATTTACATGTGTTAAAGGTAGTTTGTCAGCAGATTTTTGCTATCTCAATTGAGAGCAGGATGATGCAGGCAAAGAGACCCTGAATCCAATGATGTATCACTTAGGTTACTGGGTGCAGCGGTTCTGGCGCAATCAGCATTTTTAGATTTAGCATAGAGAGCTGCCCCCGCACACACCAGATGCTCTATGTACAATGTCTATAGACAATGAGCTGCTATTCACAATAATGGGTGTAGAGGATTAGCTGACCTAATCCAGCAATGATCTTCTGAAGCTAAAACAATCATTGCAGGTAAACTGCACACAGTGTGATAAGGGACACATTGCTGAAATCTGTGTGTTAACCCCTACAGCATGTTGCCTTCAGATTACATAGCAATAACCTGCAAACAAATTCCCTTTAATATAGGAAAGAAAAGATTTCTGCAGAGTCAGACTACACATTAAGACTCCACGGGGCCCCAACAATCCTCTGATAACTCATGTATTACACTTCGGAATTTCTGTGTTGTTGCCTGCTGGGATGCCAAACGTCCATAAATTCCAGAACTTTTTTTGCCCTGTCCGTTAAAAAAATAATTGAAGGCGTCCATGATTTTTTTTGAAGCTCTAGAAACTTATAAAGATTATTTTGATTGCAATTATCATAATGTTACAGTTTACAATGAATTCCACTGATGTCTTCATATCAGATTTATGGGATATTGACTGGTATCACTTATAATCTTAATGGTTTAATATGGTTTTCCAGTGTGTCCGTAAAAAATATTGTCTGTCCGTGATTTTTTGATAAGTCATCCAGAAAAAAAAAAAAAAAAAAGTCAAGATGGCAACCCTGATTGCCTGTCAGTTTGACTGATGCAGCCTGTCAAGGGTGACTGATGCAGCCTGTCAGTGTGACTGATGCAGCCTGTCAGTGTGACTGATGCAGCCTGTCAGGGTGACTGATGCAGCCTGTCAGTGTGACTGATGCAGACTGTCAGTGTGACTGATGCAGCCTTATCAGTGTGACTGATGCAGCCTGTCAGTGTGACTGATGCAGCCTGTCAGTGTGACTGATGCAGACTGTCAGTGTGACTGATGCAGCCTTATCAGTGTGACTGATGCAGCCTTATCAGTGTGACTGATGCAGCCTGTCAGTGTGACTGATGCAGCCTGTACGGCCCAGCCTTAAATCAGTGTTGGATCTAAGAATATTAGGATGATAGGAGCTGGACATTCACTTAAAGGCTTTACAGTAATCACTTTTTAGTAATTATTTTACGATTCTGAGGATACAACCTTCATACAGATATAAAGCGGGATGGAGCGGCTCGGAGAATGAGGCGGTGAAGGTGTGTAAGTGTCTGATGGCGTCACACACCTGATAGAAGGACAGACGCCCGGCCTCATAATCCAGATAGATCCCCACGACCTGCACAGGAGAACCTGATGGCAGCTGTTTATGGATCTTTCTATGACTTGCAAAAAGGTTTTTAGCAAACATGATGGCCCAGGATTTCTCATTATAGCCAATGTAAGAATCGTCACCCGCCACATCCCTCTGTAGACTTTGCCCGGCCACTCCAATTATCCATTTCTCTGCCCGACTCACGTCCACCTCCCAGTAATGTCTCCCGGACGAGAAGCTGCTGGAACTCAACACCTGACGGGATTTGAATCTTTTGGGCCCATCGGGTCTGTTCTGTGATGTTGCGGTATAAAAAGCGGATCTTAGATCTTGGGATATAATAATGTTATTATTGGCAGTGTTTATATCCAGTAATATGTCTTTTTTTGCTGTCACTGAGAACTTTCTCTTCTTCTTCATGTCAATCAGATCATCTGCAAAGCGACCCAGTTCTCCTTGTAATATCTGTGACACAAGGTCTTCATCCACACATTGGGCATCTCTTACATCACCGAGGACATCATTGCTCTCAAAACTGATGTCACCATTGTTTACGCCCTGTAGCAAGGACAATCTATCAGTCGTATTACATAATCCTTCAAGATGACTAATCTGCTTGGTCAGTTCGTCCATTTGTAGCTCTACAATTCCAACCAGTTCACTGACTGAACGTAAGACCTGATCCTTCTGCCTGGAAATCTCTCCCTGCATTTTCTTTTCTAGATCATCCAGCTTTTTCCTGAGATCAGTAAACAGACCAGTGACTCTATCCGCGAGTCCAGATGATTTCTTTCTCTGTTCTGTCTCATGATTCTTCAGAATCTGGACTCTTCCTCCAGCTTCTTCTTTCTTGGACTTCAGTTTCTTCATTAGAGGCCTCAGTTCCTGCTTCTTCTTCTCAGAGGCCACATCCAGTGGCTCCACGTCATGTCCCTTGTGGGCTCCGGCCACATAACAGGACACACAGATACAAGCGTTGTCTCTAGGACAGTAATATTTCAGCAGCTCCTTGTGTGTGGAGCATTTTTGACTAATAAATGACCTCGTAGGTTCAATTAGATCGTGATTCATTGTCTTATTATGGGCTGTGAGATGTTCCTTACACATAGAGTTCTCGCACTGTAGACATGATTTCACAGCCGGGACAGGAGACTTTATACAGTAGGTGCAGAAGATTCCGGTCTCCTCCATCTCAGGCTGAGTAGATGAGAAACGCTCCACTATGTTCCTCAGGGTCTGGTTCTTCTCGAAGGCCGGACGTTCCGGATATTCTGTTCTGCAGTCAGGACAGGCATACACTCACAATACACGAGCGGCAGAAGAAGTGTCCACATCTCAGGGATACGGGATCGGTATAGAGGCTCTGGAAGGAGGAACAGGTGCGATAATCGAAGAATTAACTTCTAGTCAAAGTTCAACTCAAAAGAAAAAGATAAAACGTCGGTGGGTGTAGGTAGAAGTGTCATATAGGAAGGCAAAGGTCAAAGTTCTAGCTTATCAGCACAAATGTCTTGAATATTTTATTTCCTTGTTTCCCGATCCTGTTAGTTTCCTCTCCTTTCCATAACTTTTTTTTATTTTTTTACCTCAACATGACAGTATTTCTTTTTGTATATTTTTTTTTGGCGGGATGAGTTCTAGTTTTGAAGTACACCATTCACTTTACCATAAAACTGGAACGGAACATTTTTTACAAAAAATTCCAAGAGGTGTGAAATGGTAAAAGCAATTGCGATATTGTTTTTTTTGCTTATGTGTTGATTATATAGTAAAAATGTCCTGTGAATATGATTCTCCCGCTCATTACGACTGAAGTAATACTAATCGTAAAGTTATATTTTGGTAATTAAAAGAAAATCTGAACTTTGAATAAACTTTCTAATTTGGTCGAAATTTTCTGAAATGCTTAAAATACTTTTTTAGTTTTTTGATAACATCAATTATAACCCATCTATGATCTTAAAGGGGGTGTTACACGCAGCGATATCACTGGTGTAAGCACCCGCCCCCGTCGTTTGTGCCTCACGGGCAAATCGCTGCCCCGTGGCGTACAATATCGTTAGGAGCCGTCACACGGACTTACCTGCCTAGCGACGTCGCTGTTGCCGGCAAACCGCCTCCTTTCTAAGGGGACAGTTCTTTCGGCATCACAGCGGTGTCACTAAGTGGCTGGCCAATAGAAGCGGAGGGGCGGAGATGAGCGGCCGTAACATCCCGCTCACCTCCTTCCCTCCACATTGCCGGCGGCCGCAGGTAAGCTGTAGTTCGTCGTTCCCAAGGTGTTACACATAGCGATGTGTGCTGCCTCGGGAACGACGAACAACCTGCGTCCTCAAGAATCAACGATATTTTGAAAAGGAACGACGTGTCAACGATAAGGTGAGTATTTTCCATCGTTAACGGTCGCTCCTTGCTGTCACACGCAACGACGTCGCTAACGAGGCCGGATGTGCGTCACGGAATCCGTGACCCCGGCGATATATTGTTAGATACGTCGTTGCCTGTAACGGGGCCTTTAGGCCGGAATTCCACTTGTGTATGACTAGCACGAGTCTCGCATCGCATAACCCGCCGTGGCCTGACATACTCCGTACACAAGCGTCTCAGCTGCATAGAAATACATGCAGACGACCCGCTCCTGTCAGGAGAGTGTGCGGCCGTGCTGGGTGATGCGATGCGAGACTCGTGCTAGTCATACACAAGTGGAATTCCGGCCTTAGAGCAGAATCCAATCATCCAGCATTCTTTGTCTACATCGCGTACCCACTTTTATTTTCTTACAATGATGCTGCTATCAGTCTTGCGGAGACCAGTTGTTACACAAGTGATCACCGCCATCAATACCATCACGCATTTCACTTAAATAAATGGGTATGGAGCAGCAGTGCCGGACAATTAACTTTAAATATGGGTTTTATTGTACCCACAAGAATAAAGAAATTGAAAACAAAAAGTATGTCACACGCACAGGTCACCAGCTTCTACTCAACCCTGGGTTTCGCCCATCAGCTTCTTCCAGGGGCAAACTCTAAAGTTTCTTCAAAGATAATAGATGCAGTTATGTGTTATCAGTAGTTATTGTGAAGGGTGTTGAATCTCTTTATTGAACTTTGCCTTGCTTTGATTTTGCGGTTTTACTTCTATAATTAGGCTAATTTTTTTTTCTCAATGGGCTTTTTCTTGTGTGTGGAGTTGCTGTTTGAATAATATGTTGGGTATGTATGAGGTTTTCATTGCAATTTTAGGAGGAAAGTGAAGTGACCAAATAATTACAATTATTTTATTGACTTTTTAGCTGCATTTACCAACTGATTTAATTTATTTTTTTCTAATTCACTCAACATTGAAATTACTTTCAAAACCTAGAAGGCAGAGATGTTGATTTTTGAAAATCGCAGGATCAATAGACATGTTAATGATCTGCAAGTGCTGAAAATAAAATATATATATATATATATATATATATATATATATATAAAAATATATATATATATATATATATATATATATATATATATATATATATATATATCTCTATATAATTTTTTTTATTTCATTTTTTAAAAAAAAAAAACCAACCATGTTAATATATTCACTATGGAGTATGAGCGTCATGCTTAAGGAACTTATTAATGGTCGTCTGAAGAAACTTCTTGGGAAAATCATCAAGATCCTCTGCGGGCAGCTCCCCTGTAATTGCCGACTAATAATGTCCCAGATGTGCTCGATGGGAGACAAATATCAAGATGCATGTAGTAACATTAGATATCACATACCAGGCTTAAGGTATCAGAAGATATGATGGAAAAAAAAACTATTCACTTTTACTTCATTGCGTTGTTCCCTTGGTGGTTTTAAAACTTTGATGGTTTAATCATTTGTGCAATACCACAGAAATGATGATCTCATATGAAGCCCAGTCTGTAGCTAAGCTTCAAAGGAGTACAAAGATGGTGACCACAGCGGCTTTCAGTAGGCCCCCGACTGCCATTGTAACCTAACAGAGCCAAGTGATTCTGGTGCCAAGTGGTAGGCCAAGTGTAACGATCATGCCTCGGTCTGAGATTATTGCTCCTTTTTAATCCCTGCTGTTCCCTTGAGTTTTTTCTTTAATCCACCATACGGCTTCCGAGATATGGATTTTTTTTTTAGTGCTAATTCTTACGGTCATTATCAAGGGGAGGTACTTAAAGACACCTCCTTAGAGAGTCCTATAAGATGCTCTGCATTTTTACTGTATAAGCCAAAACCTCCTCCCTCCCCTTTCCCTTGTACTGTCCAAAAAAAATTTGTACTAAATAAAAAAAAAAAGGCCCTTAGCTCTGGAGCCTTAAGGCAAAAAAAAAAAAAAGTAAACCCTGAATAGTCAGGGGAACAGCGGCAATAGAGAGCATAATCGCCTACTTTTATCCGTTGACAGGTTTCTCTTTAAGGTCGAAGTCACACTTGCAAATGCCTCGCTCATATCTTGCATCACCCGGCGCAGCCGCATATTCTCCTGACATGAGGGGTTCAGCTGCATGTATCGCTATGCAGCTGAGACACTCCTGTCCGGAGAATATGTGGCCGTGCTGGGTGATGCGATGCGAGACTTGCGCACGAGATACTCGTAAGTATGACTCCAGCCCAACGGACTAGATAGGAGCAATCGGAGCTAGCTCAAATTAGAGGCAGGTGTTGGCTGAATAAAATGTGCATCACATGCCGTAAAACATGTACATCACACTTCTAAAGCATATCCCCTAAAATTCTATTGTAATCTTCATATAAACCTGACATTTCCTTAAAAAGGTTTTTCCTATATAAAAAGTACACTTTAACCAGTAGATCTTATAACAATAAGTTCTACAATTGGATATGTTTAAAAAAATGTTCCTGTTCTGAGATAATCTTATCAATGTTGTCCCCGTTATGTGCTATGTAATGGCCGTGTCTAATCATGCACGAACATTGTGGGCACAACCATAGTTCCTGGCCAGGGGAGAAAACAAAACAGTATATAAACTTAAAACATGGGATTGGAGTTGCTGCTTTCTGTGAGGTTAAAACAAATCTACCTGCCATGTTTTGTCTCACAGAAAGAATCAGTTGTGATCCTATGTTGTACTGCCTGTATACTCTTTTGTTTACTCTCCGACCCAGGAGATGTGGACACATATATAAGATCTCAGCGCAGGGACATTTTATTGAATTTTGGAAGGTATTATTACATCAAGATTAATTGATTAAAATATACTTTATTCGGAAAGCCCCTTTAATGCAAGACACCGGTTGTGAAGGAACATCTGAAATTAGAGGGTTGTCATCGATAAGCTTATCATACCATCATATAGTGACCATGTGGAGGTGGCACTGAGCTATAGCTTGTTTGTTCAAATGCAATAAGAATATCTGTGCATATAAATAATCAAAATATAGATGTAATTGCATAGTTATCTGTCTGTCTATGTAGCAATTGCACAGACCTATAGTATAATTCAAAGTTGTATAGTCATGAAGGGGTTAACCAAAGATAATGAAGCGAAAATGTGAAGCTACAAACTCTTATCAGTAGTGTCCACACAGAAAGAATGTTTTAATGAACAGATGTATTGTACAATATGCTGGGAGAAATAAGGGAGTGACACTCCCATAAACTCTATGTATCATTTTCAAGGCCGAAAGTGCCTTCTGTAATAATTAAGTTTCTTTCAATACAGTTAGTTGATGACGCTGACTCAAGCAGAAAGGGTGTCTGTGTATTCATTGTCTGATACATACATTAATATATCGGCACTGGTATACAGCATTAATGGGGCACCGTCTCTGGATCCTAAACGAAGACTCCATTAGCAGTCTTCACCCAAAATTCCTTCCTTGACAACCATACAATACTTCCATACAGTAACCTAGTCACATCATGGAGACCCTATAATACCACAATACAGTAACCATATAACACCATAAAGTAAGCAGACATTGTTAGGAGCCTATGAGGTCTTGTAGCTTTCATGAATGGTGTCGCTGAGCTAACCAGTTTTTTTTATTGCCCCATATAATGTATTTTTTTGTTTTTCCCTTGTCAGTGCTGTATAGTGGGTCAAAGTATCTCTTGCGGCCTTGTGTCATCTATACAAGTCATTTTACAACCGTTATCGAAAGTTATGAGCCGAGAACTAGTGTCATTACAATTCTTTAACAAAAGGCCTTCTGCTTCCTGCTCACATGTATGAAGTGAGTGCACCCCTAAAAGAAAATGGCCAAATTGTGCTCAATTAGATATTTCCCCTCCCCGGTGTCATGTGACTCATTAGTGGTATAAGGTGTGACTGGGGAGCAAGGGTGTTACATTTGGTGTTATCTCTCACACATTCTCTCATACCGGTCACTGGAAGTTCAACATGGCTCCTAATGGCAAAGAATTCTCTGAGGATCTGGGAAAAAAAAAATTGTTGCTCTACATAAAGATGGTCGAGGCTATGAGAAGATTGTCACCACCCTGAACCTGAGCTGCAGCACGGTGGCCAAGACCATACAGCGGATAACAAGACAGGTTCCACTCAGAACAGGCCTCACTATGGCCGACCACAGAAGCTGAGTGCACGAGCTCAGCGTCATATCCAGAGGTCGTCTTTTAAATATAGACATATTAGTTCAGTGTGTGTATAATGACACTCCCCCAAACTGACTGCTGGGAGAAAATCTGGAAGTGTTTGTAATGACACTTCCCCAAACTGACTGCTGTGAGAGAAAATCTGGAAGTGTTTGTAATGACACTCAGTTCTGTTCTATAGTACATGGTGGCTAGGTGTCATTACATTTCTCATTAGAAAGCATGTTCTTCTGACCTTATGTGGGAGAGTTCTTTTTCCCCTGCGATGTCATGTGGGAGAAAATGGACATGCCTCCAGAGATGAATCTCTGGTAGCACCTAGCTGGTCTTGTTCAGAAACCAGATTTACAACAACTTTTGCCAGAGAGCACATAAGCCATGGAGTGGATTAAAATGTCCGATTTGCGTTTTGCTGTTGCTTTTAGAATAGTAGAGTCAAGAACATCACAAAATTTATGGATTGACTTTCTCTAAGTGATCGGACTTGGATTTTATCCACAGAGTCACAATTGCAGTCGCAAAACCGGACCTCGTCCGCCACCGATCACGATGTTCAGTCGGCACTCAACAGCCCTGTTTAGCGTGGATAATTGCTCCATTGTCTTTATGGTTACAGGCAAGTCAGGATAATTGTTTTTTTTTTCTTAGCATATTTAAATCGTAACTTTTAATTTATTGCTTAAAGTTGAAATAAAAAAAAAATAAAAAAATAATAAAATATTAGTTATTAGCAGTGCGATCAAATCAGACAGAAGACAGAAACGTAACCTTTTTTCATGAATTTAATCTTTGCTTTTTCATAATATTCTCATCAAATAAACAAAAAAAAAAAAAAAATATATATATATTTTTTTTTTTTTAAATACGTCACTTTCCGGAATTGTAGCACTATCCACCCTCCCTGTGGTCAGCAAAATTGGGTAAAATCCCATCACGGATAAACATTCAACCGAGCAGTGTAAAGGGTTAGTAGCCGCTTGGTTAATGTGCTCTCTCGAAGGCTAGGGTCACTTAGTTGTTGATCCAGATTTTTTTTAACAATGGTTCCTTATAGGAAAAACACTGAAATCGCAGCTCAAAAGTTTAGTATCGTAGTAAATTTATAGACTTGCAGGCAACGCCATCACAATTTGGAGATGGAACCTACAGCACAATCATCATAAGACCCCGACGTATGAAGAATTCCTTCTAACCGGTCCGCGTTCAATGGTTTCATCGGTGAAGCTACTTTTTTGGGTGACAACCGATACAGACACCATTATTCAATCCACAGAAGTTGTCATCCAGCTTCCTGCTAACCCAAAAATGCCATCGGTCCAATCAAGCAGCAAAAACCTGGAAGCCTTAATGGCAGCCATTTTTTAGGTTTCGCCCAGCTTCCTCAGAGGTTTGCAGAAAACGATGATTCAAGAATAATTTTATGCCTCAAAATTAAATATTCTGATTAAATGTACACTAAGAAGAGGGCCGCTGAACCTGTCTAAAAACTTTTGGGTAAGGCATCTCATCAGCTGCTTCTATTGGATACGCTGTGATATATAGGAGGGACCTGGGACGCACCTTTAGTTTTATGGGGTCCGGGGCTATAGAGAGACTTCCAGCACGGCCACCATGGTGACTGGTCAAAGTGTAGAAAAGAGGATCAGCTGTCAGCTTAGCCACGAGCCCCTGCTACCAATGCAAACATGCAGGCCGGCACACGTCGTGCCACGCTCACAGCTGCACACACAAGGCCGGCACAGGTACAATATACTCTGTCACATGGTACATCAAGCGGGCACTAAACTGACATCTATATATAGTCTGGCACATTGTAGTGTAGTAGATGGCCAAAGAGACAGCCACAGATTGAGATATAATGTGGGGGGCATCGCGAGCGGCCCCTCTGGAATGTAGGTGATTGGAGAAGAGATTGAGCCCCAACCCGGATCGCTCCAGTGCGGAGAACCGAACGAGGAGGCAGCGAAGAGGAGCAGGGTCAACGGCGACCTAGGAAACAAATACAGATTTATAGGTGTGTGATATTATTTAGAACACTTTGTATCTGTGCAATCCTGGACAAACCCTTTAAAATAAATAAAAAAATAAATAAAATAAATGCAAGAATGTTTTAATATAATATAATATATATATTTTTTTTTTTTATTTAAATCCCTCCTGTTCGGAAACTTTTAAAAAAAAGAAAAAAAAAAAAATAAATTATCACAGACAAGCCCAGTAATCCATACCTAAATGGTCACTGTATGCACAGATGACATATCCTCTGTTATACTCCAGAGCTGCACTAACTATTCTGCTGGTGCAGTCACTGTGTACATACATTACTGATCCTGAGTTACCTCCTGTATTATACTCCAGAGCTGCACTCACTATTCTGCTGGTGCAGTCACTGTGTACATA
Organism: Anomaloglossus baeobatrachus; assembly: GCF_048569485.1. NCBI lineage: Eukaryota > Metazoa > Chordata > Amphibia > Anura > Aromobatidae > Anomaloglossus > Anomaloglossus baeobatrachus. Next base: position 295,363,342 of record NC_134359.1, read on the forward strand.
CATTACATTACTGATCCTGAGTTACCTCCTGTATTATACTCCAGAGCTGCACTCACTATTCTGCTGGTGCAGTCACTGTGTACATACATTACATTACTGATCCTGAGTTATATCCTGTATTATACTCCAGAGCTGCACTCACTATTCTGCTGGTGCAGTCACTGTGTATATACATTACTGATGCTGAGTTACCTCCTGTATTATACTCCAGAGCTGCACTCACTGTGTACATCTCTCCCTTATCCTCCAGTGTATATACTGTATGTATAATAAGCAGCCACTTACCCGTCATCACTCGTCGATCCCGATAGAGCAGGAATCAGGACCCAGCGCTGTAAGGACAGAGCAGATCAGTAACATTTAGAGTCTTCTATAATCGCACGGTTTCAGCACAGCGTATAGCAAAGTATAGCGAGTAGATACAGATGAGACGTCCCCTGCTGCTGGGACCGGGGGGAGAGCGGCTTATTGTCACACCGGGACACAGCTGAATATTGTGACCGGTGTGATAATCTCGCGCTGTACGATGTCCACGTCCCATACACACAACATGGCGGAAGGACGGCTTCTAATCCACGTGGAGGACTCACCTGACACCTCCTGGGCCTCGTCCTCTCTCAGCTCCTCGGGCTCTGGGCTGTCGAGCGGCTCCTCCACCTGTGATTCTGATCCTTCAGAAAAGCGAGGACAGGATTAATGTCACTTAGGAACAGAAGCAAATGCCAGAGATGAAGGGAATTTTGTTTACTTACCGTAAATTCCTTTTCTTCTAGCTCTAATTGGGAGACCCAGACAATTGGGTGTATAGCTACTGCCTCCGGAGGCCACACAAAGTATTACACTTAAAAGTGTAAGGCCCCTCCCCTTCTGCCTATACACCCCCCGTGGGATCACGGGCTCCTCAGTTTTAGTGCAAAAGCAAGAAGGAGGAAAGCCAATAACTGGTTTAAGCAAATTCAATCCGAAGGAATATCGGAGAACTGAAACCATTCAACATGAACAACATGTGTATACAAAAAAACAGGGGCGGGTGCTGGGTCTCCCAATTAGAGCTAGAAGAAAAGGAATTTACGGTAAGTAAACAAAATTCCCTTCTTCTTTGTCGCTCTATTGGGAGACCCAGACAATTGGGATGTCCAAAAGCAATCCCTGGGTGGGTAAAATAATACCTCGTAATAGAGCCGTAAAACGGCCCCTTTCTACAGGTGGGCAACCTCCGCCTGAAGGCTCGTCTGCCTATGCTGGCATCCGCCGAAGCATAGGTATGCACCTGACAGTGTTTCGTGAAAGTGTGGAGGCTGGACCAGGTAGCCGCCTGACACACCTGCTGAGCCGCAGCCTGGTGCCTCAAGCCCAGGACGCATCCACCGCTCTGGTAGAATGGACCTTCAGCCCTGAGGGAACCGTAAGGCCAGCAGCACAATAAGCTAGAGAATTGGTTCCTTGAACCACCGAGCCAGTCTTGATTTGGAAGCCTGCAACCCTTTACGCTGGCTAGCGACAAGGACAAGAGTGCTTCCGAGCGGCGCAGGGATGCCGTACGATCGATGACGAGTCTGAGTGCTCTCACCAGATCTAATCAAGTGCAAATCCTTTTCACATTGGTGAACTGGATGAAGACAAACAGAGGGTACGGATACCCTGATTGAGATGAAAGGGGGGATTCCACCTTAGGGAGAAATTCCGAAACCGGACGCAGAACCCCTTGACCTGGTGAGACACCGGGAAGGGGACTTTGCACGACAATGCTGCCCCGACAGACACTCTCCGAAGTGAAGTGACTGTCCCTAGGAAAACCACTTTCTGCGAAAGGCGTGAGAGAGAAAAATCCCTCATAGGCTCGAATGGTGGTTTCTGCAGAACCATCAGCACCCTGTTCAAATCACAGGGTTCTAACAGTCGTTTGTAAGGAAGGACTAAGCGGCAAACCCCCTGCAGGAACGTGCGTATTTGAGGTAGTCTTGCTAGGCGCTTCTGAAAAAAATACAGAGAGCGCTGAGATTTGTCCCTTAAGGGAACCGAGCGACAAACCTTTTTCCAACCGAATTGCAGGAAGGAAAGAAAGTAGGCAAGGCAATTGGCCAGGGAGAAACTCCCTGAGCAGAGGACCAAGATAAGAATATCTTCCACGTTCTGTGGTAGATCTTGTCAGATGTGTGTTTTCTGGCCTGTCTCATAGTGGTAATGACCCCTTGAGATAACCCTGCAGATGCTAGGATCCAGGACTCAATGGCCACACAGTCAGGTTGAGGGTCGCAGCATTCAGAAGGAAAAAACGACCCTTGAGACAGCAAGTCTGGTCGGTCTGAAAGTTCCCCCGGTTGGCCTACCGTGAGATGCCACAGATCCGGGTACCACGACCTCGTTGGCCATTTTGGAGCGACGAGGATGGCGCGGCGGCAGTCGGACCTGATCTTGCGTAACACTCTGGGCAACAGTGCCAGAGGAGGGAACGCATAAGGGAGTTGAAACTGCGACCAATCCTGAACTAAGGCGTCTGCCGCCAGAGCTCTGTGACCGTGAGACCGCGCCATGAATGCCGGGACCTTGTTGTTGTGCTGAGACGCCATTAGGTCGACGTCCGGCATCCCCCAGCGGCAACAGATCTCCTGAAACACGTCCGGGTGAAGGGACCATTCCCCTGCATCCATGCCCTGGCGACTGAGAAAGTCTGCTTCCCAGTTTTCTACGCTCGGGATGTGAACTGCGGATATGGTGGGTGCTGTGGCTTCCACCCACAGCAGAATCCGCCGGACTTCCTGGAAGGCTTGCCGACTGCGTGTCCCACCTTGGTGGTTGATGTAAGCCACCGCTGTGGAGTTGTCCGACTGAATTCGGATCTGCCTGCCTTCCAGCCACTGCTGGAACGCTTTTAGGGCAAGATACACTGCCCTGATCTCCAGAACATTGATCTGAAGTGAGGACTCTTGCTGAGTCCACGTACCCTGAGCCCTGTGGTGGAGAAAGATCGCTCCCCACCCTGACAGACTCGCGTCCGTCGTGACCACCGCCCAGGACGGGGTTAGGCAAGATTTCCCTTTCGATAATGAGGTGGGAAGAAGCCACCACCGAAGGGAAGCCTTGGTTGCTTGAGAGAGGGAGACGTTCCTGTCTAGGGACGTCGGCATCCTGTCTCACTTGCGTAGGATGTCCCATTGAAGAGGACGCAGGTGAAACTGCGCGAAAGGGACTGCTTCCATTGCTGCCACCATCTTCCCCAGGAAGTGCATGAGGCGCCTCAAGGGGTGTGACCGACCTTGAAGGAGTGATTGTACCCCTGTCTGTAGTGAACGCTGTTTGTCCAGCAGAAGCTTCACTATCGCTGGAAGAGTAAGAAAACTCCATGCCAAGATATGTCAGCGATTGGACCGGTGTCAGATTTGACTTTGGAAAATTGATGATCCACCTGAAACTCTGTAGAATCTCCAGAGTAATGTTGCGGCTGTGTTGGCATGCCTCTTGAGAGGGTGCCTTGACCAGCAGATCGTCTAAGTAGGGTATCACTGAGTGACCCTGAGAGTGGAGGACCGCAACTACTGTAGCCATGACCTTGGTGAAAACCCTTGGGGGTGTCGCCAGGCCAAACGGCAGTGCCGCGAACTGAAGGTGTTCGTCTCCTATGGCGAAGCGCAAGAAGCGCTGATGCTCAGGAGCAATTGGTACGTGGAGATAAGCATCCTGATATCGATCGATGCTAGGAAATCTCCTTGGGACATTGAGGCGATGACGGAGCGGAGGGATTCCATCCGGAACCGCCTGGTCCTTACGTGTTTGTTGAGCAGTTTTAGGTCCAAAACAGGACAGAAGGACCTGTCCATCTTTGGAACCACAAACAGGTTGGAGTAGAAACCGTGACCCTGTTGCTGAAGAGGAACCGGGACCACCACTCCTTCTGCCTGCAGAATGCCCCACCGCCTGCAGCAGAGCCTTGGCTCGCTCGGGAGGCGGGGAGGTTGTGAAGAATCGAGTCGGAGGACGAGAGCAGAACTCTATCCTGTAACCATGAGACAAAATGTCTCTCACCCAACGGTCTTTTACTTGTGGCAGCCAGGTGTCGCAAAAGCGGGAGAGCCTGCCACCGACCGAGGATGCGGTGTGAGGAGGTCGTAAGTCATGAGGAAGCCGCCTTGGTAGCGGCGCCTCCGGCGGTCTTTTTAGGGCGTGATTTAGACCGCTACGCGTCGGAGTTCCTCTGATCCTTCTGAGGCCTTTTGGACGAGGAGAATTGGACCTGCCTGCGCCCCGCAAGGACCGAACCTCGACTGTCCCCTCCTCTGTTGGGGTATGATCGGTGTAGCCTGAGGAAAGGATGTATCCTTTGCCTTGGATTGTTTGATGATTTCATCCAGTCGCTCACCAAACAAGCGGTCGCCAGAGAATGGCAAACTGGTTAGGCACTTTTTTGGAAGCAGAATCTGCCTTCCATTCCCACAACCACAAGGCTCTGCGTATTACCACTGAATTGCGCAACCGCCTTCCGGCTCGCCGAGTCCAGGACAGCATTAATGGCGTATGACGCAAACGCTGACGTTTGAGACGTTAAAGACGCAGCCTGCGACGCAGACATACGTGTGACTGCCTCAATTTGCGCTTGAGCCGCTGAGACCACTTGGAGCGCCCAGACGGCTGCGAAAGCTGGAGCAAAGACACGGCAATAGCTTCATAGATGGATTTGAACCAGAGCTCCATCTGTCTGTCAGTGGCATCTTTGAGTGAAGCCATATCTTCCACTGCAACTAAGGATTTAGCCGCTGGAGATAGGAGGTCCACATTGGAACACTGAACCCAGCCCTTGACAAGGTCAAAAGGGAAGAGATAACGTGTATCCTTAAGGCGTTTTGAAAAAAAACGATATCTGGACAAGCCTGGTGGTTCTGACTGCCTCCCTGAAGTCAGAGTGATCCAGAAAGCGTACTCCATGTACGCTTGGGGAACCTGAAACGGAACTTCTCCTGCTGAGAAGCTGACTCCTCAGGCGTAGGAGCTGAGGGAGAAATAACCAACATATGGTTGATGGACGCCGTAAGATCGTTCACTACGGTGTCACAATCAGGTGTATCCAGGTAGAGAACATTCTCAGGATCAGAATCCTGATCAGATACCTCCGCCTTATCATAGAGAGAGTCCCCATGCTGAGACCCTGAATGATGCGGTGACGTCGAGGGATGCTCCCAGCGAGGTCGCTTAGGGGGTCTGGGACTGCGGTCCGAGTCAGACCCCTCACCCTGGGATCCCTGAGACACTCCAGGAGCACCTTGTTGTACCAACTGGGGGGGGGGGGGACCAGGGGCAATGAATCAACAGTGCCCATGGTCTGAGGGACCGGTCTGGACTGCAAGGCTTCTAGTATGTTAGCCATAGTCTCAGAAAGTCTGAAGTAAATACTGCAAACGCCGTCCCCATCACCTGGACCATTAGCAGAGACTCCGGCTGAGTAAGTTCCACAAGGGCCGTGCATTGCATACAATTGGGGTCCGTGGAACCTGCCGGCAGTATAGCCGTACATGCTGTACAGGCTGCATAGAAAAACCTGTGCTTCTGCACCCTTGTTTTTCACAGACGATATGCTGTTATCTCCTCCGACCATCAAGGAGGGTATATAGCCAAAGAAGGGAATTTTGTTACTTACCGTAAATTCCTTTTCTTCTAGCTCTTATTGGGAGACCCAGACGATTGGGGTATAGCTACTGCCTCCGGAGGCCACACAAAGCACTACACTAAAAAGTGCTAGGCCCCTCCCCTTCTGGCTATACCCCCCCGTGGTATCACGGGTTCTCCAGTTTTAGTGCCAAAGCAAGAAGGAGGAAAGCCAATAACTGGTTTAAACAAATTAACTCCGAGTAACATCGGAGAACTGAAAAACCGTTCAACATGAACAACATGTGTACCCGCAAACAACAAAAAAATCCCGAAGGACAACAGGGCGGGTGCTGGGTCTCCCAATAAGAGCTAGAAGAAAAGGAATTTACGGTAAGTAACAAAATTCCCTTCTTCTTCAGCGCTCTATTGGGAGACCCAGACGATTGGGACGTCCAAAAGCTGTCCCTGGGTGGGTAAAGAAATACCGCATGTTAGAGCTGCAAAACAGCCCTCCCTTACGGGGGTGTCACTGCCGCCTGCAGGACTCTTCTACCTAAGCTGGCGTCCGCCGAAGCATAGGTATGCACCTGATAATGCTTGGTGAAAGTGTGCAGACTGGACCAGGTAGCTGCCTGGCACACTTGTTGAGCCGAAGCCTGGTGTCGTAATGCCCAGGACGCACCCACGGCTCTGGGTGAGTGGGCTTTTAGCCCTGAAGGAACCGGAAGCCCCGCAGAACGGTAGGCCTCTAGAATTGGTTCTTTGATCCATCGAGCCAGGGTGGCTTTAGAAGCCTGCAACCCCTTGCGCGGACCAGCGACAAGGACAAAAAATGCATCGGAACGGCGCATGGGCGCCGTGCGGGAAAAGTAGATTCTGAGTGCTCTCACCAGATCTAACAAACGTAAGTCCTTTCCATACCGGTGAACCGGATGAGGACAAAAGGAAGGCAAGGATATATCCTGATTAAGATGAAATGAAGATACGACCTTAGGGAGAAACTCCGGAATGGTGCGCAGCACTACCTTGTCCTGGTGGAACACCAGGAAGGGAGCCTTGGATGACAGAGCTGCCAGCTCAGACACTCGCCGAAGCGATGTGATCGCAACGAGAAACGCCACCTTCTGTGACAGGCGAGAAAATGAAACTTCCTTCAGAGGCTCGAAAGGCGGCTTCTGGAGAGCAACTAGTACCCTGTTGAGATCCCATGGATCTAACGGCCGCTTGTACGGGGGTACGATATGACAGACCCCCTGTAGGAACGTGCGCACCTTAGAAAGACGTGCTAGACGCTTCCGAAAAAAACACGGATAGTGCCGAGACTTGCCCCTTAAGGGAGCCGAGCGACAAGCCCTTTTCTAACCCCGATTGCAGGAAGGAAAGAAAAGTAGGCAATGCAAATGGCCAGGGAGACCCTCCCTGAGCCGAGCACCAGGTTAAGAAAATCTTCCACGTTCTGTGGTAGATCTTAGCAGAAGTGGACTTCCTAGCCTGTTTCATGGTGGCAACGACCCCTTGGGATAATCCTGAAGACGCTAGGATCCAGGACTCAATGGCCACACAGTCAGGTTCAGGGCCGCAGAATTCCGATGGAAAAACGGCCCTTGGGACAGTAAGTCTGGCCGGCCTGGTAGTGACCACGGTCGGCCGACCGTGAGATGCCACAGATCCGGGTACCACGATCTCCTCGGCCAGTCTGGGGCGACGAGTATGACGCGGCTGCAATCGGAACTGATTTTTGCGCAGTACTCTGGGCAAGATTGCCAGAGGTGGAAACACATATGGGAGCCGGAACTGCGACCAATCTTGCACTAAGGCGTCTGCCGCCAGAGCTCTGTGATCGCGCGATCGTGCCATAAATGCCGGGACCTTGTTGTTGTGCCGAGACGCCATTAGGTCGACGTCCGGCACCCCCCAGCGGCGACAGATTTCCTGAAACACGTCCGGGTGAAGGGACCATTCCCCTGCGTCCATACCCTGGCGACTGAGGAAGTCTGCTTCCCAGTTTTCTACGCCCGGGATGTGAACTGCGGATATGGTGGATGCTGTGTCCTCCACCCACATGAGGATTCGCCGGACTTCCTGGAAGGCTTGCCGACTGCGCGTCTCTCCTTGGTGGTTGATGTATGCCACCACTGTGGAGTTGTCCGACTGGAGTCGGATCTGCGCTCTTTCTAGCCACTGCTGGAAAGCTAGTAGGGCAAGATACCCTGCCCTGATTTCCAGAACATTGATCTGAAGGGTGGACTCCTGCTGAGTCCACGTCCCCTGAGCCCTGTGGCGGAGACAAACTGCTCCCCACCCTGACAGACTCGTATCTGTCGTGACTACTGCCCAGGATGGGGGTAGGAAGGATCTTCACTGTGACAATGAGGTGGAAATACGCCACCATTGCAGAGAGTCCTTGGCCGTCTGGGAAAAGGAGACTTTCCTGTCCAGGGAGGTTGACTGCCCGTCCCATTGGCGGAGAATGTCCCATTGAAGTTGGCGCAGATGAAACTGCGCAAAGGGAACTGCCTCCATGGCTGCCACCATCTTCCCTAGGAAGTGCATGAGGCGCCTTAAGGGGTGCGACTGGCCTTGAAGGAGAGACTGCACCTCTGTCTGCAGTGAACGCTGCTTGTTCAGCGGAAGCTTCACTATCGCTGATAGAGTGTGAAACTCCATGGCGAGATACGTTAGTGATTGAGTCGGTGACAGATTTGACCTTGCCAAATTGATGATCCA